>NC_081417.1:54686633-55048299 GCF_949786415.1 Peromyscus eremicus
GGGGGGGGGGGAAGAATCTTTTGTCTGCTATAAATTGTAACTTTCTTAGAGGAAGAAATTTGTTTCTGATAAAACAAAGCATTCTTTTGAAAAACCTAAATTTCCTGGGAAAATTAATTCCCTTCCCATCCAGTTAGCAGTCAAGAATTTAGTAACTTTTAATTAGCATCACTCTTTATCAACATAATTCCCCTCTCTGTACATGTTTCAATTTAGAGAACAAATCGAGTTGGCTTTTCTCTTACAGCGATTATAATTACACTTTGACATGTGTCCATAACTCAATGCCAGATTTGTTGCTGTTGTTGTTTTTTGGCTAAAAAAGGAGAGGCTGTAATTCCTACTGAGCCCGTTTTGTACAGAGAAGGGCCCCGAAGGACCCGCTGGTGGTGGCTTCAAGAATAAAAGGGGAACATCCTTCTCTCTACTGGAAGAAAAGGGGAGCCCCAGGGGAGAGTGCGCCCAGAGACAGGATGGAAATGACTACGGTTATGAGGTCGGTTGCTGAGCAGAGACAGGGGGAGGGCGTTGGATGCTGAATTTGAGGACAGAAAACAGAGAACACAAAATGAAGGATTAATGAAGCAGCACACTGGAGTTCGGTTTTGTTTGCTTCTCTCTTCGTCAGATTACCAGTTTACCATCCAGAAAAGAGCACCTTTGAATGGTTTAAAAGATGTCATGTTAACGTAGCTTTCCCCCTCCCACTTCAGTCTGCCGGGACAAATCACAGACACCTTTGACAATATAAAAACCAAACAAGGTTTTTATATAACACTAGCCTGTCCATTTGTCTTCACCCAACCTTCTCTCTAATCTCTACTGGGTCCCAGTCCCGCGGTCCCCTCTCCTCGTTAAGCCTTCTGAACTCTGTTTTCTCTCTGTGTCCTACACACTCCACAGACACACGCACCGTGTCCTTTGAAGTCCGACCTGTCATATCTACGCCTTTACTAAAACCCCACGCGACCACTCGCTTTCATTCTGGGAAGGTTCTGATGCACACCGAGGACGGTGTCGTGGCTGATCACCCGGCGGTGCTAGGGGCCACTGGTTCACGAGTCCACTCCGGTCCCCACTCCGGTCCCTCGCACCAGGACAAACAGCGGGCTCGGAGAAGCGCACGTCGCGGTCGCCGAGACGCAGGCCCGCTCGCCCGCCCTGCTCGCCCGGCCCGCTCGTCCGCCCGCCCGCCGGCCGCTTCGGGACGCGCCATTCCTCCGGGCATCCCGCGATCTCCGGGGAGGAAGCCCTGAAGGGCCTCCCGGGCTGGGCCGAGGGGACGACAAGGGTGCCGCCCGCCTCCGCAGGTCCCCCGGGCGAGCTTCGCTTGGCCAGCCGCCGCCGCCGCCGCCGCCGCCGAGTGAGCGACCGCCACGAAGCGACTGCCACGTCAGGCCGACCTCACAGACCCGGCGCGGGCGGTGACGCGGCGGCGCGTGGGCTCTGACGTCAGCCCCGCAGGCCGTCCGCAGCCCGGCGCCCGGCTCGGCGACGCCCCGGCGCCCGGCCTGCCCTCAGGGAGGCGGACCCCGCGGCCTCGCGCCTCGCCCGCGGTCGGGGCCGGACTGGGCGGTGTCAGCGGAGGCCCTCGCCAGGCGCGGCCGCCGCGCGAGACCCGGGCAGCCGCGGCGCCGACGGGAGCGGCAGCGGGAGGCCCGCCATGGAGACCCGCTACAACCTGAAGAGCCCGGGTGAGCGGGGCTGGGGCGGCGGGCGGGCGGGCGGGGGCCCTGGAGCCCCGGCGCGGCGCCTCGGCCGGCTCGCGTCCGCCGGCTCTCGCGGCTGCTCCGGGTTCGCGCTTTACGCGAGGCCGCTGCCGGCCCCGGGGTGCAGGCCGCAGGGCGGGGCGGCCGCTGCGGATCTCCAGAGCTGCTGTCGCCCCTTAGCTCCTGGCCTCCCCTTCCCGGGCTCTGCGGGGGGGAGCTGGAGACAGCCAAGCCAAGGGCAGGTGTAAAGGCGACGTCAGCGGGTAGGACCGAGCGTCCCCTGGCTGCCGCGTCCGTAGTACCCCCTCCGTCGCTGCCGACCAACTTTGGTTAGGTGTTTGACTCACGTTGGAGGAATCTGTCGTTGAAATATCCCATTTCAGTATTTGGAGGCGAATAGGATTAGAGACAGAAAGCGAATGTCCCGTAACTAAACCAGTTGTGCTGTGTACTTGAGAACTAACCATGATTTGTGGGGTGGACTGCTAATATGTCCGAATTCACGCAGAGAATTTCTTTCCTTCATTTAATGTCCCAGACAGTCCCGGCCTCCAGTTATTTTCTGGTGCATTAAAAACAATGCAAAAAAATAAAAAAAACCCGACATTATCAATTGTCTAATAGTAAGGCAGGCGTGATACGAATTACTGGATTCTATACATAGTATTTATTCTAAATGTACCTTGATAATTTGTCGGAAAAGAAACTCTCAGCTCTGAATAATAAACCCCAGGGTATTGATGATCCTTGAACTAGAACTCTTGCTGATTTTTTTTTTCTTTCCTACACTGCTTCTTAGTTTGGACTTTTAAGTCTAACATCCGTATGGGATGTTGTGAATCTTTGATTAGAAAAAAAAATTCAGAAATGAAAAGCCCAAGGATTTTGATTGAACAGAATGTTGTTAGCTTGAATACTGACAAGCAAGTGTCCTTAAGGACCGAATGTAGAGTCCGTCATGTTTTAGGGGATTCCTTTAAAATTTGGCCATATGCCTGTTCAAGAATGACATTTACACGGCTGAATTTTAATGGGACCACATTCTCTATCTTCATCCCATCACTTAAAACCTGAAGAGTTAAAAAGAGTCAGAGAAAGTAGAAATGCTTAAGCTTTCCCATTTTGATGCCAGAATGGTTGAATGAGTTGGACTTTAAAAATAAAACTGTGTGGTAAGTTGTACAGTACTCCTTAGTCACTTGATTGCTCTAGATCAGCAGAGGTGAGGTACTTGGGCAAATGTCCAGAGAACAATGCCTCCAGAAACATTGTCAGGAAATTGCTCAATCTTTTTTTTTTTTTTAATAATTTATTTATTGATTTATTTTTTAAATGTGCATTGGTGTTTTGCTTGCATGTATGTCTTTATGGGAGTATCAGATCCCCTGGAACTGGAGCCACAGACAGTTTTGAACTGGTTTGTAGGTGCTGGGAATTGAACTCAGGACCTCTGGAAAAGCAGCCTTAACCTCTGAGCCATCTCTTCAGCCCCAAATTGCTCAATCTTGATAGGTTATTGTACTCAAGGTTATGATAAAATTTAAGCAACTTTAGAAATTAATACATTTCTAGCTGGGTATTTAATTCCAGCATCTGGGAGGCAGAGGTAGGCAGATCTTTGTGAGGTCCAGCCTGGTCTACATAGTGAGTTAATAAATTTCCAAAGTATGTTGAGCTTCGGTTGACTTGTATCTCTTTATAAATTCCATCCTCTTTTTGGTTTCCTCAAAGATGATGGTATTCTAAAAAGAAAGTTTTAAAAAATCTTTCCTGTTGGTATAGACGATTTTGATATAATAGAAAAGGTGAATTAGATGAACTGTAGTATTTGTTAAAATGTTGAGAAGCCTGGTGATAATGCTTGCTTTGTTTCCTTCTCCAACCTTTGTTATTTGTAGATTAATGACTATGGGAAAGGAAGTAATTTAAACATCTCATTTCCTATCTGCTGGGGTTGGGTTATCTCAGAGAGATGGATGGGAAATTTAAGTGAAGACAATACAGTTAAAGGTTAAATGTTGTATTGTGTAGATGGTAACTTTGCTCAGCTTGTAGAGGTATCCTATTTCTACCAGGAACCTGTTCATACTGTTGGTGTCACTGAAGCCTCACACTAGTCAGACTTCTCACTCCACTCAGACCCATCTCAATTGTATGCATAGAACTGTAGTGATTGAACGTTTTCACAGATTTCCCACAGACTGAAAAAGTCTCGATCTATAAAAACAAAACTAGTCTGTCACTGAGATATACTCAATACTGGAGGCAGCTTCAGTTTCTCAGTTAGCTCCTTGACCTCTACCCTTGTGGTGGAAGGTGTCACTGTTGTCACCAGATCCATTAAAACACAAACTTAATCACTTCTCAAGTTGACAGTGTTTCAGCAGTACCCCAATATTACAGCAGTAACAGCAGTTTGCTCGAGTAGGTCGGTCAGGACTTGAGCCTCTTAGGCTCGTATGCATTTTCCCCTGAACCTCTCTCCAGTTGTTATGTCTCCATCCCCGTTGGATCCTCTGTTTGGAATGCTTTCCATTTAATCCATCTGAAGTTCCTATTACTTCAAGCTTCTAGAAGGTTTAGCCTTCTCGGCTTCCTTAGGTGGGCTACGTAGTCCTTAAACTTAGCTCATACCTAGTCAATATGTCATTGCCTTGTAATTTTTTTCAAGTCTTCTGATTGCTATAAGCTTGTGGACATTCTTCAAATGTATTTTGTTTTAATTTTTTAAATTATTTTAATTTTATGTGTAGGAATGTTTTGCCCGAATATGTCTGTACAGTGTGTGTGCCTGGTACCCATTGAGGCCAGAAGAGGGGGTTGACTGGCTGGAACTGGATTATGATCCTCCATGTGGGTGCTGGGAATCAAACCTGGATCCTTAGAAGAACAGCCAGTGCTCCTAGCTGCTGAGCCATCTCTCCAGCTCTATATGTTTTAGCATTTATGTATTTAGTGTGTGTGTTTGTGTTTGTGTGTGTAGGCACCATGACACTCAAGGAGGTCAGCGGACATCTCACTGGAATCAGTTCTCTCCCCCCTCCTGTGGGACTCAGAAATCAAACTCATGTTGTCAGGCTTGTCATGTCCGTGACAAGTGCCTTTACCTACTGAGCATCTCTCTGGCACATCTTCAGACATTTTTTTAAAGTAAATGCCTTTGCAGAGTTTTTGTAAGCAAAAACATTAGTTCTTAAACTTTTTCTAACATGCCTTCTTTCTGAGAACAGGCAGTTGGGAGCATCATTTAGGGTTCACATTTTTAATATACCTGCCTCCTGAAATTTACCATGTCTTGAGAACTGATGATATTAAGATAGGGACTTTCCAAGAGAAATTGATGTTTGGAAGACATTGGCCTATAAAAGATTCCTTTATTTGTATGTTTTTGGTTCCAAATTTAGTGTAAGTTCAGTGAACCAGCTGGGCAAAGAAGAGGGCAAATGCTGGGGCCCATGGAGCCTAAAGTCTTGGTCCAGAGAGACCACATGCCTCCGTAAAAGTAAGACTTAAGAGCAGGAAAGCAGCCGTCATTCCCTCTCGTGACTGATGTCGTCCCCCACAGTCAGAGAGCTCTAGGAAATAATCTTGCAAAGAGAGAGGAGAAGGGGTTGAAGCAAGAGAGGGGCTCTCAGGAGGAGCAGGCCAGTTACCTGGCCCTAGTCGTCGGCAGCACTGTGTACCTTGACGCTCCGTAGATTCCTTGGGAATAGTGTTTTATGTAGCTTTACAGCAGGAGTGTGGTGATTAATTTCTGTTGCTGGGATCAAATGCTCTGATTTCAAAAGCAGCTGTGGGGAGAGTGGGTTATTTTTGGCTCACAGTCATTGTAGTGTGGAAGTCTTGGCTGAACGATCTTGAGGTTGTAGTCACATGACCTCTAAAGTCAAAATGCAGAAAGAGAGTAATGAGTGCTTGTGTTCAACTCACTTTCCACTGCACACACACAGAGTCCAGGGTCCTACTTAGGGAATGGTGCCATCCCACAGTAGGTGAGTCTTTCCACTTCAATAACCAGATCAAGGTAATCTCTTGTGATCATAACCAGAGCCTTATCTCCCAGGTGATTCTGTAGCTCATCAGATTGACAGTTGAAACTAACCATAATCCTGGGTTGTCAGCCTGACAGTATCTGGAATACCTTGGAGGTGGACCGCTGAGCATTTCCTGTGAGGGATTATATAGATTAGGTTAACATTATCTGTGGAGGCACCATTCAGTGATCGAGCTCTGGATTGATATAAAAAGGAAACATGAGCTGAGTTCTAGCACTCCTCTCTCTGTTTCCTGATTGTGATGTAGTGTAACCAGCCAGCCTAAATGATGCTCCCAACTGCCTGCGTGATTTCCTTACCATAAAGAACTGTACCTGTGAGCAAGGATAAACGCTTCTTTAAATTACTTTTGTCAGGGTGTTTTATTACAGCAACAGGAAAAGTAATACAAGAAGACTTCAGTCCTTTTCCTTAAAAATTATTATATTTGTACTGGCTGATTTTATGTCAACTTGACACAAACTAGAGTCATAGAGAGGAAGAAGCCTCAATTGAGAATGTCGTCTTCTTCTTCTTTTTTTTTTTTTTTTCTTTTTTCGAGACAGGGTTTCTCTGTGTAGCTTTGGAGCCTGTCCTGGAGCTCACTTTGTAGACCAGGCTGGACTCGAACTCACAAAGATTCGCCTGGCTCTACCTCCCGAGTGCTGGGATTAAAGGCGTGCACCACCACTGCCTGGCTGAGACTTATGTCTTCTTAAGACCCAGCTGTAAGACATTTTCTTAACTAGTGATCAGTAGGGGAGGGCCCAGCCCATGGTGGGTGGTGCTATCTCTGGGCTGCTGGTCCTGGGTTCTATAAGAAGGTGGGCTGAGCAAGCCAGTAAGCTGCACTTCTCCATTGCCTCTGCATCAGCTCCTGCCTCTAGGATCCTGCCCTGCTTGAGTTCTTGTCCTGACTTAATTTGGTGATGAACAGCAATGTGGAAGTGTAAGTTGAATAAACCCTTTCCTCTCCAACTTGCTTTTTAGATATGGTGTTTCATTGCAGCAGTAGGCACCCTAACTAAGACATTACTATTATTATTATTATTATTATTATTATTATTATTATTACTGTGTGTGCAGGCGTGCATGTGCCAGGGTGAATGTGTGGAGGTCCTGTGTCAGATCGGCTTCCACCTTGTTGCTGTGGACTCTTCCTTGCTGTTCCTGCTGTGTGCTCTAGTTGACTGCAAGCTTCCAGGTGCTCTTCTTTCTCCACCTTGGCTTACCACAGTGGTGCTGGGTTTACAAACATGCATGCCACTGCCACTAGCTTTTTACAGGAGTCCTGGGGCTTGAACTGAGATCTGATGAATCATCCTACCACCCTTGAGCCCCTCTCCATGGGCCTCTAGGTGGGAGGCCTTTGCACACTGACCTTTTCATCCAAAACGGATATGTATTGTTTATTTTTCATACCATTAAGCTTTTCTTTGAATAAAGAATTTTGTCTTGTCAAGTTCATTTAAAAAAAACCTTACCAGTCATGGTTCCAGATTCTTTGGAAGAGAAACGATGGAAACTTTAACCGTCATTCATCAGTTTGCATACTTTCTGTTCTAAGCTCTGAGGAGGCCACAGTGAAGTAGAGCCTTGCAATACTTAGCAGAAAGACGGGGTTAAACAGGTGCTGCAGGTACAGTATCATGACAACCAACATGACTGGCTGTTAGAATCATTTAAAGAGGATGCCTAGTCTCTATCCTGTCTCAGACACTTTGATTTGCCCAGGTAGAATCTCTAGTCCCTCTGAGGAAGGACAGGTAAGTATCAAGTGGACCTTCCTGAAGAAATTACTTAAAGGCCAGGCATGGTGATGCATGCCTTTAATCCCAGCGCTCAGGAAGCAGAGGCAAGTGGATCTCTCTGTGAGTTCCAGGCCAGCCAAGGCTGCATAGTGAGACCCTGTCTCAGAAAATAAAACCAAAATGAAACAAGACCGCAATAACAAAAGGCATTGCTTATATGTGGGAGCCAGTCTAGATGGTGATGGGCGTCAGAACAGTGTTGCAAGCTGAGCAAACACTAATAAGGAGGCCTGGAGTAGAGAAGGTGGGATGTGTCTGATAAATGACCAAAGTTGAGTGTCTAGAATTTGGAGGGAGAGGTTGTGTCAAATGTGTACGTTATAATACAGATGTTTTCATGGTGTTAATACTGACTGCCTTCCAACTCTAAGCTCCTTGATGACCCAGAGTTTGAAGATTGTAGCTGTTCCATTTAGTTCCTAGTAAGTATCTGAAGTATTTGATAAATGGATAAATTCCCAACCATAAGGATTCACTTCAGAGTAGGTGATGGAAAAGAATCTTAACAATTATGAAGTAGAACAGTGACTCAAGAATGTAGTTTTTGTTGTTTGAAACAGTCTTGCTGTGTGGCCCAGGCTAGCCTCGACCTTGAAATCTCCCTGTCTTGACCTCCTGAGTTCAGAGGTTACAGGTGTGTGCCATCACTCCTGGCTAGGAACCTTCTTTTTAAAGCCTAGATTTAAAAAATCCTAGACACAAATGAAATAGTGTGGAAAGCAGCACCAGATTGGTCTGGTTCTTGTGTGGGAGTTGCTTCCCATTAGCCTGTCGTACCACACTCTAACTTCTCCTTTGTATGGTTCACTTTATCTCCTCTACCTGTTCCTACCATTTGTAGAGCTATTTGCCTTCTATTGGTTTGTTTTTAAACTACCTGATTTTCTTTCAAGGGTAGATACCTGACCTCTGTTTTCTTCTGTCTGCTCTCTGTAGACCAGGCTGGCCTCGAACTCACAGAGATCCACATGCCTCTACCACCTGAGTGCTGGGATTAAAGGCATGCACCACCACACCTGGCTAGAAAGGTTTTTACTAGCCTGTGCTGATGACTTGGAAAAGCATGTTTTAAATATCTCCATTTTATGGATTTTCTTTCAGCTGTTAAGCGATTGATGAAAGAAGCAGCGGAATTGAAAGATCCAACAGATCATTACCACGCTCAGCCTCTGGAGGTTAGTGTCTGTCTCTGTCCAGAGTACTGCAGGACTCAGTGTCTATGACAACTCAGAATACGTTTCCATTGCTTTGAGTTGTTGATGTGTTTCGGTTGTTTATTGATCTGCTTTATTCTGTTGCGTGAGTGTTTCCTTAAACTTTAGTCAGGCTCCTTAGGCAACCTGACCCAGGGACTCGGTGAGTGCATTTCAGGTGCTAACTTAGGGTTTAGTGTGGAGGGAGGGTAGTAAAAAGAACCCATCACACTGCACGTCTCTCTGCAGCTACCCTAGGCTTTTGACACAAGCATCTCTACCTCTGTCTCTGTCTGTGAAAGGACGATGCTGACCGAGCATAGTCAGGTTTTCGTGATAATAGACAGGACATAATATGATGTGTAACAACTTTGCAATTTGGAAAGTAACTTGGTAACTGTATAGTGACATATAGCTGGTCTGTTAATATTACTAACCAGTTATACATAATGAAGAATTCTTTTTAAAGATTTGTTAAGACAACTTAAATTTATACTAATGATTTGACTATTTCCACTAATTGATATTTTTGAGGCATTAATTTCCAATTTAACTAAATAAATCTTACTTATGAATATATAATTGGACTTAGAAATTTTTAATTTTTAAATTTAAATTTTAGATCAAATTAAATATTTGATTTAAAAATATTTTAACTTTTATGAAGCAAAAATTTATATTAAATAACACCTTTTTACTTATGACTTGAGGCATTTTGAGCGTTTAGAGACTATTAGCACTATTAGGAAGTGTTTGATTCTCCTCGCCTGACATTTTTAATGTTACTGTTAATAAAAAATGATAAAATGTTTAAATGTTCTTGATCCTGTGGATTCTTGCTTTTGTTTAGGATAACCTTTTTGAATGGCACTTCACAGTTAGAGGGCCCCCAGATTCCGATTTTGATGGAGGAGTTTATCATGGACGAATAGTGCTCCCACCTGAGTACCCTATGAAACCACCAAGCATTATTCTGCTAACGGTAAGAGCTCTTGGTTTTGACAGTGCGTGCAGATTAACTTCTCTGGCCATCTGCAAATGTAGTCAGCGTATTTAGAAGAAATGAAGTAGAATATTGTTCTAATTTTGCCTTCAGAGCCTGGGCCATAGAAGTGCAGATTTTTTCCTCAGAATAATTCCGAGGAAGCTGGCATCTATGAAGTACTGGTGATACTAGTGACTGTGTAAATGTCACAGCACAGTTGTTAGGAGTCAGTGAATTAATGTGTGAGGAGTGCTAGGCATGCTGCGTGTGGTGCTACTGTGAGTACAGCTCAGAGTCACAGCCTCTCCAATTTTCTGTCCATCTCACGTCATCTTCATAAGTTTCTTCATATTTGCAACGACCTATAATATCTGTCTCACTGATCTGACATGGAAATGAAAGATCAGCATCCAGCTCTTAGAGTGGGGCCTGCCACAGACACCTTAATAAACGTTATTTTATTTCTATTTATATCTCAGAATTTCTACCTTTGTGTGTTTTCTTTTCATGTGAAAGAAGACTATTGATATATTAACTCTCTTGTTTGCTAAACTGTCCTACCCTCACTCATGTTTAATTCTCTCCTAACCGTGAAAAATGCAACACAGAGAGTGAGAGAGAGAGCGCGAGAGCGCGAGCGCGAGCTTTTTGTTGCTTTGTTTTTCTCTTTGATAACTTTACTCTTGTGTAGGCTATTGCCGTCCAGTTTCAGGAATGTTCTCTGTTGAAACATTCTTTTTCTACTTATCTGAGACCTGCCAGGGCTTCTCAGTCTTTATCCTGTTCCATCTAAGTCCTCTTATCTGACTCACAGGGTAGCTCTCTGTGACAGGAGGTGTTATCCGTGACAGCAGACTAGCGCAGCTGCAGCTGTACTCTGGAGAATACAAGGCATTGGTTTTAGGGTCACTGGTCAGGGTCCTGACTAGCCCTTTCCATCTCACCGCATGTAGGTTATGCATTGTCTTAGGAATTTAGTTTTGTTTCTGTCTAATGGGATGTTGTTCATGGCAAATACAGCTACATCCTAAGTTCCTGGTCCGTAGAAGCTGCACAACAAGCATTGGCCGTTATGCTAATTGTTGGTGTTGGCATGAAGGCTGGGGCAGCCCTTCAGGCTCCTGTGTCAGGACTCATTTCAGTGAGCTGGGAGAAACAAGCAGTCTGGAGAAAGGGGCTGGTATACGTGGGGGACGTGTGTGCGTGTGCATGCGCAGTAGGCAAGCAGCCCTGCCCTCCTCAGTGGTCAGTATTGCCTTCTTGCTTGCTTCCTTTCTTAAAAATGTCACTTTCTGCTTTGTGCAGCAAATATTTCCTGAAATGACCCAGGCGTGTTGATGAGGCAGGACTGAGTCAGCCTCCGACCAGTGGAGTGTTGCTTCTGCCTTAGTGCCTTTTCCTTTTGCACCTTCTTCCTCAATGTTGTGGCTACTTCCCCTGCTCAGAATTGCTGCTGCTTTTTATTGTGTGAAGTAACTTCAGTGGTCACCTCTGAAAGGAGAGGTGCCAAGAGTCTCTTCATCTTCTACTTCTACCTTCCTGCTAGATGTCATTGGTAGCTTTCCTATCAAGCCATCAGACCCATGCTCAAACCAATTCATTATCAGAAACTTTTGTGGTCCACCCCCTCTAGTCTCTTTCCCAGGGGTCCAGAAGAGATGCTACCAACAGCGAGAATAATCTGAGGGGATGAATCTAAGTACACCGAGTTCCACAGTCTATTTACTTTATTCCTCTGAGATAAGATTCTCTCTACACAGCTTCCATTCTGCTCTCATGCTTAGCTCCCCTCTGTCCCTTTTCCTCCTGTCCTATCCTAGTTCTGACTAAGCTCTTTTTGCCTCGTCCTCATCTTCACCTTCGTGTCTCTCCATCTTGGTTCCTTCTGGTTCAGAACTGGTCTACCACCTCACCAACAGTAACTCTCACAATACAATGTAAGGCTTCCAAGCTCCCCACAAGAGCAGTGAGTCAGCTTCATTTGCAACCCAAAAGAGGAGTGAATGGAGGAGATGGGGTCAGATAAGGCCTGGAATTTCAAATCTGAAAGGGAATTTATGTGCTCAAAATATATTCTTATAAGTGGTTAGGTGAAATGTTACAAGCCTATCATAAATGTGCTCAAACTACAATCTTACAGGTGGGTAGGTAAAAGAGTCTGTGAGTCACTAAAATGTAACTGCCTCTCTATTTCTATTTTGCCGCGTACTGGCAGGGCTGGGTAACTCTGCTGGGAGCTAGGAAACCTGCCTCATAGCTGCACTGCACCTGGTATGCAAAAAGCCCTTTTGTTCTGAGTTAGTTACTCTGGAATGCTGCTTGGGCTTTAAGAGGAAGGAGGGTCTGAGCTTCATTTGCTTAAGAAACAAAGCTATGCACATAAATTCACCTGTCTCCTAGACCTGGGAGACAGGCAGTGTCTCCTTAAGGGTGTTTACATTAATTCAGGAGACTCAGCAATTGGTCTAAAATGCTTTGTCCTTTCTGCTTTTGGCTTTAGATGCTAGAGAAGTATATCAAATAAAATATACTGTTAGACGTTCTTGGGGAAGGTATGAGAGCGCACAAGAAATTCATAGCAGGAAACAGCTGATACATTAAAAGTCGAATAATACCAAATACTCCTTGAGATTTGGGTTCCTATGGAAGAATTCCCTGATTCTTCCAGGTATAGCTTTACCATATTCATGTGAATTCTTACTACATTCCTGTGACTCGTAGTAATTCATGGTCTCTGCTCTTCCTTGACCACATTCTATCTAATTAAATGGCATCAACCTTCTGAAAAACTGCTCCTGTCTCAAAGTCTCCTCTCCAAATAGTCAAGTGACTTTGGCCTCTTACCTCTTACGTGTCTTCTCTTTATGAAAACCTAGGTCTGTAGTAGGCACAGGGCATAGCATCAGTAAATCTTTACATGCTAATTATTTAAATTCCAATCATGCTGCTCAGTCTCAGAAAGGTGTTAATACACTCTCTAAAAAACAGTCTTTATTTTTTATTCAGCATTTAACAAATATTTTTGTATGTCTATAAGAGGACAAAAAACTGTGTCTCTTTATTAGAGTTTAATTCTCTTAAATATTACCTTTAAAATTATTATTCATATATAAATATATCTATTTGTTCTTGGAAAGCAGAAGGCATTAGATGGACTTTTGCAGTTTTTAAAATGTATTCTTTATTTCTAAGGCTAATGGACGATTTGAAGTAGGCAAGAAGATCTGCCTGAGCATCTCAGGGCATCATCCTGAAACCTGGCAGCCTTCGTGGAGCAGTGAGTATTAGTGAATACAAGCTTCCCTCATTGTATTCAGTTCATAATCATGAATTATAATACACTTTTGAGAGTAAAGATGTCTTGGATAATATGTGATACCATTGAAAAATTAATAAAAATACTTTTCCATGTCTAGGTTAGTGCAGTACTTTAATAACCTCTCACTTGGATTTCCTGAAACCTTCAGATCTTTTTTTTTTCCAAGTAAATCTAGTTCCCTTTAAAATTTTTATTGTGTGCAGATGTGTATGGAGGCCAGCAGTTGTTGTGGGGTGTCTTCCTTAATTCTCTTCTACCCTATTTTTTGAGGCCAGATCTCTCTGAACCCGGAGCTTGCACATTTTGTCAAACTTGCTGACCAAGCAAGCCCCGAGGAGCCCCTGTCTCTGCTTCCCTAGAACCAGTTAGAGTGTGCTCTGCTGTGTCTACCTGCTTTTTTTTTATTTCTTAAAACAATCACAGGGAGCATGGGTGCTGGAGACCAAGCCTGGGTCCCTGTGCTTACACTGCTGAGCTGGTTCCTACCTCAGCTCCTACCCCAACTCACCTCTTATCCCAACCCAGCTCCTACCCCAACCCAGCTCCTACCCCAGCTCCTACCCCAACCCAGCTCCTACCCCAACCCAGCTCCTAACCCAGCTCCTACCCCAGCTCACCTCTTATCCCAACCCAGCTCCTACCCCAACCCAGCTCCTACCCCAGCTCACCTCTTATCCCAACCCAGCTCCTACCCCAGCTCACCTCTTATCCCAACCCAGCTCCTACCCCAGCTCCAACCCCTTTCACTGAATTGATGTTCATTTTCTGTTTCAGTAAGGACAGCATTGCTGGCCATCATTGGTTTTATGCCAACTAAAGGAGAGGGAGCCATAGGTTCTCTAGATTACACACCCGAGGAGAGAAGAGCGCTTGCCAAAAAGTAAGTTCCATGTTAGGGCTGAGTGGTATTAGTGGTTAAGGATCCAGTCTTAGCATTGTAAAAGTCCACTTCTGCAAATTTCCTTGGAGTGATCAGAATATAAATCAATCTCATGATATTTTTTATAGTATTGTAGATCAGTCCCAGGGTTCACTTCATGTCAGGCAGGTACTCGTCCACTAAGTTGTATTACCAGCCCAACTAGTTCATTCTTATAAAAGTAGTTGATGGGCTGGAGAGATGGTTCAGTGGTTAGCACTGGCTGCTCTTCCAGAGGACCCACATTATGGCTCATAATGGTCTGTAACTCCAGCCCCACAGGAGCCAATTACCTTCCTCTTCTGCTCTCTGTGGGCACAGGAACACATTGGTGCACAGACATGCATGCAGGCAAAACACTCATATACATAAATATAATAATAATTAAAAATTAAAGTAATTGATAACATTCTACTAAGATTTGGTTTACTCCGGTGGGAGACATATCTCCTGGAAGGCATTACTGGCCCTTTGTCCCACTTTGGTTGGCATCATAGGTAGAAAGAGCCAGAGTCATTATTTATTTGTAGCTGTCTGTAAGATCAACTCCCCAGGGTTGGAATGGAACCCACTGTATCTTTGTAACAACTTATATAGCTTATAGTAGATATCTAATAAATGATCTGGGCTAAAATAAAGGAAAATTTTATTAGGCAGTGATATGGTGATATTGCCCTCTCTTAGGTTTTTTTTTTTTTTTTTTGGTATATTTTTATCTATATAATCATAATAATTCATTCAATTCAAAGTACCATTTCCTTTCTAGCTGTTCTGGAACTCATTATGTAGACCAGGCTGGCTTTGAACTCAGAGTTCTGGAATTACAGGTGTGTGTCACCAAGCTCAGCATAATTTTTTTTTTTTTTTTGACATATGGTTTCTCTGTGAAGCCCTTGGCTATCCCAGAACTTGCTCTGTAGACCAAGCTGGCCTTGAACTCATAGAGATCCGCCTGCCTCTGCCTTCTGAGTGCTGGAATTAAAGGCATATGCTACCACCACCCAGCTCATAAATTCTATTTTTATTTTTTATTTTTTTTTTTTTTGGTTTTTCGAGACAGGGTTTCTCTGTGTAGCTTTGCGCCTTTTCCTGGAACTCACTTGGTAGCCCAGGCTGGCCTCGAACTCACAGAGATCCGCCTGGCTCTGCCTCCCGAGTGCTGGGATTAAAGGCGTGCGCCACCACCGTCCGGCAAATTCTATTTTTAATTGACTTCTTTTTTGTTGTATATGTTTTTACTAAGAGATAATTGGAGTTTTATATTAGACCTTTTCACAGACTTTGAATAGGCTCATGATCTGTGTTCTTTAGGATAGTATCATAGAGTATGATAGACAGTTTATGTAGATCTGAAGCTTATCTTTCTTCAGATAACTTTTTTGTTGTTGTTTTTTGAGACAGGGTTTCTCTGTGTAGTTTTGGTACCTGTCCTGGATCTCACTCTGTAGACCAGGCTGGCCTTGAACTCAGAGATCCTCCTGGCTCTACCTCCCAAGTGCTGGGACTAAAGGCATGTGCCACCACACCCCGGCACAGATAACTTATTTTTTAAGAATGAAACCTAAGCAGGTTTTTAATGAACACATTTACTTTCCTCAGAACTGAGTTGCTGCCTTGTCCTACAGCCTATAGGTAACTGTATTAGGAAGTCGTTAAGTGTTCTTTTCTTTTAGTTTTTCCATATTTGAATATCTTTACAATTTTTTTAAAGATTTATTTATTTTTGTTTTATGTTAATGGGTATCTTGCCTGCATACATATATGTCTGTGCATCGTGTGTGTGTAGCATCTGTGAAGACCAGAGAGGGCGTTGGGTCCCCTACAACTCTAGTTACAGGTGGATGTGAGCTGCCATGTGAGTGCTGAGATGGAACCCTGGTCCTCTGGAAGAGCACTCGGTGTTCTTAAGTGCGAGCCACCCCTCCAGCCGCAATCTGAGTATCTTTTTTTTTTTTTTTTTTGGTTTTTCGAGACAAGGTTTCTCTGTGTAGCTTTGCGCCTTTCCTGGAACTCACTTGGTAGCCCAGGCTGGCCTCGAACTCACAGAGATCCGCCTGGCTCTGCCTCCCGAGTGCTGGGATTAAAGGTGTGCGCCACCACCGCCCGGCAATCTGAGTATCTTAACAAAAGAGAATTAATACTCAACTGTTTGGTTTGTGCTCACTGAAGAACATTGTTTCCTACCAGATCACAAGATTTCTGTTGTGAAGGCTGTGGCTCTGCCATGAAGGATGTCCTGTTGCCTTTAAACTCTGGAAGTGATTCAAGCCAGGCTGACCAAGAAGCCAAAGAACTGGCGAGACAAATTAGTTTTAAGGTACTATAAACTTCGGAACAGATCGTTTATGTAGCCTTTTTGTTTACTGCTGAATTCTAGATAAGAAAGGAAAGTAATACAGTTCTATTGACATGAGATTTTAGAAATAATGTTTCTACTACAAAACGTATAAGCTATACTCATGGAGGCATTTGGGTATAGCAGTTAAAGCTAGACTAGTGTATAGACTGCATTCAGATCTCAGCTTTGCTGTTTACTGGCTGACATGTCAGATATAGTACTTTACCATCATGTGTCCCCTTTACACCTATAAATAGTAATAGTACCTCCCTGTCGGACTTTGTCAGGATATGCTAATTAACACATAGACCACATGGATTATAGTTGCATTTAGAACTACCCCTAGTGCTTACTACATTCTAGTTCTCTTTCCCTCCCTTCCTCCTTCCTTCCTGCCCTTCCTTTCTTTCTTTCTCTGTGTAGCCTTGGCTGTCGCCTGGGACTCACTCTGTAGACTGGGCTGGCCTCAAACTCACAGGGATCCACCTGCCTGTGCCTCCAGAGTGCTGGGATTAAAGGTGTGCACCACCACCACCGTCTAGTCTCTTATCCATTACATCCTGACCACAGTTTCCCTTCCCTCCACTCCTCCCAGTCCTTCCCCAAACCCCTGCTCTCCCCAGATCCATTCTTCCTCCATTTCCCTTCAGAAAAGGGCAGGGCTCTGAGGGATATCAACTGAACATGTCATAATCAGATACAATGAGACTAGGCACGAACCCTCATCAAGGCTGAGGGAGGCAAGCCAGTAAGAGGGAAAGCAGTGCATGTGAAAGGAGCAATGAGGGTAAATCTAGGAGAGGGATTAGTTGATTGCTAATTAGTTGAATTGCTAAACATTCATTTCTTCTTATAACACTGCTCTTGGCTGTATCTTATTTATAGGCCGAAGTGAATTCATCTGGAAAGACTATCGCTGAATCAGATGTAAACCACTCTTTTTCACTAAATGAGTCACAAGACGATTTACCTACAGCATTCCAGGGTGCTACAGCCGGCACATCGGTATGGCTCTTATCCTTTAATACACACCCACACACCACACAAATCACATGACACATATACTACACCCCCCCCCACACATACACACAAATACACATACACACACACCCTCCTTACACACTCCACTTACAAACACCACATACACACACACCCGCCCTCCATGCACACAAACCTGCACTATTGTTTGGAGTAAGGTAAGATGCTTCTGGATCAAATACTGAAAATTGTTTTTCTTAATAGCAGGATTTTAGCCCAGCTGCCCCACTAATTATGTTGTTTTGAATGAATCTTTCTGGACTTTAGTTTTTTTTGTTAAATGGGGTTGTTTGGATGAAATAGTTTTACCTATCTTTCTGCCTCAGCCTCCAAGTGCTGAGATTACACGCATGTTCTAAGGATTGTTTTCTAAATGTATTAATCATACTAATAAGGAGGCTAAGAACTATCCTAAGTAAATTTACAACCTATTTTTGAACCTAAATCTGAATGCCTTCAATAGGATATGTTAATAGTAACAATGTTAGTAATGATTAACATTTAATAAGTAATTATGTATCATAAGCACTTTATGTCATTAATCCATTTAATCCTCACAACTGCTGAATTGGATATTATTGTCATTGTACGGATGACGGAGCTGAGGCCTAGGCTAAACAGCTGGCTTAGGAACACACGTCTGCTAGGCAAAGCCAGACTGGAACTAATAAAGGCTCATTGCTTTGTTAGTTTCAAACTAAGAAAAAAAATCATATACTCAGTAAAAGCTGTAGTGTGAGCCAATCCCTTAGGCTATAGTGATACTATCATCATGTTTTTCCCCAAGAACCTGTTCCTCACCATCCAGTGGTGGCGCACGCCTTTAATCCCAGCACTTGGAAGGCAGAGCCGGGCAGATCTCTGTGAATTCAAGACCAGTCTGATCTACAGAGCAAGTTCTAGGACAGCTAGGGCTACAGGGCTACAGAGAGAAACCCTGTCTCGCTGGGCGGTGGTGGCACTCACCTTTAATCCCAGTACTCAGGAGGCAGAGCCGGGCAGATCTCTGTGAGTTCGAGGCCAGCCTTGTCTACAGAGCGAGATCCAGGACAGGCACCAAAACTCACAGAGAAACCGTGTTTCCAAAAAACCAAAACCAAACAAACAAAAAGAGAGAAACCCTGTCTCAAGATTAAAAAAAAAAAAAAAAGAAAGGGAAGAACCTGTTTCCTCGCTGGGTATGGTGGTGCATGCTTACAGTCTTAGCACTGGGGGAGGCGGAGGCAAGAGGATCCCGTGGTCAAGGCCAGCTGGTTACCAGCTGTGTGTTCTCTTTAAGCCGTAGTCCCTGGATCTACTGAATACATTGATGCTCTTGGCTGAGCGTCAGAGGATGCAGAAGTTAGACTGTAGTGTTCCTGTGTTGGCTGCTGTAACTCAGTTCGCTCAGTGAATGTTGGTTCACTTGCTGCATGGCATTTGTGATGACATGTCACCATACAACATTGGGTTTTATGTGTGTGCACTCTTCAGTGGGCAGATTGTCCCTTGGAATCCTAGATTGTACAAGCCTGAGTTGCAGCTCTTAACTGAGCATTGGTACTACTTTAAGTTCAACTCGCCAGTACTTTCTTTTTAACTCTGTGTTATGCGTTAACTACGTTAAGAAATGCCAAAGAATAATTTTAAGAATTTCAGATTATCTAAGCTTTATTCCTATGCTAGGGATCAAACTCAGGTTTTTGTGGATGCTGGGAAAGCGCTCTGCCATTATCCTCACATCTTTGTATTTTGAGATGGGGGTCTTTCTTGGTGTGTAGCACAGGTTGGCCTTGAGTTTATCATCTTCCTATCTTCACTCTCGAGTGCTGCTATTACAGGTGGGAACTACCAAACCCAACTAACATCTTGTAATGTGGAAATGAAAGGCAGGTTTCAAATAGAAATTCTTTTTTTTTTTTTTGGTTTTTTCGAGACAGGGTTTCTCTGTGTAGCATTTGGAGCCTGTCCTGGATCTCACTCTGTAGACCAGGCTGGCCTCGAACTCACAGAGATTCACCTGCCTTTGCCTCCTGAGTGCTGGGATTAAAGGTGCATGCCACCACTGCCCAGCTCAGATAGAAATTCTGTAAGTAACTCAGATCAGTGGTTTCCTCCTCGTGTTTAAAGCTGTTGCCAGCACAAAGCTTACACTCTCAATGATTAAAGAAGAATTTGGGTTATATTATTTGATTCTTTTAAGTGTTTATGTTTTCTCTATTGGAAAGTATTTGAAATATCTTATATTTAATCCATATTCTTCTGAGTAAACCATTCTTGTTTCTTGTCTGAAAAGATGAGTATGTTCTAGTGGTAACAGTCACTCTGGATGGAAGCATTAAAAGCCATTGATGCAGTCGAGGCAAGTTAATGAGTCTGAGCGTAGTCCATATATTGTGTGGCTTCTTTGAATGTGCTGTTGCCAGTTTTATTATCTCCAAGGCAAACTTAAGATTTTGAAACCCTGTGTCACATTATGATTGTCTCCTGACTGAGCATTCCTTGAGGTAACCAGAAGACGCCACCACCCCGTGCTTTGGGGGAACAGCCATGTACAAAGTTGAGCACACTATGGCATTCACATACCCAGGGCACTCTTGACAACATAAACTAGATACTTTTAGACTTGTGTTTAGCTCACTTGTCTGGGATTATGGGAAAGGACAAGCTGAGTTTGAAAACAAGCACATTTTCACAATAGCAATATGAAAATTTGTGGTTTAAAATTACTTCCTTACTGTGGTTGATGGAAGTGTGTCGACATGGTAGGTAAGGTTATACTGAAGAAGTCAGGTTCACCAAAGGTGGACAGCTTGGAGTTGATTCTTTCTACTATTTGTAATGGGTAGTTTTTAAGTTGAAAGTGGAGACCCTGCTTCTCTCCTCAGATCTTGGGAAAGAAGAGCAGTGACCAGATGCTTGGCAGAAACTACCATTGCGTCAGCCATCTGGGGAGAAACAGCAGCAGTGCCTGTGTCTGCTGATAAATGGGCTTCTCCACCTCAGGAGTGCTCACGATAGCTCTGGCTTATTCATCAGGGTTGCTTCCTAGTCTCAGTGTTTACATGGTTCTTGGTAGATTGACCTTAGTCATATTTAATACTCTACATATTCTTAAACTGTTAGTGAGTGCATATACATATACAAAATGTGGTTTATTTTATTTTATTTTGCCAATTTCAAACAGATTTTTCTTATTGTTTCCTAGTATGGAGCCCAGAATCCATCTGGAGCACCCTTGCCACAACCTACCCAACCGGCTCCTAAGAATACCTCCATGAGCCCTCGACAGCGCCGGGCCCAGCAGCAGAGTCAGAGAAGGTCTTCTACTTCCCCCGACATGATCCAAGGCCAGCCACCTAGAGCCAACCATACTGAGCACGGCGGGTCTGCCATGCTCATCGTCATCCTGACTTTGGCATTGGCAGCTCTTATATTCCGACGGATATATCTGGCCAATGAGTACATATTTGACTTTGAGTTATAATGCTGGTTTGTGACTTAAGAGCTGAGACTCAGTTGCTTCATTAAACATTCTGCATTGGGTATAACCTAAGGATTGTTTACAAAAAGATTATTTTGTATTTACCCTTCATTCCTTTTTTATCGTTATAAATTCATTGTGCTATAGGCAGACATTCAGGCTGTGGTCCAACAGTTTGTTGCTTAGATTAAGGGACTGGAAGCCACAGTTCCTTGTCTTACTATTTAATCTACTTCAAAACAAGTAACTTATTGTGGTTGCTCACCCCCGCGCTGCTTTTCATAGATTTGCAACGCTTTTCTATGTAGTCCTTTGGAGTTTCAGGTAAAAGGTGGTGTTTGTACATCTGGAGTATTACTGGTTACTCAGCGTCACTCACTGAGTACTGTCTCTAGCTCTGTAGAGTGAGAAGGGATTAAGAGTGGCAGAGGGAGGGCACATTGCTCATCAGCTTCTTGGAAAGTGTCATTTATAGGAGAGACTGGGATTGCCCATTCTGTGATCTTTGTGTTTGAGACTTTGTTCGGTGAGAATAATTTTATTTCAGACATTTATGAAGATCTTTGTTATATTTTTGTTTTTGGATATTACTTGAAGAGAAAAGACTTTGTAGCCACTTTGATATGCTGTTATCACTTCTAAATGCACACAAATTAAAAGAAAACAGGCCTTTATAACCCTGTCATATGGAAGGAAGGGTCCATGCCAAGAAATAGTTTGATATTTTCTTTCACAAGTTAGGTGAGGAGATCATAAAGTTTGAATATTTGCTCTGCTTTCATTTGTACATGGTTTGAATTCTATTATATGCCCAGCTCTGTAATCACTATAGCTTTTAATTATTCTAGGAATATGCGTAATATTCAAATTTTAATAGAAAAACTCAGGGCCTATGAGAGATTAAAAACAAACCAACTTTTATTTAGAATTGTTCACTAATCAAAGCCAAGAAAGATTTCAGTGGAAAAGTTTATCTGTCCCTTAGTGCCAGCCAGCCCCCCAGATGCTGACATCTAATTTTGTTATCACAGTGCCTAGTGAGACCACTTGAGGCAATACTGCCAGCAGCATGTTCTTTCAGCAACCTTGAGGGATCTCTTGAGGGTCCTGTGTTAATGATTTAACTGGAAAATATAGGCAGTCCCCAGCTTTTAAATATATCATGCTCTCAAAGCCCATTTATAAGCTTTTTTTTTTTTTTTTTTTTTTTTTTTAGACAACTGAATATAAATGGTATTTGGGTTCTAGGTCAGTCCACAAAGGTTAGTTAGCTCATACTTATTTTAAGTATGTGTGGGAGGGTAGCTGTAAAGTCTTTATGTGGTTTTAACTAAATACAATTATGGGCAAGATAAAAACAGCTGACAAAATCATTTTAAAGGTGAGTTTAATTTTCAGTCCTATTATGTGATTTGGGGTCTGTCAACCATTGAACATAATTTCCATTTTTATTTGGTGGCCAGTTTTTGTTGTTGTGTCAACACCTAAAATTTAAAAAGGTACTGTATGCTATAATATAATCTTGACATTTAAATAGATTTAACGTTTAATAGATTGGCATTTTATAGTTCTTCAGATTGTTTATGTCTATATATGAAATTGGTAAAGTCTAAAAAGCCCAGGAACTTTGAGATGACCTCATGTCAGGAAGACTATAGGTTACCAATTTTTTAATTTTCTTGCCATGAAAAAATATATTCTGAGGTCTTAGTTTATAATACCAGATATGAGAAACATTGGGTCAGTGGTCTCCTAGAGAGAAGCCAGTGACCCACTGGAAGCCTGGATGGCCTTCCCACGTAGGAGAGAAACCCTGCACCATCACCCTGTGCTGAAATGGCTCATGCACTAGAGCAGTCTTCCTCCCAGTCAGACTGGCAGCCTTGGGAGCTCTGTGATCTTGCTGCATCTTCTGGGGGCGCCTGTGCTAAGCACTGAAGTTGCTCTGTGATTCCATCCGTTCTCCCCTCCCTGTTGCTAACTAGCTACCTCCTCATGTATGTTGGCATTTCTTTTTAGCACTTGATACACACATCAAAGTGGTACATTGTGCTTTTTTCCCTCATCGCTATCTAAAAATTGTTCTTCCACCACTATCTTGGAGTCAGTGAGCTCACTGAAGGGCCTCTGTCATTAAAGCCTCGGTTTAGCCCTTTAGTTCCAGCTTAAGGCCCAAACCATGTAGAAGCTGGTAGGTAAAGTCTTAGGATTCCCATTTCCCCAGTTCTCAGATTTCAGAACTTAAGGCTTCTTCACTGACCAGCATAGCATATGACTACACATCAAGATAGTTAAAATAGCATGCTTGAAAAATATGCCTGTTTTGCTTGTAGCGGTCTAAGCCCATGAGCCTTCCAAATCTTCTGTATGTGGGGAATTTATGTAGCACTTTACATTTCCATGCTGCTGATTGTTTTATTCTACTGAAATAAATGATTTCATCAAGCTTCTCAATGAATTTTTAAAAACTAATTTATTGATTTTACTATGAAAATGACAAATTTCCCTACTTCAGGAGAATAAGAACTCTGTTTATTCAACTTTGGTTTATGAAGAAACGTGGTATCTTGAGATTACCCTTTTTGATTTTTTTTCGAGACAGGGTTTCTCTGTGTAGCTTTGCGCCTTTCCTGGAACTCACTTGGGAGACCAGGCTGGCCTCAAACTCACAGAGATCCGCCTGGCTCTGCCTCCCAAGTGGTGGGATTAAAGGCGTGCGCCACCACCGCCCGGCGAGATTGCTCATTTTTATAGACCAGAATCTAAAACTTCACATGTCTATTCTTATGGGGACCTAGGGTGAAGTGCTGAAAAGCCTACATTGTTCTGATACCTGCAAATAAGTACGTATCAAGTGAACACAGAGTGACCGTGACAGTTGTGTGACTTCCTGAGGTCATGAGAACAAATACCTATTCACCTCAAACAGGGCACCACCCCAGACCACAAAAGAGTTCCACCCAAGACTGTGGTGGTAAACCAGTGACAACACCATAGCTTGTTTTTGAGCGAAGGTTGAGTTCTTCGCCATCTGATCTTACCTCTTGTCCACATTCCTTCAAGTACCATGTCTGGACTTCCACTTTGTGCTTTTTGCCACTTTGCATTAGCCACTTTCTAATCTGTGCAGTTACCTCTGGATCTCCTCCAGTCTCGCTCGCTATTCTTTATAAACAGCCAATCTTCATTCAGTACACCTGCCTCTGCCTCTCCCGTTGCCTAAACCCCATTGGAAGCCATACTGCTGTCCATGACCAGAGACCTGCTTCAGCTAATGCTACTGGGGTCTCCCAGTCTCTGAGCTTGGGCCCATGGACCTGACCCCTCTGTCTTCAAATGAGCCAGCGTTACAAGCTAGACTATTCATAGCCCGTGCCAGACAAAAATTAAGTCAAAGGGAATCATAGACTCCAATGTAAGAACTGCAGCTAGTGACAAACACCTGTAATGCCAGCACTGGACAGGCAGAAGCAGAAGCAGGCAGATTTGGAGTTCAAGGCCAACTTGAGCTACATATCCAGACCCCATATCAAAACTCAGCAGCTACAACTATAAAACCCTTAGAAGAAACTGTCTTTGCCACCCTGGACTAGGCAGTGACTTCGCAGCTACAGGTTCAAAAGTACAAAGAACCAAAGAAAGGGATGCTATAATTCATTGAAATAATTTTTTTTTTTCAAAGAATCTTTATTAAGAAACTGACAGCTGGGCTTTAGCTGGGCTTGGTGGCACATGCCTATGTCACCAAGAGACACAGGCAAGTGCCACCACAGGCACAAGGAAGCAGGTGGACTGTTGTGAGTTCCAGGCATCCCAGTCTACATAGCCAGTTCCAGGCTAGCCAGGGTTACATAGTGAGATCTTGTCAAAAATAAATAAACAAACAACAACACACACACACACACACATATATATATATATATATTTCACAATTCAATACTAAAAAAGAGAGCTTGATTTAAAAATGACAACAGATTAACAGATCAGAAGCTGGGCATGGTGGCACACACCTGTAAACCCAGGATATGGGAAGTAGAGTCAGGACGATCAGTTCAAAGTCCTTGGCTACATAGTGAGTTTGAAGCTTGCCTGAGCTACATGAGACCCTACTGTAAAACAAACACCAAATCAAAACAAAACATGAATTAAAGCAAAAAACTGAGAACAGATTTGAGTAGACATTTCTGCAAAGATACATAGATGGCCTGTGTGCATATGAAGAGAAGCTCTACGTCAATATCGGGAAGCTGCACATCAAACCGCACTAAGATACCACTTCAGAAGTACGGCCAGGATGCTTGTAACTAGACTCTGAACTCCAGATAAATCGTGCTGTAACCTGTGGTCCCAGCACTTTGGAAGCTGAGGCCAGCTTGGGCTATATAGTAAAACCCAATCTTAAAAGTGAGGAGGGGTTTGGGGAGTGAGCACTGTTGCCCTTGCAGAGATGGGGTATGGTTCTCAGCACTCGGGTGGCGGCTTAAAACTATCTCAACTCCAGTTCCCAGGCGTCTTAGGGTGTCTATTGCTGTGAAGAGATGCCATGACCACAGCAGCTCTTACAAAGGAAAGGATTTAAATGGGGCTGGCTTATAGTTCAGAGGTTCAGTCCTTTATCATCGTGGTGGAACATGGTAGTCTGCAGTCACACATGGTGCTGGAGAAGGAACTGAGTGTCCTACATCATGTGCAGGCCACAGGAAGTGCTCTGTCTCACTGGGTGTGGCTTCAGCATATATGAGACCTCAAAGCCTGCCTCCACAGTGACACACTTCCTCCAACAAGACCACTCCTCCTAATAGTGCCACTCCTTTTGGGGGCCATTTTCTTTCAAACCACCCCACAGTATCTGATGCCCTCTTCTGACCTCCTTGGGTACAAAGCACGCACAATGTTCATACGCATACATGCAGGCAAAATACTTAGAGATCTTTCACACACACACACACACACACACACACACACACACACACACACACACAAAGCCAGATGACTGTCAGAAATGTGAAGAAATTGGAATCCTGTATTTCTGGTGAGAATGTAAAATGGTGCAGCCACTTTCAGAAATAGTTTAATGGTTCCATAAAAAGTGAAACATGAAGTTACTGTATGCCCCAGGAATCCCAGTCCATTTTTGTATCCCGAAGAAAAATGTAGGCTCAGTGATTAAAGGTCCTTGCTGCAAAGCCTGGCAGCCTGAGTTTGATCCCAGGGTCCTACACTGGTTGGAAGCAGAGGACTCGCCCCTGCCTGTTGTCACCTGACCCCCTGCCTGTTGTCACCCGACCTCTGTACACATGTGGGTCACACCAGAAACATCTTTATACAGATGTTCATGGCATTATGGTTAAAAGTGGAAACAGGCTGGTGAAGAGAGAAACAGCATGGCTTCTACCTGTAAAAGGGATAGGTGAGGAAACATGCTACAACATAGATGAACCTTGAACACATTGCACTGATACATGCTACAACATAGATGAACTTTGAACATGTTATGCTGATACATGCTACACATAGATGAACTTTGAACACATTGCACTGATACATGCTACAACATAGATGAACCTTGAACACATTATGCTGATACATGCTACAACATAGATGAACTTTGAACACATTGCACTGATACATGCTACAACATAGATGAACCTTGAACACATTGCACTAATACATACTACAACATAGATGAACCTTGAACATGTTATGCTGATACATGCTACAACATAGATGAACCTTGAACACATTATACTGAATCATACTATAACATAGATGAACCTTGAACACATTATACTGAATCATACTATAACATAGATGAACCCTGAACACATTATACTGAATCATATTATAACATAGATGAACCTTGAACACATTGTGCTGAGGGAAGCCAGATACAAAAGGCTATGCGTCGTGGGATTTTATTTACATTAAATGTCCAGAACAGACAGATCCTGTAGAGAAGGTTTGTGGCTGACAGGTGGAAAAGGTGGTCAGGATTGGCAGCAAGCCCCTTTACCTGCTGAGCCGCCTCACAGCCCCACGTACCCATTGAGGACATTGTAATTAGGCTTCCCAAAATGGTTCACAACCCGAACGACCAGCTGAGCCAGAAACCATGTTCTGATTCCTAGCTCCAGTAGCCTGTGCTCTGTTCTCACCATGCTGGGCCTCCTATGATGACTGACTCCCAGTCAGCTTCTCAGCTGGTTCTTCATGTTTCCAAGTCTGGCTCCCCATCCACCCCTTGTCTGTACAGATGTTACTGTTACCAAACTTGGGTTCACAGCCTATAACCCAAGAAGCCAAGTTCAGGGACTCATTCTCAAGAAACAAATTACCAAATCAGCCAAATTACTAGTAAAAGAAAAAAAGAAAGAAAGAAAAAAGAAAAAAAGATTTATTCAGTGTAGCCACATTGGGAAGAGGGACAGAGATCCATTTTGGGGGTCCTGAAGTGAGATTAAAGTCTTAAATTCGGGCCAGGAATATGCACATTTAAGCAGTCTGAGTCAAGCTGTGGTCCCGCCTACCATTGACCTGTCATTGTTAGGACTCTAGTCTCATTCTGGAAGGCTGTCTGGCAAGTTGTAAATCTCTTCAGGAGACAAGCTTCCCACTCTGGCTGGCACCTTCTTTTCTCCCAGCATGAAATTCCTGAGGGAAATTCCCACTTGGGGGGTCCATTGGCCCTTGGTGGGGTAGCCACCTTGACAGAAAAGAAAAAAAAAGTTTCTCACATCTAGGCTGTTACACTAGCTGCCTGTTGGCCACCACAAGGTCCAATGGTCACACAAATTCTAGGAGTCCAAATTTATCTCCTCTCTGACTGGAGAGATGGCTCAGCTACGTATCTTTACATACATACACTTTCCACGTGGCTACACATCTTTCTTTTACATACATGTCTCTTGTGCATCTCTTTTCCATACAGCTTCATCTTCCTTACCTGCACACAGTCACAAATCTCCACACAGCCACAGCTGAACATCCCATTACATAGCTCTCTCCCCATACAGCACTTTACACAGTTCCTAGGCACAGCTCCTCTGTTAGCAGCAGCTCTTAGACACAGTTCCTCTCTCACTCATTCACACACACACTTCTAGGTTATTCACTCAGTCTTGACTCAGTCTTTCACCCACTCACTTCCTCACACTTCACCCATGCTGCTTCTTCATCTCTCAGTGCGCCATGTGCACACACACACACACACACACACACACACACACACACACACACACCAGTCACACTCTGCAGCAGCTCTCACATTCTCACAGCCTTCTCTCACCACACTGCCGCTGCTGCTCCCCCTCAGCCAAACTTTGGACAATTATAAGTTACATTTTCAGGGCCCTGCCCATTCTCAAAACACAAGGTAAGTCATGTAGTTTCTCTTAGCTAGTAAATCACGTTCGGCCATGTGTGTAGCTCTAAGTTGGTGAGGATTCCCAGACAGTAAGCAATTGGCTGAACCTTGAGCCGTCAGGGTACATGCAGAAAGGGAGCTACTGCAAGGACTATGTCTAGATGTAAACAGCCTGGCCTGGATTTAGCAGTAAACAACACCTGGGAATTAGTCTTTGTGTATATTATGTAGGGGCAGCTTAGTCTGTTTTGGACTAGTTCTAAGGTCTTTGCAAAATGTGTAAAAGGACTGTCTTTGAGACTGAGAATACTGTTACTTTCCTGTGTCAGTAAAGAAGAATATTCTGGTAATATTTCTGTTCATCAGAATTATACAGCTTAAACAGAAATCCACAGCTAACTGAGTGCCCAGAGATGTAGAACACACCACCAAAGGGCTGTGGAAAGCACCGCACAGCTGTTCTTATAGGGAGGTATAACGGTGGCACACGAGAAAGCTACAGACAGAAAACAACCAATTTCCACAGCCAGCGACCCCACGGCTCTGCCAGGTGGGGCTCCTCGTCAGGGAGTTATACGTCTGGTGGGTCAACTTGTCAAACACTAGTTGTCACCTGCTGTATACTCCCACGACCCTGGCACGAAGGTTAAATAAGGGCGGACTCCCCTTTGAGAAGACACCGTTTGCTAAAGTCCCTTCTGAGTGAGCCGCTCCTGAAATAAAACTAATCCTTTAGAGGTTTCATCTTTCCTAGAAACTGTCCCTCTGTACCAGCTAAGGGCTCAAAGCCAGGCTCTGACTCATCAGGTGAGACACAGATCCTTGTATTAGGAGTAAAAACCCACTGGACTTGCTGCTCACTCAGTTTTCACAGCTCCGCAGCCCTCTTTCTGCAGAAGCTACACTTCTTGTCTTGCTGGAACACTTCGGACTGTGTGGTCATCTGCCGGATGCCCCGGATGCATTTCTAGCGTCCTCAGCAGGTGCTTGTTGGTATCAGTGAGAAGGGAAAGGGCACTGCAGGTTCTGTGGCCTAGGCAGCCGTATGGTGTGGATTCTAATACTGCGTTTGATGAACCAGCCTGCCTCCATCTTAGGCTTGAAAGCCATCTTATAGCAAAGACAAACCAGGCTCATTCCTGATTATGATTAAACCTCTGTTTCTCAAGGATTGGGCTCTGCCCCACCTGTAACCTTAACTACAAATGGTTCTGCACTTCGTGTTCCAGGAATGGTAACCATGCCTTTGTTTCAAGAAGTGTTATGACCATATTGCAACACTACTTTTGTTTCAAAAGGTTATTATGACCACCTGGTCATGACCAACTTGTTACGTTCTGCTCCTGTAACCCTGCCTATTTGCCTGCCCAGTCCCCCATTTGGAAACCGCCTAACCCTTATCTTGCCCAGGTCTAATGCTGACCTCTTGAACCCTGCCTTATTGGAAGGCAGCCTGTATACACGAATAAAATAAAATCTCGCTTTAGTTAATTTGGCTATGATGATTTGGGTCGGTGGCCTTTCTCCTTACATCTTTGGGATTAACACATTTCTACACCATCCTCTTTGGTTACTTTGATTCCTGAAACAACTTGTTCAAATTAGGAATCCTTACAAATAAGATATATCATATCATTCCTCTTTCCTGCTTTTGGTTCTTTCTTCCCTACATAATAGAAGTCCAGTTTTGTCTCTTTCTATCTACCTTCATCCTCAGATCTGTTTCTACGACACTCAACTGCCAGCACACAGCAACCAAGCTTTAAGTCATTTTAAAACAGAGTGTACTGTTTAGCAGGTTAAACATGACCTCATATATCTCTATACTTCTAGTGCGCACAAGTCCATTTCAAGGATAGAAATGCAGCCTAATTGATGAAGTTTGACTTTACACATTTCAGGGTCAAAGAGCAAAGCGAATTGAGTGCTCACGGGAAGAAAAGGAGGTTACATAATCATGACTTTTGTTTGCTCCATGCTATTCTTCAAAATCAAAATGCATGTCTTTGATGTTTTTTTCTGGAAAAAAAAAAGGTACACATTTGATGTAAAAGCAGTTATCCTCAGCCATAGGCAAAGCATATTCTCTTAGATCAAAAAGCCCTCTGGAACCATCAGTGTTTTTTCCTAGCTTCCCCCAAACACATACAAATCCACTCGGAATCAAAGCCGACTCGCTGCTGGATGTGACAGACTGGTTTTATGCAGCCAGAGAGGTGGATTAATGATCTCAGCAAAAAGCTGGCGTGTTCAAGAGATTTAAAATATTTTTTTATATAACAGCCTTAGCCAAAGCTGTTCTAGGGTTCAGAGGAATCCCAGTTTCCCAGGGGGACAGACTCCTTGATTAATGGCCAATCTCTAAGCAGAGGCAGGACAGAGCCTAGCATTTGTGTCCTAGCCAGGTGTGTGTGTGCCGGGGGTGGGTGGGAGGTGGGGCTGGACAGGCGTCGGTCGGTATCAATTAGTAGGTTGGGAAACTCAGCCTTGCCAACCATGCCCTCGCAGCCCCTCCGAGAAGCATTTCCAGGAGGCTGGGGACAGGATTCATGGTCAAGCCAGGGGGCAGCTGCCCCGCTGAAGGCCCCTGCTCAGCAGACTGTTGCATCATAGACATTTGCAGAATGCCTTATTTTATGAGACTCGTTTTGTTCTCGTTTTGCCTGATGGCTCTTGTGGAGAGCAGAAAATCCAGGAGGAAGAGATGGACAGGGCAGCTGGAAATGCCCAAGCAAAGGTAGGTTTGCCGGGTGAGGGTGAGGGAAGGCTATTCCTGGTAGGTTTCCCCAGCAGGGCTAGTGGTTACCTTCTCAAACGTCCTATTAGAATACCCCAGCTAGAGGGACCCTCACCTCCCCAAAGAGCTGACATCCGCCACAGTGCTGACATCTGCAATGTAGTGAGCCTTGTTTTTAATGCCCGTGGGCACCAAGAGCGTTTTGGTAGGTGGCTCAGACTTCATGGGTAAAAATCTCTCTGCGTTTCCTGATGCTGCTTTGCTTCTGTCAGATTATATCCTGCAGGGAACATGGAGGTTGGCCAGAGGATTTCAGTCAAGTGTTGAAGGAGAAACTGTATAAGGACTTGATGTGAACTATTAACAAAACACGTAATGCTGAGGTATTGCTCAGTGGCAGGGTGCTTGCAGAGCATGTGAGGCCTGGAGTGGGAGCCTTAGCCTGACAAAAATAGATAAAATGTAATTGGGGTAGTCTTCTTTAAGTTGTCAGAGGAGAAGTTGATCATATTAACAGGCTTTGTGATATTGTTTTGAATTCTAGAGGAAGTGTCTGTCAGCTTGTGAGTGGTACATGTCCACCAACAGTGAATGCTGCTGCAGACATTTCCAAGAAATACTGGTTAGGCCCAGAATTTGTACTGAAAACCGTTGTATTCAAAAGGTCTCCACTCCTAGCGAATCTGATTTGGACAGTTGTACAGAACTTGACCCCCAGCTGAGGCATAAGGGCTGTTGGGCATGAAGAAGCCATAAATACTTGTGTGAAATGGTTTGCACCTGTTCCTCCAGGTGTTCTGAGAATGTGTGCTTTGAATATACACAAATAAGGTCTTTGTTAGTTTGTTTATTTGCAGGGCCTTGAGCATGTGAGGCAAATGGTCAAGGTCAGTGGTCTTCAAATATTTTTGGCCATGTACTGTTACTGATAACATTTTCTGGAGCCTTAACCTCTAATCCCCCCTTTTCATCTGCACACACACACACACACACACACACACACACACACACTCACACACACACTCACACACTCTCACACACTCTCACACACATTCACACACACACTCACACACACACACTCACACACTCTCACACACACTCACACACTCACACTCACACACTCACACACACACACTCACACACTCTCACACACACACACACTCTCACACACACACTCACACACACTCTCACACACACACTCACACACACACACACACACACTCACACACACTCACACACACACACACTCACACACTCTCACACACACACTCACACACACACAGTATTGTAAATAGGCATACTAGATTCAGTCTTGGCTGCTTCCTTATTTTCAGAAAGAATCTAAGAATAAGAATTATAATCGGCCGGGTGGTGGTGGTGCACGCCTTTAATCCCAGCACTCGGGAGGCAGAGCCAGGCGGATCTCTGTGAGTTCGAGGCCAGCCTGGGCTACCAAGTGAGTTCCAGGAGAGGCACAAAGCTACACAGAGAAACCCTGTCTCGAAAAACCAAAAAAAAAAAAAAAAAAAAAAAAAAAAGAAAAAAAAGAAAAAAAAAGAATTATAATCGACTTCTAGCCCTTCAATGGAGCCTGCTACTTTGGGAAGCCAGGATCTCTCTGAGGCTCTGTCCCACTCAGCCAGGAAGCACAGCCCAAACTTGGTTATGTGTCCAGAAGCACACGCCTGAAGCAGAAAGGGACCTGAGAAACCACCCTGTTTCTGTTGCGTTTCTGAGTTCTAATTTTGGGAAATGTGATCAGCTATCCTGTGAAAAGGAGGTACAGGGTCAAAGGAGGCTGGGAAATCTTGGTGTGGGCCATTTCAAATAGATGCCTTCACAACAGAAATCTAGAATCTTCTGGGTTCACATGGGCTTAGATCACTGTGATTCTTCAAAACCGTAAAGCAACAGCTGACTTGTGGGACTCCCTCCCACTGAGAACATGCTGGTCAGGGGCCTGAACAGGCTCTTTTACACAGCATGAGTGCCTCAGGAGTGTGAGCCACTCTGTGGCTGGTCCACTCACTCATGGGACAGCATTGCAGGAAATTGTCCCCTGAGAATGGTGCCCACACTCTAGGACCCCACTCAGCAGCCTACCTGCCACAACTTCCGCTGCTTCTCAGAAGGCCCAGAGCGTCACTCGACACTATGTGGGCACTGGGCACAGCTTGAGTCTGACACTGGGGGTGAGGACTATTTCTTGGAATTCGTCCCATGAGGAGTCAAGGTGAGAAAAGATGAACAGAGCCAAAGGGTGTGCCCTCACTGAAGCGAGGCTGTGGAGAGGGTAGGAAGGGCAGTGCAGGGTCTCTCTGGGTCTCTCAGGACATGCATTGGGGTCAAACAACCACAGAGCTAGGTGGTCTCGGGGGCGGGTCAGTGTGGTTCTGACGCTTTAGTTTCCAGTTTCATTACATAGGAGTTAAGCTATACTGACAAGTAGGAATATACAACCGGACCCCTTTGTTTACAGCCTCGGAACCATTCTTAGAAGTCTTGTTCACACACAAATATATGTACACATTCGCACACACATACAACCCATGTAGTTCTAGTCGCAAACGTGTACACAGTCTCCCTCACAGAGTCACACACCACATAGGTGTTACCTCATGTACACACAATTACATGCCTTCTAACCTGACAGCCTTCCTGCATGCCCTGGCAAGCCACTCACACGAAACAGTTACTCCGCCCAGCAGCTGCCTTGTCAAAGCTCTCTGACCTTTGGTGCTCCTCTGTGTAGAACTTCGGTCAAGGAAGCTGCTCGTCTCATCCAGCACTTTCTTGTTCTTTCTGCCTTTCTGTCTCTGACTTCTCAGCCCGCTCCTCCCTGCCTCCTTCCTCCCTTTCCTGCCTCAGAGGCCGGCTCCACCTCTGCCCTCTCCAGTCTCGGAGCCCCGGCTTCCTGTGTCCTCCCTTTCCCGACTACCATCTCTCGGAGCCCCATCCTTGGCCATCCCTCTCTTGGTTTTCATGATGGTTCTGTTTTGCTGGACCAGGGCCAGCCTCTTCTCCTGCCCCTAAGTAACTCTTGCCCATGACAAGGAGTTGAGAGGCCAGGGAAGCTATTCTCTGGCCATGCCGATTTCCCTAATCATGCTGAGCCCCAGTCTCTCCACTGAAGAAGGAGCTTGATGATCGTTCAGGAGGGTCTAAGATTCACAGTTGAGTGCCTGCCTGGAGCAATGCCACTGTGAGAATGGGTGTTATGATTACTGTTGTTAGCAAATAAACCAAGATCCAGAACTCTAACCTGCCCCCGTGGGCACAGCTGCCCCTCAGGCATGATGAGCATTTTTTTTTCCTTTTCACAAAAGGTCAGGTTTAAGGTCACCTAACATTTTTAACTTTCTTTCTTTCTTTCCTTTTTTTTTTGAGACAGAGTTTCTCTGTGTAACAGTTCTGGCTGTCCTGGAACTCTCTTTGTAGTACAGGCTGTCCTCAAACTCACAGAGATTCACCTGCCTCTGCCTCCCAAGTGCTGGGATTAAAGGCATGTGCCACCACTACCCAGCCAGTTTTGACTTCTTACCATGAGGGTGATGCTCAGGAGTCTGGGGCTAAGGACCATGCCTGAGAAAAGATGAGTGGAGAATGTACCCCTCGTGACAAATAGCTCAGGGCCCAGGAAGACCTCAGTGACTCTGGTTATCAAACAACTAGTCCCTTAAAAAAAAAAAAATCTGAGCCTCAATGGCAGCGGAATTAAGCCTGCTGTATCCTGGTGGAGTGACGGCATTCTGTGACTTCCGGTTCACGAATGCTTCCCTGGATAGATGTGGAAAGTGTGTTGACAGGAAGGATTTGCGCGGTGAGGCAGAGGGCACCATTAATGTCCGTGATCTGCTAAGCCCTCTGAGCTCCTCAGGCACGTCCCCGGCAGTCTTTGCGGGGATCTGCTTACGGCCCTGATACTGGCGCATGTCGTGCCTCAGTGGCCCTGGAACAGGTTCCTGGTTCTTATGTCCTGGAACAGAGGACTGAGCAGAGATGCAGCTGCAGAAGTAGAATCATTTATTAGAACCATTTCCGGTGGAGAAAGTGGGAGCAAAGAGAAAGTTCAGTAGCTGTGTTGGTTGATTTTTTTTTTTTTTTTTTTTTTTTTTTTGTCAACTTGACACTAACTAGTTTCCTAGGAAGAGAGAACCCCAACTGAGAGAATGCCTCCATCAGATTGGCCTATAGGCAAGTCTGTGGAGCATCTTCTTGATTGATGATTGATGTGAGAGGGTCCAGCCCATTGTGGATGGTGCCAGCCCTGGGCAGGTGGTCCTGGGTATAAGAAAGCAGGCTGAAGCCGGGCGGTGGTGGCACACGCCTTTAATCCCAGCACTCGGGAGGCAGAGCCAGGTGGATCTCTGTGAGTTCGAGGCCAGCCTGAGCTACCAAGTGAGTTCCAGGAAAAGGCGCAAAGCTACACAGAGAAATCCTGTCTCGAAAAACCAAAAAAAAAAAAAAAAAAAAGAAAGCAGGCTGAGCAAGCCATGAGGAGCCAGGCAGTAAACAGCACCCCACCCCTCCATGGCCTCTGCATCAGCTTCTGCCTCCAGGTTCCTGCCCAGACTCCCCTTTGTGATGAGCGGTAAGCTGGAAGATGAAACAGCCCCTTTCTTCCCAAGTTGCTTTTGGTCATGGTGTTTATCACAGCAGTAGAAAGCAAACCAAGGCAGAAGTTCCGAGAGCAGCAGTGCAGAAAGGACCCAGCTTTCATGTTCTGTAGCACAGGCCTTTGTGGCTCATTTGCGTAGTACAAACTTTCTTGAGCACACTGTTACATATGGATCCACTTGTTACAAATGGATCCATGTGTTACACATGGATCACGTGTTACATATAGATCCATGTGTTACACATGGATCCACGTGTTACATATGGATCCACGTGTTACATATGGATCCATATGTTACATATAGATCCACGTGTTACACATGGATCCACGTGTTAGATATGGATCCATCCACGTGTTACATATGGATCCACGTGTTACACATGGATCCACGTGTTACATATAGATCCACGTGTTACATATAGATCCACATACAGTTTCACATGTTGCTGTCTCTGGAGCTCACTATGTAGACCAAGTTGGCTGTTAACTTGAAGAGATCCACCTGCCTCTGCCTCCCGAGTGCTGGGACGGCCAAAGCACATGACACCTAGCTCTTTGGAGAAATAGTATTTATTTATTTATTTATTTAGGGTAAAGGAAAATTTGAGACTAAAAGGACTTGGGGTGGGGGCAGCAAAACTACTTTATATGGTATTGTCATGGCACAGGCATTTACGCAAACCTTTAGAATGGCCAACACCAGAGCGAGCCCTGGGGTCAACATGGACTCTGGTGGCAGTGACATGTCGGAGCAAGCTCATTCATTGTCAAAAAGGTCTTGCTGTGGGATAGGGTATGGCTAACGGAAGCTGTGTACAGAGAGGAACCCAAAGCTCGCTCAGAAAAGTAAACTCTATTGCTTTATAGAAGGAAACAAAGAGGAATATAACATATGTATTGCTGTCACTTCTGATAAAGGCTGACGAGATGCCGCTAGAGCAGGCCTGGCCTACAATGGGTCTCTGCTTACCTTTGGTCCAAAGTAGGAGACATTGGAGTCCAGTTTAATTGCTCATGGGAATGAACCATGACAGAGGGAAAGGGCTGCGGGCTGGCAGCGGGGCTTGAGGGTGGAGTTCCAGGGCTCTGTGTCAAGGAGGGTCAGACACTCTGTGAGCCCCATTACCTCAGAACCTCACAGCGGAAGAAAGTGAGAACAGGAAAGGGGGCTTCCCGAAGTCAGGCAGAGTCAAAAGACTCGGTTGTGGGTCAGCGGGAACCAGATGGGCTGAGCCAGGTAAGTGGCTGCCGCGTTGAAGGCGTCCCTTGTCCCCACACTGCACTCACTGTACCATGCTCCTGGCTCACTCCACCATTCCTCTCTCCCTCCAGGTCTCCGAAGACTTCCCATGACACGTCCCAATAGTTCCCCTGCCAAACCATCTCTTATTCTTTACCCTGTTCTGTGATTTTGTGGCACTCAGCACTTCCTGAAATGACATCACTTATCTCTCTACCTGTTTACGGTCATCTCCTCAGACTAGGTTACAAGCCCGTGAGGATGTGAGCCGCACTCTCCCATGGTGTGAACATGTTAGGCAGAGTAGCTGCTCCTAGAAATATGGCAAGTGGTTCCGGGCACTGGGAACTACCCTACAGCCCTCCGTACAGATGCTACATCCCCAAGGTTCAAGGAGGAGAGCGAGGTGAAGTCGGAGCCCTCACCGGAAGTGAAGGAGTGAGTGAGAGGTCCAGGGCTGTGAGATGAGGCAGGGAGCCCCCAAAGAAGCCTGAAGCTGGAGGCTGCAGCTTATAAAGGAACCTGTCTGGGTCAGGGGGCTGGCCAACCATTAAACTGGCACCGAACTAATAATAAAATGTCCTGTGATTGTGGAATTGTTTCTCTATACTGTTCAAGCTGTGAGTTGTTCTTGAGCACTTCCATGTGGCTAGTGTGAGGGAGAAACAGGAGAGGTGATTGTATTGGATTCTGTCTAAGTTGTAAATGGCTACCTATTTCTAATGGCCACTTCATGGATGTGCACAGCTTTGATGTCCCATTGCATTACACCGTCTGTGCAGAGCTGTTGGAGGGTAAAGGACAGGCATCTCCGAGGCCACAGGAAAACTGCCGCCTTTCTCCTGTAGTCCGAACAGAAAACACATTTTCCTAAAAGTGAGTGAGTGAGCGGGGCAGGAACACGAGGTTAAAATGTGAGTATGAAAAGGGGACGATGAACACTCAGAATGAAAGCGCCCCATTATCTCTCCAACCCCCAGAAGGCCGCACAGCAGCCCGCAGTCCTGAGAGGGCCTTGCCTCCTTTCACAAGTCGGTCACCTCACTTCTTAAACCACGTGGTCAGCACCAGCCTGCATCTGGCCAGCTCTGGAAATGGCCAAAAGCAGCTCCAGAGTAAAGTGCTGCCAGTTTTCTGGTTCCTCTCGCCCAGCTCTCTCCAGGGCTTTGGGAAGTCCTAGCATGTCTGTCCCCTCAGAATCACCCCAGCCCCCCAGCAGCAGTGTGACAGCTCCCCACGCGATCACACTGTGGTTAAGTCTGAGAGCCAGTCACCCAGGTGCCACGGGATCTTAGGATGTCACATTGGGAGCGGTGGTCCTCAGTGTGGTTGTGTGGGAATTAGCTAGCGCGAGTCCCTTCCAGAGACAGAGTGAAGTGGGTCGTGGGTCTGGGTTGTGCCCAAGCATCTGGATTTTTGAAAGCTCCTGGGGAATCCTAAGTTTAAGGCCAAGAACCATCTAGTTTAGAACAACTTTGGCCAAACATGCTAGAATCAGTTTCAATTCCTTCTAGAGGCTGGCTGGTGCCTCCTTCATATTGCTTCCACTTTGCTGAGTGTCTAGTGTGTGCTGGGCATTGTGCTTAGTGCAGACACACGGAGATGAGCTCAGATTACGCCTTTTAGAAGGTTGCCTGAGAAATACAAACGGTGCCCCACATAGACTAACTTCCTTCCTGCCACAGAATAATTTACCAGTAGGCAGATGCTTTACAATATTCTGGATCTGACTGCTCCACGACTGTGTGGTTATGGTGACAAAATTAGTCTGGAAAGAGTATAAGACAATGAAGGGACCGAGCTAGATGAGGAGTGTACAGACCTGTCCCCTGGACTGCCAGAAGCCGCTTCAGGTCTAGCTGGGGAAAGCAGCAATCTGGGGCTTTGCGTCTGTTTATGTCACAGCATGTTTATTCCAAACCATATTGTAACATGTGAGTCTCATTCTGCAGCTCTGGCCTCCTGGAATGCAGTCACTCTGGAGACCAGGCTGGCCTTGTACTCGCAGGGATCCACCTGCCTCTACCTCCTGTGGTGGGGTTAAAGGCATATGCGTGCCACCCACCATGCCACCAGGCTCAGCTTTGGGAAATTTTTTTTAGAAGAAAAATCTTGGTAATCTTCACCATCCTGTAATCCCCACTTTCACCCACTCACAACTCACTAAGAACTTGCCGGGTAGGACAACAGTCTTCATGGGAAGACTCTGCTCTCAGAATGTTCTGGAAGGACCTGTGCTCTGGTGAACATCCCCGTGAGGGAGTGGATGGTGGGGAGACTCCTTTAGCTTTTTCCCCTGCCTGTGTGTGTCAGAATAGAGAAAAAGCACAGACCAGGTGGGCCCTGCAGGGAGACATCCATCCACACGGCCTCTCCCAGTGCCTTGGTGGGCCATGGAAAAACATTTCTGTTTCTTTGCAGTCACTTGTATAAAAAGAACCTTGATGTGACCAAAATCCGGCCAGGAAAACCTCGGCCTCTGCTCAGAGTAGACGACCATGACTTCACCATGAGGCCAGCCTTTGGAGGTAAGAGGGCTTCCCCCCCTCACGGGTGGGGTCCCAGCCACTTTGTCTCACCTGTCCCCAGAGCTGCTCGACTGAGGTGCAGCCTGTCCATTCTCTCAGCCACAGCTCATTTCCACCCCAGCAGTGAGATAAGCTCTCTAAGGAGAGAAATGGTCACCAGCCGCAGACACGCAACTGTTCACCTTCACAAAGGAGAGCAGGCTAACTGTGTATTGCAAAATAAACAACCAGCCGAGGATATGGGTCACTCGATGGCCAGCGGGGGTGTCTGGTGGCAGCAGTAACTTGGCCCATCACTGAGGCCCCTCACCCTTCTTACTGGCTTTCACTCTCAGCCTTCCGCTTTGGAGATCAGGGAGGGACATGTGGCTCCCAGGATCTGGAGGGATGCCACACTGGTGCCTGCGCTTCAGTCAGGCTGGGCTGCAATAACAAAGGCCTGCAGGCAAGGTGGCTCAGAAACCCCACACACTTGTTTGTCATAGTTCTAAAGGCCAGAGACTAGACAGAGTCTGTGTCTGCAGAGGGCTCCCTTTGTAACTGCCAGCATTATGTCAGAGACAGAAACTGAGTCTTTGTAAAAGAGATTTTAAGCTGGCTAGCAGTGGTGCATGCACACCTTTGATCCCAGCACTAAGGAGGTAGAGGCAGGTGGATCTCTGTGAGTTTGACACCAGTCTGGTCTACAGAGCAAGATCTAGGACAGCCAGGGCTATACAAAGAGAAACTCTGTTTCAAAAAAACAAAAACAAAAACAAACAATTACATTATTTATTTCGCGCGCGCGCGCGCGTGTGTGTGTGTGTGTGTGTGTGTGTGTGTGTGTATTAGTGTCATGTTGTGTGGGTCCTGGGGATTGAACTTGGGTCATCAGGCTTGGTAGCTGGCACCTTTACCCACCTTTACCCACTGAACTATCTCATTGGCCCAGGAATTGAGTATTTTTAAAAATTTTTTTTTTTTACAATTATTTATTTAGTGTGCACTTGCCGTGGTGTAAGTGTGGAGATCAGAAGATAACGTTTGGGAGTTAGTTCTCTTCTTCCACGACGTGGGTTCCAGGGATCAAACTAGGTTGTCAGCCTTGGTGGCTTTCCTAGGCTGAGCCGTTGCACGGGACTGGGCATTGAATATTTAAGCCGTTTATTCAGAAAGCCTGCAGCCTGATATGGTAGTGGGTTACGTCTCATCTCCAGGCAGCAGCTTATATAGATAGGAAGTGGAAACAGAAGCAGTCATCTGGGCTTTAGAAAATGCAGGAGACGGAAGGAGGAAGAAATGGCATCATTGTCTCTCAAAGACGAGCTGACCATCTGCCCGGAGGGGCAAGCCTGAGCCTGGGAATGACCGATTGCCCGCAGCTCTCTGGGCAGCCGGGTGTGCATTCTCTACGCCTGTGAGTCTCACATTGCTGCTGCTGCACTACCAATGTAGACGTCGGCTCTGAACAAACAAACCACTAGTAGCATAGTACACCCATGCTGAGCTGTTTGCAATGTATGTGTGAAGAGTCTAGTCTACAACGTGAAGCACAATGTGCCCTTAAGACACAATAGAAGAGTCTCTATGTGTCTCGCTCAGCTCCATCATATCTCACATGGTGAATGGGTGGAGGTCTCTCGGAGACCCCTTTTATAAGGGTACGAATCTCATTCAAGAAAGGGTTCCATGCCCATGATCTAGTTACCCATTCCCTGATAGCATCACCTAGGTGTGTGGTTGGAGTCCAGAATTCTCATTTTGGGGGGCATAAGCATCCAGGCCATGGCAGCTGGGAGAGGAGCCAGGGTGTCTCCTAACAAAGGAGAACAGCACAGCACACAGACCCCCCTCAGGTAACCCTAACCACATGCCTGTGAGGGAAGTAAGGCCGGGGGCATTTGGAGATCAGCCAGGTCAAACCCGGGCAAGGCTGCTGCTGTTCTTATCTCTGCCCTCCACCATCCTTCAGGACCGCCACCCCTATTCTCCTGGGGCAAAGATGACCTTCACACTCATCTGCATTTTCCTGAGGCATCAGTAAACCACAGGCTCTCCTCAGGCAGGCCACTAATCTTTGCTGAGCCTCTGTTTGTTCCTTTATGAAATGGGAACAGTAATCAACATACGGGGTTCTGTCCAGACTAATCAGAGATAATATATGTAAAGCCCTTTGACACACATTCATTCACATCCTCCTCGCAGGAAGTCCAGCTGTCAGGCCTTCCGCTGGTGTGACTGTGGAAGGATTAAGACTATCTTACAGGCTTTTGCATTTTCAAAGGCAGTGTATTTAACACGGGCTCTGGGTGGAACTCGGGTCATCAGGCTCGTGTGGCAGGCTTCTCCGTGGAGCTGTTCCACCAGCCGCAGTGAGTTTACTCCAGTTTCACATAGTTCGCACACGTGACTAGGGCATAAAACTGAAGAACCTGGACAGGCCTTTAAACAATCCAGCTGTGTTCGTTGGGTCAGAAATCCACCCCAGCAGAGCGGTCAAGTCAGCCGCTTTGGAGACCAGCTGGCTCCGGGAGTAGGAAGTGTCTGCTGGGGAAGAATGGGCCTTACGGTCTCAAAAGGAGAAACAGCAAGTTGTGTCATGGAGACCTCAAAGGTGATGGGTTACGAGAAAGAGGCTGACCAGAAAGGAAAAGGAACCTAGGAAGCGTCTCAGTAGCAAAGTAGGTGCAGGGGATACAGGGGATGCAGAGGTGCAGGGGATGCATGGGTGCAGGGGTGCAGGGGACACAGGGATACAGGGGTGCAGGGGACACAGGGATACAGGGGTGCAGGTAATGCAGGGGTACAGGGGTGCAGGAGATACAGGGGTACAGGGGTATAGGGGTGCAGGGGTACAGGGGTATAGGGGTGCAGGGGTGCAGGGGTACAGGGGTGCAGGGGATGCATGGATACAGGGGATGCAGGGGTGAAGGGGTGCACAGGTTGAGTGCCAACAGCAGCAAAAGAAATGGCTGTGACAGCATGGGCCACTTATGTCTGAGGTCTCCTTAAGCAGTCCAGTGGGTGCTGGGAATTGAACTCAGGTCCTTCGGGAGAGCCATCTCTCCAGCCCCTGGAGTTTTCTATATTGCCTATATTGTATTTGGCATTTCTGTATTGTATTTGGAGTGAACTAGGCCTTCACCTAGCCTCCAGTTGCACTCGGGGTGCAACTGTCATCTCTGTGCTGAGTCTCCCTTCATTGGTCCATGCTCCTGGAGAAAAGGAACCACATCAGCCACTCCAGAGCCCGGCTGCACTGCTCAGAGCTTGTTGGAGCAGACACCATCGGTCAGTGAAGCTGTGTGGACCTAGGAGGCACTGCACACATGAGAGGATTATTCAAGCTAAGCTGTGATGCTGTCTAGTCGTGTTTTTCCCCTTCCTCCTACCCCTTCCTTCTTTCTCTCTCTCTCTCTCTCCCTTTTTGTAAGCTGGGACCAAAACCAGGACTCCCCACATGCCCACCATATATTCTACTATAAAGTAATATTCTCAGCCATGATTTATTTCTTTAACAATCTGACATTCAAGCTGTCAACTTAGGACAACCAATATGGTATTGTTATTATAGTTTTGTTTTCCATTTTGACTAATTTTGTTAGTTTGAGAACATTTCATCATAAAAAGAGGTTTGTGAAGGAGCCTGAAGAATTCTTTGCCTTTGGATAATGATTTCTTTTCTTTTCTTTCTTTCTTTTTCTTTTTCTTTTTCTTGTTTTTCAAGACAGGGTTTCTCTGTGTAACATCCCCGGCTATCCCGGAACTAGCTCTGTAGACCAGGCTGGCCTCAAACTCACAGAGATCCGCCTGCCTCTGCCTCCTGAGTGCTGGGATTAAAGGTGTGTGCACCACTGCCCAGCTCAATTTCTTTATTCATTTTGATATGGCAACTCCTTGACAGATCATATAGGCTCTCACAGATACTCTTTTTCCGTTTCCATAGTAACTAGGAACATGCACTACTAACAACGCTTGGAAGTAGCCCACAGCATTTTGCTACTGGGCCTCCCTTCTATGTTCTGTGTATGGTCTATTTCTGCCCACTCTGTTGGGGAAACCATACTGTACCACAGCAGCACTGGAGCCAGGGCCAGCGATGATGTAGGCACCTTGTTGAGGGAATCTAGGTACCACAGGCAGTACTGGTATAGCAGAGATCCACTCTGGATGCCTGCCAGATAACTGGGAACCAGATTTTCAGTGTGTCCCTCCAATAATCCGGACATCAGTGTCAGGAGGCCAGCAGAGACAGTTCTTCCTCTAGCATGGGTTAAACCCTCTGGAGGACATCTCCTCTACTCAGTTAGCACTGAAGGCGATGTCAGGAGGGATAAGGTAAGTGAGACCTGCCGGAGTGACATTACATTCTAATGTAACTGCTTGTAAGAACAGCCTGCGACTCTTTATTGATCACTTGCAAAGGCCAGTGACTTGAGGGCGAACCGTTGGGTCAAGAAAAAAGGTGTATTGGGAAAGCTTAGAAAAACTGAGAGGCCATTGCTGAAGATGATTGTCTTAGAATGTCAGCTCTGTGCACAGGCTTTGTGGGTGGGGGTAACTGAGAGGCCATTGCTGAAGATGATTGTCTTGGAATGTCAGCTCTGTGCACAGGCTTTGTGGGTGGGGGTAACTGAGAGGCCATTGCTGAAGATGATTGTCTTGGAATGTCAGCTCTGTGCACAGGCTTTGTGGGTGGGTGGGTGGGGGTGGGGTACGGAGGAGGAGGAGGAGGTCATGGGCAGGACTGGGAGATTCCTAGATGATACTACAGTGACCTAGAAGGGGATATTGCCTTGGTGACTTATATCTTGGCATGAAGGGGAGGAAAGAGGTCAGGAAAGTTTAGAGCAAGCCCGCCTGACCCAAAGGTTAAATCTGCCAAGGGGAGACACAGTAGAAAGGCAGAGATCCAGCCTTTCATTCTGTTGCCATCACACATCAGGCACTTTTACAGGCCCAGTGGGAGAACTGGTGCTTTCTGCCAAAACAGCCACGTCTCTGAAAAGCCATGCAGGTAATCATTACCATCTTAACCCACAAGCTCAAGGCCTTGTCAATAAAGCTAGTGGGAAATATAACAGACTGGCAACTGTGTAACTCCAAAATCTGTGCTTTGAAAATATGACTAAAAGCATGTAAATCTATTTTGGCTGTTCCTTGATTCTAGTCCTGTGTGTAAGACCCTTCACAGGCTTTCTACAGTGTATCAAAATTAAGGTCCCCACCTAGTAAGCAAATGAGAAAGCTGAGCCTCAGAGAAATGTATGTGCCCAAGGCCACACTAAAGTCAATGATGAAGACAAAACTCAGACCCAGACAGTATGATAATGCATTGGCTTAACTGTTTTAATTTTTGATATTGCATGGTTTTTCAAAAGTCTGCTTCCCAGAATAAGGATAATTCAGTTTCTCCATCAATATCATATAAACACTGTGTGCACATGCATTCATGTGCATGTGCAAATACGCAAAACCCTGCACCTTTCTCCAGAGGCTCCAGGATGTCTCCACCTATCCCCTCCCCCAGATGATCACAACATGGGGCTATTGGTGGGCAGGGCCAGGACACAGACATAAGCAGTCAGCAGCTTGCAGGTGTACGAAGGATACCTAAGGAGGTGAGAGGGGACGCAAGGCCAGAAGGGGAACTGAGAAGGAGAAATGACTCTCCGCTGTCTCTGGACCTTGTTAGATCACAGAACCCCAGGAAGGGCATGGTAGCTTCCATGGGCTTGTCTTCCACTCCTTGATTTGCATTATTCTTCCCCCCCCCCCCAAGACAGGGTTTCTCTGTGTAGTTTTGGTGTCTGTCCTGGATTTTGCTCTGTAGACCAGGCTGGCCTCGAACTCATAGAGATCTGCCTGCCTCTGCCTCCCAAGTGCTGGGATTAAAGGCATGCACCACCATCGTCTAGCAATTTCATTATTCTTACAGCAATCTCCTCATCCTACTGAAGAACTGGTTGAGGACAGGAGTGACATGTTCAGAGACTGCTTCCCTAGTCCACAGTAGACCTAAGAATGACCTCACTCTTGCCCACCTGTGAGGCCACAAAGCCCGCAGTGTGCCCCTTCCTCCTCTTCCACTGTGTGAGAGGAACTGCATGACGTTGGTTTAATGCTGACTGCCCATCATTCTGTAGTGTGTGTGGGGGGAGGGAGAGGGACTGGAGGAGGTGAGATGTTTTCTTGAGTGCAGTCAATTACCTGGTGGCAATGGTAAAAAAGCTACTCCTGGTAGCTTTTAGTCATGCTCAGACACTGAGATGACTAATCTGTCAACTTGACTACATCTGCAATCAGCTACTACCCAAGCAGCTGGGCACGCTTGTGAGGGATTATTCATTGAGTCATTTGAGGTTTGGGAGACACACCCTAAATCTGGGCCATAGCTTAGAGTGGCACCCACATAAAAGAACACTGAAGAAGGAAACCTTTTGCTTTCTGCCTGCTTTCTCTCAAGTTCATCTATCCTGCAGTGGAGACATGCCTTTGCTGCTCTTAGGACTGTTGCTTGAGAATTTCTCTCCAGCTCCCGCCACCAAGTCCCGCCAGTCCCAGAGCCCACTTATAAAATAAACACACGAACTCTTACATTATTTAAACTGCTTGGCCATTAGCTCAGGCCTGTCACTGTCTAGCTCTTACTCTTATATTTAGCCCATTTCTATTAATCTTTACTTTGCCACATGGCTCATGGCTTACTGGTACCTTACATCTTCCTTGTCCTGATGGCGGCTGGCAGTGTCTCCCTCTCAGCCTTCCACTTCCCAGAATTCTTTTCCTTGTCCCGCCTATACTTCCTGCCTAGCCAATGGCCAATCAGTGATTTATTTACTGACCAATCAGCAACACATTTGACATACAGACCATCCCACAGCATAGGACTTATTTCTTCAGGATTCCAACATAGACTGAAGATTGGTTGAGATGTCTAGCCTCATGTACTGAACAACTGTCAGATTCTTGGCCTTTTCTTCAGGAGACAGCCATTGTTGGACTAGCTGGGTCACAACATGTAAGCCATTCCAATAAATATCTCTTTAGATGTATAGAAATCGTTCTATCAGTTTTATTCCCCTAGAGAACCCTGACAAATATAGACTGTGGTGCCAGAATGGGGTATTGCTGTGACAGGCCTGTCCATGATGGTTTTTTGTTTGTTTGTTTTCTGTTTTTTGGAAGAAGACTTTGGGACTTTGGGCTAGGAAAGTGGTTGAACGCTGTAAGCAGAGATTAAGGGGCTATCCTAGCAGCAGCTTGGATACAATGTGGACTATGAAGGCCCAGTTCAAGAAGTTAACAACTGGGCCAGGAACCATTCTTGTTATATTTTGACAAAGGTTGTGGCTGCTTTTTGCCCTTGTCCTAAAAATTTTCTTGAAAATTGAAAAAATAATGGACTAATATCCTTGGCAGAGGAGATTTCAAGACAGCCTAATCTGACTGCTTTATGTCGATCTACAATGAAAAAGAAAAACCTGGGCAAAAAAAATAAAAAATGTTGGAGGGGAAAAAGAGTACCAGAAAATACAGTGTTGGAGCCAAAGCTTATGATGAAAGAGATAAGGAGAGGCCCTGTGTGAAAGGGGATACAGGGAGTGGGGAGTAGAGCCCTCAGGGCAAGACCCTAGCCAGACAATCCTGCAATACGTGAAAGAAAAGGGCTTGAGGAATATTCCATTCCTAAGAAGCAACAGCAAACCAAAGCTTATGCAAATGTAATTTAAAGAGAGGCCAGCCTCGAACCCAAGCAGATACCCGAACATGGCAGCTTTGGCCAAGTAGTTCTGGCTTTTGTTTCATGAAGGATACATGATTAAGGGATTATGGAATCTTCTTCAGTGGTTAAGGAGAGCTGCTGAGGCTAGGTGTGTGCCTGGGGAATCCTTGCACAGAGGCCCCAAGATGCCATTGTGTGAAGATGTGAAGGTGAAATCTGGATTCTGCTAACAATTCCATGATGTTGGAGGTGCCAAGGCTGAGGGACATCTGCCAGGGAGAGCTAAGGACAGGGTGTGGAACCAGCCGAAGAGTGAGAAGTGTTTTGTAGTCAGTGAAGCTGGAAGATCAAAACCATCTGCCCTTGACATCAGATATGTGGTTAAAGGTTTGAAGTTTGCTCTTCTGGGTTTAGTTCTTGCTTTGGTTCCTCCCTATGCTCCTTTCCTTTTGGAATGGTAATTTATATTATGTGTAAATGTATGTTGGAAGTATGTAATTTGCTTTTTGATTATACAGGAAGTTCCAATTAAGAGGTTGCCTCAGGTCTATACAGGAGACTATGTACTTGTAAAGTGTGTTGAGACTATGAAAAACTATGGGAACATTTGAAGTTGGACTAAATGCATTTTCCATTATGATATGACCAGGAGCCCATGAGGTCAGGGGATGAAGTGTGGTAGTTTGAATAAAAATGGTCCCCAAAGGCTCATATATTTAAATGCAAGGTCCTCAGTTGGTGGAACTGTTTAGGAAGGATTTGGATGTGTAGCCTTGCCAGAAAAGATGTATCACTGGGGGTGAGCTTTAAGGTTTCTTTTTTAAAAAAATATTTTTATTTTATAATTAACTTAATTTCACATATCAGCCACAGATTCCCCTGTCCTCCCTCCTCCCACTCCCAGCCCTCCCCCCAAATCCACCCCCCATTCCCACCTCCTTCAAGGCAAGGTCTCCCCTGGGGAGTCAGCCCAGCCTGGTAGACTCAGCTGAGGCAGTTGAGGTTTCAAAAGGGCTCGTCATTCCCAGTTAGCTCTGTCTTGTGTTTGTGGGTCAGGATATAAGCTCTCAGCTAAATGCCTCACTGCCATGCCTGCCCACCTGTCTGTTGCCATGCTTCCCCCAGGGATGGTTACAGACTCTAACCTTCTGCAAGTATTAGACCCAAATTAAACATTTCCTTTTATAAGCTGCCCTCATCACGGTGTTTCGTCATGGCAATAGAAAAGTGTCAAGGACAGACACTGACATGATTTGAAGCTGAGCTGTATATTAATTCTGTATATTAAAGTGAAGTTCTATGTATCTTTGTTATGCCCAGATCGTGGGGACTCCCAAAAGACCACCACAGAGACCACATCCCATATGTAAAAGCAGAGCCTTTATTTTCAAGCTCGGAGCTTGGGCTCTCTGTCTGTCTGATGCAGCAGTGGGAGCAGAGAGCCCCAAGCCCAGGCAGGGTGGGGTTTTATTATAGCAGAGGTTGGGATGAGGGGATTTCCAAGGTTCAGGACTCTGATTGGCTGACATTTGTCTAGGGGTATAGGGAATGTTTGGAATGTCAGGTACTTCTTTTTCCAGGGTCTAGGTGCTGCCTGCCAGAAGCTGTGTCCGGGCCTTAGGTATTTCCTCTTAGATGCATGCCCTCCCTGGGTGGGGTCAGCTTATGGCTTTTCCAGGGTCCAGGTGTTGCCTGCCAGAAGCTGTGTGGTCAAGCTGTCTTGCCCCCCCTCACATCTTAATATATAAATATATAATATAAAACAGCTGCATTGGTGGCTCTGGACTCTAGTCTCTTTCCTTGAGCCCCAAGAAATCATCTACAGTGTCACATACACTCCTGGTTCCCTCCAGAACTGACAAATGCTCCTAGGAGACCTAACACCAGGCCCCCCTCTTTGGTCCCTCTTCCCTTCTGACATTGCCCCACAAGCCCACACAACTCTGTTAACTGATGTCTTCACAAAGAAGAGGGCATACTGGGTTATAAGTCAGTGGTAGAGATCTTGCCTATCATAAATGAGGCTCTGGGTTTGTTCTCCAGGACCACTGTTGTTAGCGATAGAATCCCTTGATTCTTTCCAATGATAGAGTTGGGTTTATAGTTCAGTGGTAGAGTGTTTGCCCAGCATGTGTAAGACCCTAGGCTCAATTCTGAGTACCACACACATGCACAAAGTCCCAACATTAAAACAAATGTTCAATTCCTAAATAAACCTGACTTAAAACATGACGTACATTCTTTTAAAATTTTGTGCTGGAGGACTGGAGTGATAACTCAGTGGTTAAGAATACTGCTGCTCTTGAAGAGAACTGGAGGTTCATTTCCCAGCACCCACGTGGAAACTTACAACCATCTGTAAATCCAGTCCCAGGTCATTTGACTCCCAGCAAAACACACACACACACACACACACACACACACACACACACACACACACAAACCCTGAAGTTTGGTGCTTTATGCTGTTGTTGGCTTATTAGGAATTTAGATTCCATGTCCCAAGCGAGGCTGGCTTGTGAATTTGCCTTTTCATTCCTTGTTTTCACTTCATGAAATAAATTGATGCTTTTGGATGTTTCTTCTTCCTCTTCCTCTTCCTCCTCTTCCTCCTCCTCCTCTTCCTCTTCCTCTTCTTCCTCCTCCTCCTCCTCCTCTTCTTCTTTTTCTTTATGTGCATTGGTATAAAGGAGTTATGCCGGACAGTTGTGAGCTGACATGTGGGTGCTGAGTATTGAACCCTGGTCCTCTGGAAGAGTAGCCAGTGCTCTTAACTGCTGAGACATCTCTCCAGCCCCAACACTGTTTTTGTTTGTTTCTTTGTTTGTTTGTTTCTGAGACAAGGATTCTCTGTGTAGCTCTCACTGTCCTGGAACTCACTCTGTAGACCAGGCTGGCCTTGAAATCACAGAGATCCACCTGCCTCTGCCTCCTGAGAGCTAGGACCAAAGGTGTGCACCACCGCAGCCCAGCTTCTTTTGGTTTCTTAAACATTCTTTCTATAGCTTCTGGGAGGATGTATAGAACGGTGCTAATTCCTCCTAAACTGTCAGTGCTTTGCTGGTAAAGCTATCTGAATGTGCTATTTTCTCTGTGGGAAATTTTTAATCACAGACTTAACTCCATCTGCTTCTTTAGAGTGTCTGTTTGGCTCTGAGTGTAAAGATGTTAAATATGCTTGATAGATCCCAAGTCCTTATTTTCATTTTTTTTAATATTAAAGTATATTTTTAAAATTTTTTATTTAAAAAAAATGAGACCTGGGCCAGCTAAGTTGCCAAGGCTGGCCTCAAAATTCAATCTTCCTGATTTAGCATTCTAACTAGCTCAGATTACAGGCATGCATGTAATACATGTCTGGCATCATTAATATCAAAATCATTTAAAAAAATTTTCTGTAGTATACAAGTATTAAAAAGTGCACAAACTAAGTGCTCAGCTCACTAACTTCTCACTAAATCAACTCACCAATGTAACTATCATCCAGCTCAGGAAAAAGACAGGGCCGTAGATAAACCCTAGGTGAACAGTTTTAGAAATCTGGCCATAGAATCTCATCCAGTGTGTCTTCACCTTCCACGGTGCTGCCTTGTGCTGTGTTCTAACTTGGTAGAGATCTCATCTCATACTAGACTGAAAGCTAGTAGGAGGCAGAACTCCAGCTGTGTGTTAGCGTCTCTGTAGGAAGTGATCCAACCTTGGGCCAGTGACCAAGATGTCCGCTTGGGCACTGGGGTCACACTGTTGCTCCCATCCATCCTGCAGACACAGCCTAGAATAGAGACAAGCATAGTCCAGCTCGTAACTCGCCCAGCAAGCACAGAGGACATTCACTTCAGCCTGGGAACACCATGCAGTGCAGACCCAGTCTCTGACCTCACTGATAAAGTATAAGCACCTTTATACATCAGGTGCGAGCAGAAAACACCCCACATAGGATTCTGAGTCCCGCCTCACCGCCGAGGCAGCCCTCACACCACAGGGAAGGTGCTGGGCCATCCCTCAGCCCCAAGTGGAGAGGACTTCACCTTACTCAGCTGCCTCTCTCTCTTCCACAGGCCCTGCCATCCCTGTGGGCGTGGACGTGCAGGTGGAGAGCCTGGACAGCATCTCCGAGGTGGACATGGTAGGCACTGCCCCAGGCTGGCCTCTTCAGGGAGGGATCACACTGCTGAGATGTTGAGAGCCTGGGGGGCCTCTGGGGTGCAGGTTGTGTCTGTGAAAGCAGAAGGGGACCAGGTTGGGTCTTGGAAGCGTTGGCCCAGGTGCAGTAACATCTGGAGCAGTGCTATTATTTCCGTGGGTAAGGTCAGCTGGGGACTGAGGCCCACCTCTGTCTTTTCAAGGCCTGCTGCAGGCAATAAAATGCAAGGTACCCAGTGAATCTCACTGGGAGGAGGGGGAGAGACGGCATTTTGATTGAAACCCTTCAATGCTCTGATTTTCCATTCTACCCCCACCACCTCCCACTTGCTCGGCAGCCCCTCCCCCACCCCGCCCTCCATGTTCGTACCCATCTTGTGACTCTCTTGTGAGGCCCACTCACCTTGGAGGGCAGCTTGCCGCTCCACACTGTCAGTCTTCTCTGTGTTCGGCGCTCTGCTCATTAGTTTACAAACTTCTTCTGTAGGTGGCCTTCCTCTGGCCCTCCCAGGAGGCTTCCTTCTTGGCCTCTCTGTCTCTGTTGAGATGAAGTTCCCTCAGAGGCCCTCCCGAGCTCCTGGTCTCGGGGTTCTGCTTTTCCTTCATAACTCACATAGTCAGTTCCAGTGGTGCTATGGAGTTATTTTGGAGCTTCCTTCCTTCCCTCCCTCCATCCCTTTCTCTCTCCTTCTCTCTTCCCTCCCTCCCTCCCTCCCTCCCTCCCTCCCTCCCTCCTTCCTTTCCTTCCTCCCATTCCTCTTCTTCCTCTGCCTCCTCCTTGTTCTGTGTTCGGCAAACAAATCCAAGGTCTTGCACCTGGAAGCAGATACTCTAGCACTGAGCCCTCCCCCACCCCACCGCTCCCCCCTCACCCCACCCCCACCCCACCCCCCTTCCTTGGTGCTGAGCAGCATAGCTGAGAAACACATGCTGTGTGTCCCTCAGAGCCCCAGCTCCTGGCGGGAGGAGATCTGTGGAAGGTGTAGATGCGAAGGTCTCCAAGGTACTGGAGCACACCCTGCCAGCTCCTCCGGGTATTCAACAGCTGGGGTCAGCTGGGGCTGAGGTCAGCCCGGCTTCCCTAGACTGCAGTCAGACACTAAGTCAGGCTGTGAGCAGCCATGTGCACTCCTTCAAGTGTGGCTTCAGATTGACATCCTAGGGAGAAGTGCCTAGAACGAAGGCTTGGTTAGGGCTGCCATTGCTGCGATAAAACACCGTGACCTAAAGCAACTCGGGGAGGAAAGGGTTTAGTTCGCGTACATTTCCTGGTAACAGTCCATCACTGAGGGAAGTCAGGGCAGGAACCTGGAGGCAGAAACTGAAGCAGAAATCACCGAGGAACCATGCTGACTGGCTTGCTCAGGCTGCTGTCTTCCTTTGTTTATTTATTTATTTATTTATTTTTGGAGACAGGGTCTCCCTGTGCGTTACAGGCTGGTCTCATAGAGATCCGACTGCCCCTGCCTCCTGATTGCTGGGATTAAAGGCCTATGTCACCATGCCCAGCTTCATCCTGCTTTGTAAGAGTGACCCCTGACTGTCCAGGTTTCTCTAACTGACCTCTCAGATGAAAGCTATAGAGGTAGTGTTGGAATTCCTGAAGCTGGCTGCATCCCCCAGAGCTGTCCCTGCTGCGACAGAGACCTAGGCACACAGCTTTCGATTGTGACTCTTGGCTCTCTCATGCTCTGTCATATATTCTGTGCTGATCGAAATCATGTGATATGGAACTTCCCACACCCTCAAGGGTTACTAAAAGTCAAATCTTTCCTTTGTTCAGGGGATTAGTTTGAGACTTTGGAGGGAGACTGCTGGGGAGGTGACCTTGAAGGCTGCTATCCGAAAAGGCTCTTCCTCAACCCATCTCTGTCATTCTTCCCTCCCTCCCTCCCTCCTCCCTCCCTCCCTCCCTTCCTCCCTCCTCCCTCTCTCCTCCCTCCCTCCCTCCCTCTCTCCTCCCTCCCTCCCTCCCTCTCTCCCTCCCTCCCTCCCTCCCTCCCTCCCTCTCTCCTCCCTCCCTCCCTCTCTCCCTCCCTCCCTCCCTCTCTCCTCCCTCCCTCACTCCCTCCCTCCCTCCCTCCCTCCCTCTCCCCATTCCCCTTCTCCTTTCCCTTTCTCATTCTTACTCTCAATGCAGCTCCTGTCCAGGTTTTAAAGGGAATCCCTCCCCTTCTCTTTAAGGCCTCATCGTGTTTAGATCTCCATTTACAGCACTGGGTCTTACACTCTTCCTCCAACCTTGAGTCTTAGTCATGACCTTGAGGCCCTGTTCTTCTAAGCAAATTCACGAAGGGAATTGTGACACCTTCCTTTCCAAACCGACTGCTGATGCTCACCTTTTATTATAGTAGGAAAGCCTGTGCATAGGGACCTCATGAAAAAGACCAGGGTCTTGGGAGCGCTACACCCTGGTGGGCTGTGTGGCCAGACTGTGGCACCTTAGCTGTGTTTTCAGTGGCAAAAACGAGCCACTCTCTTCCTGATTGCCACAGGGCCATCATGTTGGCCTTTGTGCTCAGGACTGCAAAGCCCTCGCTCTGAATCTGGAGGCAGAATCGAGGGGATTCTGCAGTAGAGGAAGGCGGGTCAATTGCAGGGAGGGATGCTCTCTAAGCCTTTCTAGCTAAAGGACTTCTTCCCTGGTTCCCAGGACTTCACCATGACCCTGTACCTGAGGCATTACTGGAGGGACGAGAGGCTGGCCTTCCCCAGCACCAGCAACAAGAGCATGACCTTCGATGGCAGGCTGGTGAAGAAGATCTGGGTTCCCGACGTCTTCTTCGTTCACTCCAAACGGTCATTTACTCACGACACCACCACAGACAACATCATGCTGAGAGTGTTCCCAGACGGCCACGTGCTGTACAGCATGAGGTAACAGTCCGGAGCTGTCAAGATGCCCTGGAATGACAGGGCGTCTTGCCAGCTCCTTTAGTCCTGATGAGTTTTTCTCTGTAGTAGGGTCTATAGGTTGGCCCAAGCCTTTGGACGTCAGTCAGTCAGTCTGATGCCACCCCTGCAGATGGCAACTTCCTCTTAGCTGGGGTCTTACACTCGAACTAAAAGACTAGTTTGGCCCTGACTTGATGGGAACAATGACCTTTTACTCCTTAGAGTCTATGACTCTAGTTAATTGGCAATAAAGATTTTAAATTCATAACAGTAGCTACTGTTGGCTAAGTGCTAGTGCAGATTGGCTTCGGGGCACACTTGGTGGTTTGAAGGGTCCTTGTTCCTGGCCTGTTCGTGTGAGTCACCAGAATCAGTGTTAGTGCCAGATACACTCCTACCCTGTGTGGACGATGGTGAAGGCCTCACCTCCCAGGCGTCTCTGAGGGAGGCAGCCCTGCTGGCTGAGGTGGTACAAGAGAAGGGCACAAGTGTGGATAGTTAGCAGCCAACACCCCCACTCCAGCAGCTGGGGGACAGCAAGCCCAATAAAGAAGACCCACGAGGTCACAGAAGACAAAGCTCTTACTATGCTTCCGTGGCTTAGATGCCTGACCTCTGAAGGTGACCATGGAGGTTCCTGCCACCCTGGGCGCTGTACTGGGTCTTCCTAAGTGTGGGCAGAGCCTGGGCTTGATGGTCGGCTCCCAAGCCACATCATGTCTTTGTGTTGTGCAGGATTACCGTCACGGCCATGTGCAACATGGACTTCAGCCACTTCCCCCTGGACTCCCAGACCTGCTCTTTGGAGCTGGAGAGCTGTAAGTATCCATGGATTCACGCTTTTACCTTACTGCCTCTCCCATCTTCGCGGCCCTTGAGAATCAGGAGATTGAGGACTGCCTCCTGGGCTAGGAGCTGTTCACCCTGGCACAGGATTAAACAAGAGAGCAGAGGTGTTGAGTTCACTTGTCTTCCTCTCTCCGAGATGCATACACAGATGAAGATCTGATGCTGTACTGGAAGAATGGGGACGAGTCCCTGAAAACGGACGACAAGATCTCCCTGTCCCAGTTTCTGATTCAGAAATTTCATACGACGTCCAGACTGGCCTTCTACAGCAGCACAGGTAGCTACTGTCTCAGCTGGACTCCAATGTGGAGGAGACACATTTGAGTTCTCCAGCCCCCACCCTTTCCACTGCCAATAGACACAATTTGGATTCGACTGTTCAAATAAAGCAGAGTCCCAAATAACACTACTATTACGGTTTTTTTCAAGACAGGGTTTCCTGGTGTAACTCTGGCTATTCTGGAACTCACTCTGTAGACCAGGCTGGCCTGGAACTCACAGAGATCTGCCTGCCTCTGCCTCCCGGGTGCTGGGATTAGAGGCATGCATTACCACAGCCTGGTCCTAAAATAGCACTTTTAAAAAGCAGGAAATAGAATCAAAACACTGCTATCTCCTGAGATCCCACCCCCAGAGGGGACACAAGTTAGTAAATCCCTTCAAGACATCTTACGGCAGCCGTGGATTTCCTAAGAATGGGGTTGTGTTTGGCATGCTGGTCTGCAACCTTGTTTCTTCTACTTCACAGCTGTGCAAGGGAAAGTATTTATTATCTATGTTCTGTTTTCTTTTTCCTGCTGGTGGCTGGACCCAGGGCCTTGCACATGCTCAGTCCGTGTGCTACCGCTGACTTACACCACCAGTCCCAGGAGGGTCAATTTTCAGTACTTAGTTTAACCCCTTCCATCCTGGGCCATGCTTGAAAATTTGAGAGGATCCATTTGTCAACCTTTGTCTAGTCTCACCTTACACTCCTTGGTTAGATTCTTTTAGGACTGCCGTAATGAAATTCTCCAGACTGGGTGTTTGAAACAGCAGAGACTTATTCTGTCACAGTTTGTTAGGCAGAGGTGTGAGGGACACGGTCCCTCTTCAGGCTGGACCTGCAGGCAGGGAGGAGCCTCTGCGGTGTGCCAGCAATGCCTGGCACCCTGGACCTGCAGGCAGGGAAGGGCCTCTGCTGTGTTCCAGCAATGCCTGGTGCCCTGGACCTGCAGGCAGGGAAGAGCCTCTGCGGTGTGCCAGCAATGCCTGGTGCCCTTGACCTGCAGGCAGGGAAGAGCCTCTGTGGTGTGCCAGCAATGCCTGGTGCCCTAGACCTGCAGGCAGGGAAGGGCCTCTGCGGTGTGCCAGCAATGCCCGGCGCCCTGGACCTATAGCTGTGCTGCTCTAACCTGCTCCAGCCACCGTGGATGTTCTCCTGTGTCCCACTTAGTGTCTTTCCCACGTGTCCACGTCCAACCTTCCTTCTTCTGTAGGGACACAAGTCACTGTGTCAGGGTCGATTAGAATCCAGCGAGACCTCATTTTGTCTTGATGAGATCTGCAAAGACCTCGTCTCTGAAGAAGGTCCCTCTGAAGCAGTGAGAGTGAAGACTTCCATGTATCTGTAATAACAGTTCAACAGTGCTTCTGCAGGCTCCTAATGGGACTCTTAGGTCATCACCACTTGTCCCAGAGCCGAGATGCCCAAACCCCTCTATGGGAAGCTTTTGTGTACCTTCCTGATCCTGCATGCTCTGCTAGCTGGTCACCTGCCCCCACTCACCCTCTTCTCACAGAGCCGCACACTGGAAGAGCACAGGCCCGTCTAGCGCTGAGCTGGCGTCAGGACGTCACAGGCCTGCTTCAGGGCGTTCCCGCGGGGCTCATCCTCATCTCGGCCCTTCCATTCGGGGACACACACACACACACACACACACACACACACACACACACACGACTTCCTTATCTATTCATTGTAGCGGTTGTTGTGTTTACTTTCTAAAAATATTTGTTTTATTTTATGTAGACAAGTGTTTTGCCTGCATGCATGTATGTGTACCACGTGTGTGCCTGGTGCCATCTGATGTCAGAAGAAGGCATCAGATCCCCCGAAACTGGAGTTATGGATGGTTGTAAGTCATCATATGGGTGCTGGGAACCAAACCCAGACTCCAGACAAGGAGTCAGTGATCTTAACCACCGAGCCATCTCTCCAGCCACCTTATCTGTTTCTTACCAAATTCAAATCCATGAAGCCATGGCTAAGAGTTTCTTACATACCATTTATTATGTAAGAGCTTCTTACATACCATTTATTATGTGTAAATTAATTTCTACCCTACAAACCAAGACTTTGAAATTGTTATTCCTTGATTTCATATGAGGAAACTGGGACTTTAAGCTATTGGTTCAAGCTCCGGAGCCGTGAGAGGCCACATTTGTCTTGTTTAGTGCCTTCTGTGCTGTGCGGTGCACTGGCCTGTTTTCTTTCCTGCTCAAGCCTTTCTGGAGCTCAGATTCAAACGCATCTTTCATTCCACTCTTTACTACATACAACACTCATGCCATGGGACTGGTGGCGTCACACGGGAGTCACACACATGTCCTCTCACACAGGACTTACACACATGTTCCCTCACACAGGAGTCACACACATGTCCCCTCACACAGGAGTCACACACATGTTCTCTCACACGGGAGTCACACACATGTCCCCTCACACGGGAGTCACACACATGTCCCCTCACACGGGAGTCACACACATGTTCATAGCTCTTTTCTCTGTCCCCGTGTTCCCGACACAACTTTCCTGCTCTTCATAAGTGGAAGCAGGGATGGTGGGATAGTCCTTGCCGGAACAGAGGCCGCTGTCAGGAAGAGTCTGCACTGCTGACGAGCAGTGTGATTTCCTTCAGGGATGCCTTTTGGAGGGGGAGAACAGAGCAAGGGTGGGGTGAGGTGGGGAGCGGTCAGCTGATTCTTTTCTTCCCGTTCTTGAAGATCACTTTCTGTTTGTCCGTCCCCCTAAAGCGCCAGCCCATTCAGAGAGCCCAGAAAACCATCAGTAGACAGTTGTCAAACCCGTCTGAGCACACCCTGTTGTTCCGGGCCTGTCCTACTGGTCTAACCCCCCTCCCCGCTCTGTGTTTACCTCCTGCTCTAGCCAGTCTGTCTGCTCCCCAGTGTTTCTTGGGAACCTGAGGGATGCAGTCTCAGGCCCACCTGTACCCACACCACCAAAGCGAGGTGCTCACAGCAGAGTTCCTGCAAGCCTTCAGACTCAGGGCGGGGTGGGCATCTCACAGACTTCTGTGGATCAGAACTCAGAGGCTGTTGCTTCTGGCCAGTGTGGTTCTCAGGTTGCATTCAGGCACTCTGGGGAGCCAAGAGCTGTTTTTAACCAATCCTCCATGGGCACCCCCCTTTTTCTGAGTGGGGGAGTGTCCCTCATCAGTGGGTCCCGTGTGGGCTCTAAGGACCTGAATTTCTAACAAGTGTTTGAATACCTGCTCATTGAAAAAGTCACTGTATGAGTAAAGCCCTGGCCTTTAGCTAGAAGCCCTAAGTGACCTGAGTCTGCCTAGACCAGGAGGCCTTGGAGCAGCCTCTGAGTTCAATTCCTTAGTGCTCCTCCGAGTAATACCGTTCTGATTTCCCCAACTGCAGCCCCCTGCAGGGTGCCCCTAATGCGCCTCCTTGCAGTCAGCAACTTAATTGTTCTCCTTAAGCCAATGAGCCTTTTTGTACTTTATTTGGCAAAGGAGATTTGCATACCTACAATGGGTGGACAGTTGGTGTCATTTGCCACGAACAGAAGATAACTTTAATAACGTAATGAACACATGGGGAGAAAAAGGAACCCTGCTTCTGGACCCCTAACCCCCACCCCCACCCAAAGCATCCTGTACGGTCATGATGTGATACTTTGAGATGCCTGACCGTGCTGAGCTGAGGTGCAGGGGCTGCGGGCGCACACGCCTCCTTAGCTCAGACTCACTGCCCTCGGCACCTTTGTGGGTCACAGTGGTTGTAGGTCGCTGAGACCTCACGCTTTCAAACTCCTTTTACAGCCTTTAAACAGGGATTCTCGGAGTGCACAGTGACTTAGTACTATAGCATCAGGTCCGTCCCCGCCCAATGGTAAAGGATCCCAGGAGGAGGATGGAGTGTTAGAAATGATACTGATGCCAGACTTCCGAGTAATGTGACCAACCTACCTCTTCTGTGCTGGTGTGTGGACTGAGTGGGTACCAGCCAACCCAGTGATTAAGAGGACCAGAGTGACAGCCCGCCTCTTCTGGCTCCTGACTGAGCAGCACTGGCCTCAACAAGTTAGAACTACTCTACCTTCTTAAGCTCCCAAGCAGCCAGCCCCTCAGGAGATACAGTCACAGTTTGCAAGTAATAAAAACCAAACTACCAAGTAAATGTTTCCTTCTACCTTTTCCCCACATTGCTGTGAAAAGTTAGCTCAGACTCCATGGGAGAGCATACTAGATACTGACAAGGTGGCCATAGCAGAGGACTCCCACAGTAGGACGGAAGGCATGGTGTCAAGCCCACTGAACTTCCTTTCTGCGGTTGATGAGCAGTGCCGGCGAAGATGGGCTCCTGGGGAGGTTCTGGTTGGAACCTCACTCCTTCTTCTTGTATCCCCCCAGGCTGGTACAACCGTCTGTACATCAACTTCACTTTACACCGTCACATCTTCTTCTTCTTGCTCCAAACCTACTTCCCTGCCACCCTCATGGTCATGCTGTCCTGGGTGTCCTTCTGGATCGACCACAGAGCTGTGCCTGCCAGAGTTTCACTGGGTAAAAGTATTTGATAAGGTGTGGTAGGATGCTTTTGGTCTTTCTTTCAGCTGATCGCTAGGTAACGGAGAATTAAGGTCACGGGCTGGGCATGGTGGCTCCGTCATCTACTCCCAGCACTCAGACTGGGGCTGGAGGACTGTAAGTTTGAAGTCAACTTGGGCTACATAGAGAGACCTTAAAAAAAAAAAGTAAAGTAAGTCTTTAGAATTCTTAACCGATGGACCTGTGAGTCAAAGGAGGACTTTCCTGCCTCTTGCCTACTCTATCCACATGAAGTCGGAGGTACCACACTGTGAAAACTTGGGGGAACTAACATTGCACCCCTCAGTGTCCATCAGTTCAAACGTGGAACCAGTCTGGAGTATGATCCTTTACAAGGCAGTATGGGAGTGCAGTACTAAAAAGTAAATAAATGATTTGGCAAATGCCAAAAATTATTCTGTAAACTCTAAGACCTTGCTGTATTGTACAGGAACATGTGGTTCCTGGGGTGAGGGCTGTGTTCCTTCAGAGCTGCAGTTCTGGCTTTTTCCAGACCCTGAATTCCAGAGTGAAAATTTATAATACAGTATTCAAATTTGGATAAAGTCAGGGTAGACCCTGACACATGGGAGAACTTAGCAGGCAAGCCACAGTGGAAAAGAACTGGACAGAGCTTAATAAATGTGGTGTGGATAAAGGGAGCTATGATTGTTCCTTCAGAGCTGTCCGTCAATCATTGTTTTTAGTCCCACACCATCAATGGTCCTGTGTGAGGCATGACGTTGTCAGACACATTGCAGAAACTCAGACTCCCAAGGTGACTGAAAGCAGGCAGCTAGTTCTTGGGGGAACATTCTGGAAGGGGTGAGTCAGGGAAAGCCTGATTGTTTAGGGAGCAGAACCTCACACCTCTAGTGGATGGAAATACGTCTGGGAAGCTCTCACTTGATTAAAGAGACAGAGAATGTAAAATTGTGACTGTGAGATGTGGGTATGGCTCCGGGGTGGGTCAGCAGCTGAACTAAGATGGTTTTACAGGAATCATGACGGTGCTGACCATGTCCACCATCATCACGGGTGTGAACGCCTCCATGCCCCGAGTGTCCTACATCCGGGCGGTGGACATCTACCTCTGGGTCAGCTTCGTGTTCGTGTTCCTCTCGGTGCTGGAGTACGCGGCTGTCAACTACCTGACCACGTTGCAGGAGCAGAAGGAACGGAAGTTTCGAGAGAAGGTGAGGAGTCTTCACTCCTTTTCTCCTGTAAGCTGGGCTAGTGTTTGGAGGAGAATGACTTTGTTGGTTAGGTAGGGACAGTTAGGAGGAGCCAATGCCTGTGGGAAGGGAGGCATTAATGCCAAAGTGGGAACCGTTCCCTTCTTGCCCTGCTCAGACAGAAATTGCGGGTAGGCAAGAAGCTCTTTAAGTGCCAGTCTGTGGAGGCTTTGGCATCCCTCGGCATTTGACAACAAGCAGGCAGGATCCGCAGGCAGGCAGGCACCACCACCTAGAGCTCCAACTCTTAGATCTGAGGCTGTTTCTTTTTCATGCAATATAGCCTGATCATGGATTCCTCTTCCCATTTCCTTCAACGCCCGCCCCCAACCAACTTTATATTCTTTTTTGTCTCCCCCCGCTTCAGCCTCTTTTTGAAAAACAAAGTCAGGCAGCGGTGGCACACACCTTTAATCTCAGCACTTGGGAAGCAAACATAGGCAGATCTCTGAGTTCGAGGCCAGCCTGGTCTACAAAGCAAGTTCCAGGACAGCCAGGGCTACGTATTGAAACCCTGTCTCAAACAAGCAAGCAAGTGAACAAACAACAAAAAACTGTTAAAACAAACAAACAAACAAGAAACACCCCCTCGAAAAACTCCACAAAATCTGAAACCATGATACACACACAAAAGACCAACAAGACAGAAGAAAAATAAATGCCCCAACAAAGAAAAAATGAAAGAAGTCTACAAAAATACAATTGAGTTCATTTTATGTTGATCGTCTACTGCTGGTCCTAAGTGGCTAATTAGATCCAGTGAGACTCCGTTGGTGAAAACTAATTTTTCTTTGCCAGTGGGGATCAATTACAGATAGCTTCTTGCTTAGGGGTGGGCCCCCTTCCATGCTGGGACCGCCATCTGGCTTGGACTTATGCAAGCCTTGTGCACCCTGCCACAGTCGCCGTGAGTTCTTGTGTGCATCGGTCCCTTTCTGCGCGGAAGACACTGTTTCCGAGAGTCACCCATCACCTGTGCTTTTACAACCTTTTCTCCTTCTCTCTTCCACACAGATCTCTGAGCCCCAAGGGGAGAAGTTTGATGAAGGCATCCCGTTTAGAACTGAGTGTTCCAAAGTCTCTCACTCTGTACATTGTCTAGTTGTGGGTCTCAGGGTTAATTACCATCTACTGCAAGAAGGGTTCTCTGGTGATGGGCGAGTGATCTATATGTACAGAAGAATGTCCTTAGGAATCTTTCACTGTTATGTTCTTTAGCAGCATGATAGTGTTTGGTTTTAACCTAGGCCCATGGCGTATCTAGTTGCAGGTTCTTGGTCACTTTAGCAGGGCGTGGAGTGGGCCCTAATTCCATCCGGTCAGAAAGCTGGTGGCTTCCTCTCTGACTATGGCACTACTGTTGTACCAGTCTATCTTGCAGGCAGGTCACTCTTGTAGGTCACAGGGTTTGTAGCTGGGTTGATGATTATCTTTCTTCTTTACTAGCACCTTCTAGTTCCATGAATGCTAGTCAGTAGGGGTGAAACTTCTAGTTAGACTAACTAGAACAAGACTCCTCCATGTTCAATGAGATATGTAAGTGTTATCTTCAGCAACAGGGCCTTACGGTCTGGCTGTGGAGAGTAACCGATAGATAGCCTGTGATGTTTGGGGTTTCCAGGGCCCCTTTGGCCAAAGACTGGAGAAAATGTAATCTGTTCCTGGTCTGGTTTTATTTGGTGCCATGAGATGTCTGGTTGGAGCACTGTCTCCCTCATGACTTGGTGACTCCATTTGTATTCCTTTTATGGATGTGTTATTTTAGGCGGCTTCTGCAGCAGTAGGTTTCCACATGACTTTTCAAGTGACAATTACTGTGAGTCGTCCCTCCCCACATCCCCTCCTTTTTCTTTTCTCCTATCCCCTCCCTATTTAATCCTGTTCCAATTTCCTCTGTGTCTCTCCATAAAAACATGTTCTATTTCCCCTTCCCTCCCCCCACCCATTCCCTTACCAACTACCTAACCACTATGGTTGTTTGGATTGTGGCATGCATACTGAAGGCTCAAATCTAACATCCACATATAAGAGAAAACATTAAATATTTGTCTTTTGGGGTCTGGATTACCTCACTCAGAATGAATTTTTTCAGCTCCATCTTACAAATTTCATAACATCATTTTTCTTAACAGCTGAATAATAGTCCATTGTGAAAATGTACCACATTTTTATTACCTATTTATCCATTGAACATCTAGACTATTTCCAATTTCTGGCTATTATGAATAGAGCAGCAATAATCATGGAATATCAAGTGTCTCTGTGGTAGGATGTAGAGTCTTTTGGATATATGCCCAAGAGTGGAATGGCTGGATCTTGAGGGAGATCTATTCCCAGCCTCCTGAGGAAGCACCACACTGATTTCCATAGGGGCTGTATAGGCTTACACTCGCACCAGCAGTGAAGAACCTGTTCACCATTCCTCACATCCCCACCAGCCTACATTGTCAAATAATATTTTAGTTATTTATTTTAATTTCTTTTTATTTTATGTGCACTGGTGTTTTGCCTGCGTGTATGTCTGTGTGAGGGTGTTGGAGCCCCTGGAACTGGAGTTACAGACAGTTGTGAGCTGCGACGGGGGTGCTGGGAATCGAACCTGGGTCCTCTGGAAAAGCAGCCAGTGCTCTCAAGGCCATCCCTCCAGGCCCTGTCATTTGCTTACCTGATCTTGTCAATCTGACTGAGGTAGGATGGAATCTCAGAGTACTTTTGATTTGTATTTCCCTGATGGCTAGGGATGCTGAACATTTCTCTGTTTCTCAGTCATCTGTGTTTCACCTTTTGAAAACTTTCTGCTTAGTTCTGTACCTCATTTTTTAAATTTTTAAATTGAGTTATTTGTTTTCTTGATGTTCAGGGTTTTTTAAGTTTTTTTTTTTTTTAAAAAAATATATTTTAGATATTAACCTTCTATCAGATGTATAATTGGTAAAGATCCTTTCTCATTCTATAACCTACTACTCTGTTCTGAATGATGGTGTCCTTTGTCATGCAGAGCTTTTCAGTTTCATGAGGCCCTATTCATTGACTGTTGTTCTTAGTGCCTGTGCTATTGGTGTCCTGTTCAGAAAGTTCTTTCCCATGCCAATGAGTTCAGGTCTATTTCCCACTCTCTCTTCTATCAGATTCAGAGTATCAGGTCTTATGTTGAGACCTTGATCCATTTGGACTTGAGTTTCCTGCAGGGTGATAGGAAATGGATCTATTTGCATTCTTCTACATGCAGCCATGAAGTGTGACCAGGATCATTTGTTGAAGATGCTGTATTTTTGACTTCATTAAAATTTAGGTATCCCAAAGTGTGTGTGTGTGTGTATAAAAACAAAACACTATAGCTCTATAGTGCTGAAATCTGGGATGGTGATACCTCCAGTAGTTCTTTTATTATTTAGGATTGTTTTAGCTATCCTGTTTTGGTATTCCTTTGTTTCCTTATGAAGCTGAAAATTGTTTTTTCAATATCTGTGAAGAACCATGTTGGAATTTTGATGGGGTTTGTGTGGTATCTGTAGATTGCTTTTCATGGGATGGCCATTTTTACTATATTAGTCCTACCAATCCATGAGCATGGGAGAACTTTCCACCTTCTGGTGTCTTCTTCAATAGTTTAAAGTTTTTATTATACAAGTCTTTAATTGCTTGGTTAGAGTTATCTCGAGGGTTTTTTGTTGTTGTTTGTTTGGCTATTCTGAAAGGTGCTGTTTCCCTGATTTCTTTCTCCCTCTGTCATTTGTATATAGGAAGGCTACTGATTTTTGTGTATTAACTCTGTATCCTGCTACTTTGCTGAAAATGTTTATCAGCTGTATACATTTCCTGGTGGAGTCTTTTGGGTCTTTTATGTATCAAATTATTTCATCTGCAAATAAGGATACTTTACTTCTCCCTTTCCTATGTGTACCCCCTTGATCCCCTTCAGTTGTCTTATCGTTCTAGCTAAGACTACAACTATTATATTGAATAGGTATGGAGAGAATGAACAACCTTCACTTCCATAGGTCTTATATATCAAGGAATTAATCTGTTTATTTTAGGTTTTCCAGTTTGGTGGAGTACAGATTTGTAAAGTATGTCATGATTCTTTGGATTTCCTCAGTATCTGTTGTAATGTCCCCCATTTCATCTCTGATTTTATTAATTTGAATCTTCTCCCTCTGTCTTTTAATTAACATAGTTAGGTGTTTGTCAATCTTATTTTCTCCCATCCAAGTACTAACCAGGTTCCCTGCTAAGCTTCTGAGATCAGACATTACTGTTCTTTTTCAAAGTACCAACTCTTTGTTTCATTGATTCTTTGTGTTTATTTGTTTATATTTTCAGCCTCCTGTTTGATTATTTCTTGCTGTCTCCTCCTTTTGAGTGGTATTTCTTTTTGTTCTAAAGCTTTCAGGTGTGCTGTTAAGTTACTAGTATGAGATCTCCCCAATTATTTTATATAGGCACTTAGTGCTATGAACTTGTCCCTTAGAACTGCCTTTATGGTGCTCCATATGTTCGGATATGCTGTGGTTTCATTTGCACTCAATTCTAAAAAGTTTTTAATTTTCTTCTTGATTTATGTCTCGACCCAGTTGTCCTTCAGTAGTGAGTTGTTCAGCTTCCATAAGTCTGCATACTTTCTGTTGCTGACACCCAGCTTTAATCATGGTGATCAGATAGGTTGCAGGGGACTATTTTAAGTTTCTTGTATATGTTAAGACTGGCTTTTTATCCATGTACGTGGTTCCTTGAGCTGCTGAGAAGGAAATTTTCCTTTTGTGCTTGGGCGAAATGTTCTGAAGATGTTAGGTCCCTTTGACTCATGACATTATTTAACATCAGCATTTTTCTATTTATGTTTTGTCTGGATGACCTGTTCACTGGTGAGAGTGGAGTATTGGAGTTGCCCACTATCAGTGTGTGAGGACAAACATGTGATTTAAGCTGTAGTAGTGTTTCTTTTATGTACTCGGGTGCCTTTGTATTTGGTGTATAAATGTTAAAAACTGCAGTATCCTATTGGTGGAATTTTCCTTTGATGAGTATGTAGTCTCCCTCCCCATCTCTTCTGATTTGTTTTGGTTTGAAGTCTATTTTATCAGATATTAAAATGGATACATCTGCTTGCTTCTTGGGTTCATTTGCTCAGAATTATTTTTTCCATCCTTTTCACCTAAGGTGGTGTCTACCCTTCATGGTGAGGTGTGTTTCCTGGATGCAACAGAAATATGGACCCTGTTTGGGGAATTGAGCATCAGTATTGAGAATTATCAGTGAGCAATGTTTATTGATTCCTGTTATTTTGTTATGATGTGCCCCTCCCTTGATTTATTGTTCTGGGATTATTTATTCCTGTGTCTTCTTGGGGGCAGTTAACCTCTTTAGACCAATTTTGCTTTTCTTCTAGTGTGTCTGTAGAGTTGGATTGGTAGATAAAAATAGCTTAAATTTGGTTTTATCATGGAGTGTTTTTATTTTTCTGTTTATTGTGATTGAAAGTTTTGCTGGGTATAGTAGTCTGAGCTGGCATCTGTGGTCTCTCAGAGCTTGTAGAACATCTGTCCAAGTCCTTCTGGTTCTCAGAGTCTCCTTTGAGAAGTCAGGTATGGTTCTAATGGGTCTGCCTTCATATGTTACTTGGTCTTTTTGCCTTGGAGCTTGTAATATCCTTTCTTTATTCTGTATATTTAGTTCTTTTGATTTATTATGTGCAGAGGGGAGTTTCTTTTCTGGTCTTGACTATTTGGTGTTCTGTATGCTTCTTGTATCTTGATAGGCATCCCTTTCTTTAGGTTGGGAGAATTTTTCTTCTTCTATGATTTTGTTTAAAAATAGTTTCTGGACCTTTAACCTGAGCTACTTCTCCTTTCTCCATCCATACTGTTCACAGGGTTGGTCTTTTCATGCTGTCCTAGATTTCCTAGATGTTTTGGATTCGGATTGCTTTAGATTTAACAATTACTTTGACAGAGCTATCCATTTCTTCTGCCTTGTCTTCTTCTTCTTCTTCTTCTTTTTTATTTATTTATTTATTTTTAATTTTTTTCAAGATAGGGTTTCTTTGTGTAGTTTTGATGCCTGTCCTGGATCTCACTCTGTAGACCAGGCTGGCCTCGAACTCACAGAGATCCGCCTGGCTCTGCCTCCCAAGTGCTGGGATTAAAGGCGTGTGCCACTACCGCTGGCTCCGCCTTGTCTTCAATAACGAGATTCTCTCTTCCATTTCTTGTAATCTATTGGTGATGCTTACCTCTGAGCATTTGTTTGAAATCCTAATTTTTTTATTTCCAGTTTTGCTTTCCTTATTGATTCTATTTCTTTGTTAAATTTTCATGTCTTGAATTGTTGTCATTATTTCACTCAACTGTTGGTGTTTTCACAGACTTCATTAAGGGTTTTATTTATATATTCTTGAAGGTCCTTGAAGATATTCCTAATTGCTGTTTTGAAGTCCTTTCCTTGTGCTTTTGCTATATTGCATTTCTCAGGGCCTACTGTAGTAGTTACTGGCCTTTGGTGGAGGCATATTCTCTTGGTATTCTTGTGTGTGTTTATGCTGGAGTCTAGGTGTCTGGAGTTAAAGTATCTGAGGTGATTCTCGGTGTTGATAGCTTGTCTTGTTTTTGTTGGGTGTTTTCTTCTTTGGTTGCTGTTGGCCTCTCTGGGTCCTAGGCAAGTGTGGTGGCTGTGGGTTTCCTGGTAGACACAGCTTTTTCAGGTTGGTGGGCAGCAGAAAGGAATGGAGATGGACTAGGAGGAAAGACTGAGAGGGGCTGTGGGAAAAAGGTCCGGGGATCTGGTCCCCACCAAAAGACAGTCCCCAAGGGCTGGAGGTGTGGAAGGAGGGGCTCCTGCAAGCAGCCTGCAGTAGGGACAAAGAATGAGTCTGGAGAGCAGGGGTGAAAGGGTGAGGAGACTCCTGGGTCTGTACCAAGAGGTGGAGTCCTCAGCGAATGGAGTTGGTGTGGGAGGGGGCTGCTGTGAGCAGGCTGCCACAGGATGAGAAATAAGTCTGCAGAGAACATACCAGAGGGCAGGGAGGATAGCGAGAATCATCACCCTGAGTTCCAACCCAGTGTGGCCACTGATGGATTGGTGGTTGGCACAAAGGATGGAGATGAACCAGAAATGAAGCCTGCGAGGGTCCTCAGGAAAGAGCTAAGCTGGGTCTGCACCAAGAGGCAAATTCCCCCGGGAGTAAGATCTGAAACTGTTCACAGCTCTCACAGAGGCCTAGGAAGTCAGGATTCCTTAGCCTTTGACAAGCAGCCACCAGTACAGCTCCTGGGTCTGGGATCTGAGATCCCTGGCCCTAACGGCCTGGCAGCTGTCTGGAGATCTTCAGCTACCAGGACCCGCAGTTCCTCTTCTGTGGCTTTCACAGCCATCGATCCTGCCCCGGTTTCCACTCTCTGTCCTCTCTGCTTTCACTGCGCCCCAGCTCCTGCCCTCTCCAGCCTTCCTGCTGCCTCTCGCTCCTGTGGTCACTGGTCAGGAGGCAGCTGCCGCCAATGCTTTGTCTTTGCTGCTTGTATTTCCCACTGCAGTCCGCCAGCCTCAAGGGTCTGTCTTCTGCAGCTGTCAGATGGCTGCCCCTGCAGCCCCAAGTGTGGGCTGCTCTGCTGCTGCTGCTGCCGCTCGGCGGCTCCTGCTGCCGCTGCTACTTCTATTTTCAAGTTACTGGCTCAGACACGCCAAAAATTAGGTGGCAAAAGACCACTCAAGAGAAGCTGGGGGTGTGCACTATTGTTACAACCCCAGTGAGGCAACACAGAAAGGCCTCTCCCAGTATCTCACCAAACTGAGCTGAACAGCCTGCTAACACAGCTGGAGAACCGGTGTTCATGCAAAAACAGCAGGCCCCGCATGCAAATGAAGGCTCATGTTTGGACCAGTCAAGGCACTGTCCCCCTGCCCTCATCATGGAGGTCACTCTGCTAGACCACCAGGGGAAAAACCACTCCCCTGCCTTGTGGACACTGTTTCAAGGTTACCCAGATGCTAGATGTCACCAAGACTTGTGATAGAGAAAAGGTACAGATTGATTTAAACAGTCCAGGTTGCGGCCACACTTCAGGAGCCAGAGCGAGCAGCGGCAACCATTGTCTTGTTTCCTTAAAATAGCCATATAGAGTTTTCAACATAGCTGGTGCTGGCATAAGGGTACCCGTCGGGTCGTCAGACTGGCGGTGCTTCTGTTGAAGACAGCCAGGGTGTCAACAGAAAGCCCAATCGCTGCCCACTAGGGATTAAGTCCCCACCCTTTCTTATTTACAGGAAAATGGACACAGAAGGAATAAGAACGTGACCCTACCACCAGTAGATTTCTAGCTGTCTTTACCGCTTGCCTGGTCCCCTCAGAAGGGCTCTCATCTTCTTCCAAAGGAGGCCGATCCCTCCTGAGAATCTGTTCTCACTTTTCTACACAGTGAAGAAGTGTTTGGACAAAGAACAAGAGCAACAAAGGCTGAGTTTAGATCCAGCTCTGCCATCTGAACTCTGCCCCGGTTTCCTCACGGGTAGAAAGAGGTTGCAGAACCTCTGTCCCATCTTCCTCCTAGGATCCCGTGTAAGGGTCACATGAGGTTCTGCTGTCTGAACTCTGCCCCGGTTTCCTCATGGGTAGAAAGAGGTTGCAGAACCCCTGTCCAATCTTCCTCTAGGATCCCTTGTAAGGGGCACATGAAGTCATGCATGGGAAAGCTGTTTTGAAACTGAAGGATTCTAGACACACATTATATATTATTGTTATTATTAGTGAACACACTAATAATAGGTAGAGGCTTCCTGTTCTATGAAGAGACAAAAGTTGTGTTCTGGAGTTTTAAAAAGTTCCTTTATTTATTGACTTGTTTATTATTGCTGTTGGCATTGAATCTAGGGCCTTACCTGTGCTAGGCAAGTACTTAACCAATGAGCTACACCCCCAGGCTTCCCAAAGCCCCTTTAATAATTGATGCTCTGTAAACATTAGCCAAGTATGAATTAAGACTAATAGTTATCCTTTGTATTCCCCAGAAATGCTATACTTCCAATACTTTATTTTATCACGTTGTACTGTAACATGAAATGCAAATAAGATGTTCCATACAGGAATGTTGTATTAATCACAGTACAAAGCCCTGAATTCAGTCTCCTAGCAATAACACACACACACACACACACACACACACACACTCCCCGATTTACTGTGGCAGAGAAGTAAGTACCCAATGAGAACTTACTTCATACGTTCAGGAAAAACTCTTTAACAATAACAGTGTTTGTCCAGTTTTGCCTAGTGCCTAAACTGGACAGAAATCATCTGGGGCTTATCTAGGTTTTGAGTTATATTATATGTGATGTCATCTACATAGCTCTTTTAAGTTCCAGGCCCAAGTTATGGTTTGAGCAATTAACCATGTTTCAGAGAGACAGAAATTCCAAGGCTTGGTTGTTTGGACAAATGGAGGTATTTACAATGTAATATATTGTCATAGTTATTCCCGCACAGACCAAGGCTGTTTTTCCCAGGCAGTTGTCAGCCAGGGTCGCCCTATCTGTCGGCAGAATCATGCTCTTTCTGATAAGATACCCAGGCATGTTCCTTCGGCCAAATTCTACTTTATAGAACTTATATATTGACTGGATGCTTTATAACATCAACTTAGTACTCCCAGTTTCTCCAGTGTCATCATTACCAACACATTGCTGACAATTATACCAATCAACATGGCAGTCACCTAGAAAACATGAAAATTCCACATCTGTGTTCACCTGGGTAACTGCTGACCCCTTACCAGAAGGGCCTTTAAATTTTAGGAAAAGAATGGTGTTCCCTTTACAGAACTGGCTTTCAAAGCATGGTATCTGAATTATTCAAGTGTTTCCACACTGTCTCCAAATGCACTAGACTGCTCTTAACCACTCAGCCATCACTCCAGCCTGATTTAAATACCTTTTATATAGTCTTTTTTTTTAAGATTTATTTATTTGTTTTATGTGTTTGAGTGTTTTACTCTCATGTATGTCTGTACACCATGTGGATGCCTGGTACCTGAGGAGGTCAGAAGAGGGTATCAGATGTCCTGGGACTAGAGTTATGGACCTATCAACTATTGTGAGCCACCATGTGGGTGCTGGAAATTGAACCTGGGTCCTCTGCAAAAATAACAAGGGCTCTTAACCACTGAGCCATCTTTCCAGCCCCCTATATAAATACTTTTGTTTGGAAGTCCTTTACTTTTCTATTTTAAAAGATAACCAAGCTTTCACCTAATTCTGCTCAGCTACCACTTTGGGAACAGTTTAACAATTAATTGTGTTTTCCATGTAAAATGGCAGGAGAAATATTTTGTCTTCTGCTACTTGCCCTTCAACAATTAACTGAGCTTTTCCAACTGTTGCTGATGCAGCTGAGCTGTTTAAAAATGCAACATTAGGGTTGTGGAGGAAACACACAGGTAAGAGCATTTCCTGGGTTGGTAACACCTGTGTCCACACGTGCCTGAACTCCAGGGCTGCAGAGGGAAGCAGATGACTGAGGTGGCTTGCTGGCCATCCAGCCTAGCCGAAATAGTGAACTTTAGGGTCAGTGAGAGACCCTGCTTCAAGAAATAAGTCAAGGCTGCAGAGATGGCTCCAAAGTTAAGAATGTGTCCTGCTCTTGTAGATGACTACAGAGTCCAGCTCCCAGCACCCATGTTAGGTGCCTCACAACCACCTGCAACTCCAGCTCTAGAGGAGCCAACCCTCTGGCCTCAATGGGTACCTACTCACATGAACATATCCACATACAGATACACAAGATGATGATGATAATAATAATAATAATAATAATAATAATAATAATAATAAAGAGCTGGCTGTGATAGCCCACACCTTTAAACTCAGCACTTGGGAGGCAGAGGTAGGTGGATCTCTTTGTGTTGTAGGCCAGCCTAATCCACAAAGTGAGTTCTGGGCCAGCCAATGTTACATAGTGAGCCTTGTCTCAAAATGAATGAATGAATGCATGAATGAATGAATGAAGTGGAGAATAACACAGGAAGATACTTAATGTCCTCATCTGTCCTCTGCATGTGCATTCATGAGCTTGCTCCCACCACATGCAAATTAATTAATCTTAAAATGCAGTATAAGCACCATAAACTCCAGCTCTTTTACTATTTATTTATTTGTTAAGAGACAAGGTCTCTCACAAATAGCCCAGGCTGGCTCCAACTTGTGATCTTTCTGCCTTAGTTTCCAGAATGTTGGGATTACATGTATGTGCTACTATGTCCACTTATGACCCTCAACTCTTACTTAAATGCAACTTTGAAATAAGGGCACTCTGCTTTAAGTTTTTTCCAATGCTGGGGACAGAACCAGTAAGGGTTCTGTAAGTGCCAGGTAAGTGCTCTACCACTGGGTGGCATTCCCAGCCTTTCCTAATCTTTTTTTTTTCTTTTTTCTTTTTCTTTATTCATGAACACAGTGGTAGATCTCAGCACTAGAAACAGAACACATAGATTTTAATTCCTGGTTTAAGCATTCATGAGTTAGAAAGAGGAAATTGGAGAGTTTTAGACAAGCCCAGGTTACATAGTGAGATTTGATGTCAAACAAAAAGAATAAGATAAAACTCTGGATCTCATATCTGCTACCTGGCTTCAGGAGAACTGTGTAGCACTTGGATCTTAGTTTTTACCTCTGAAATTGGGCTTGATCAGTGGCTCTCAATTCTGGCTGCATAGCTGTTGTATAGCAGATGCAACACACACACACACATACACATACACACACACACACATACACACACACACACACACGCACACACACTCACAAGCACATGCACACGTCTATTTACTCCAGATAGGTAGCCCAAGACAGACCAAAATACGGATACCACCAAAATCCAACTTGGTGAACCAATGTGTTTCACTGGGATTACTTACAAGAATATGGGTGAAGGGTTACTCACAGGAGCAGAAATAACTCAAAGCCAGCTGCATCAATAAAGCCCACCCCAAGGGTGCCAGCTCACAAAAGTTGGGAACCTGTACGGCACTGCACATCCTGCAGGTAGGTCAGCAGGTTGGAGAGTGTCCTCTCCAACCCCAGGTGGCTCAGTTAGTCTGAGCCTCTTCCAGGGAACTTAGTTGGTTTTTGTTTTTTTCTAGATACTTCCTTAGGTTTCTGCTTCTTCCCTGTGTCTGGGCTTGTCCCCAAGTTTTCTTTGCAGCTTGGCTTATCAGCAGTCTTCACTGCTCATACACTCTTGGGGAGGAAGAGGGCCTGTTGAGTCTGGTCAGTTTCAGGAACTTCCTGAAGCTATTTTGAATTGTTTACTTTCTGTCTGTCTTAGTTAAGGTTTCTATTGCTGTGAAGAGACACCATGACCAAGGCAACTCTTATAAGGAAAACATTGAATTGAGGCTGGGTTACAGTTTAGAGGTCTAATCCATTATTGTCAAGGCGGGTGGCATGGTGGCATGCAGGCAGACACAGTGCTGGAGAAGGAGCTGAGAGTTCTACACCTTGAGCCACAGGCAGCAGAAGCAACTGCTTGCCACACTGAATATGGCTTGAGTATAGGAGATGTCCAAGTCCATCCCCACAGGGATACACTTCCTCCAATAAACCCATACCTACTCCAACAAGGCCACACCTCCTAAGAGTGCCACTCCCTTTGGGGGCCACTTTCTTTCAAACCACCATGATGTCTTAATGAGCTTCCCTGAAGGATGGAATGTTTCAATTGAGAGGAAACTGCTTCACAATAGCAGGACCATTTGAAAGTTTGAAGCTAGTGTAGAGTGGTTATGTCGTGGTCCTGGGGATTCTAACAGGCAACCAGGGTTGAGAATTACTGGACTCAGTACTTGCTGAGGTGGTTGTAACTATGTCTCTCTGGATGCCAGAGTATCAGTGGGTTGTCACTTTGTAACCAGGCCAGCTCCTCTTCCCATCTTCAGGATCTAATTGAGACCTTTTGTCTGCTGCCTGTAGTTTCCATGCATGTGTGGAATGCTTCACTCAAGAACCATGATGCTAGATGGAAGCTACAGTGAATCCGAGGCCAACAGCCTGGCTGGCTACCCAAGAAGCCATATTCTGCCAGAAGAAGAAAGGCAAGACAAAATAGTGGTCCATTTGGCCCTCAACAGTGAATTGACATCCTCCAGAAAGAGAGGCCTTCTCAAAGGCCAAATGGGGCTCTACATCTTCCAGAACACCCACGCCATTGACAAATACTCCAGGTTGATATTTCCGGCCTTCTATATATTTTTCAACCTAATTTACTGGTCAGTGTTTTCCTAGGGATTCCAAGGCTGTGTCTAAGAAAGGGCATGGACAGCCCTTGGTGGACACATGGACCTGATGACCACACTTCCTACACCAGGCCGAGCAGCTGGCTTGGAGGAGCCCAGGGACCTCCAGCTGCCCTCACCCCATCTTTGTGGGTCTTTTCCTAGTTCATGCTGTGTTCCACATCACACTTCCAACCTCTCTCAACAGAGCTGTCTTTTGCTGTATGTGAACTTGCTCACAAGAACTCCCCCCACACCTACTTAATGAAAGACTCAAATGCCTCCCAGATGTTCTGAGACGCTCAGTATGGGAAGAAAGAAAATGAAGGACAAACCAAGGGGCATTCTGGGTAAGAAACTGGGTGCAAAAATCTGTGAACTTATCCAGTTGGATTAAGTGCCTACACTGGAAGAAAAAACTCTCAGAACGGGACAGGAAATGATTTGGCCTCAACAAAACTGGCAACTGACATGATTTTATAAATGCTAGAGGAAATTGTTCATTTCCCTATTCATTTAATCATTCATTAAACATTGAGCCCCCACCCTGTGCCTAGAACTGTGGGAATGAGTGAGTGGTCTTTTCCTTCACTGAGCTTCTCTAAGCTATGCTCATTCTATGTACACAGTGTACTCTGCGTCCTGTTCCCCGCTCTGCCTCACTCATCCACAGACCAATTCTGTTTCCTGGTGTTTTCACTCTAGGTCTGTCTAGAAAATCACGTCCATGCTCTTGTGAGGCCCTCCTGAAGCCAGCTCAGCACTCTGCCCTGGGGCATCCTTGTGGAATGAACCGAGGGCTGAGAATACAACAGGACTTGAGTATTGGAGAAAGCAGTGTGATCCTGGAGAGAAGGGGACCTAGGTCTGCAGTGGAAATCTAGTCTGATACCCCTGCTTCCTGTTTCAGGTTCCTCCCCTTCTTCCTCAGCAAAACAGCATCCTTAATGTCATCGTTATCATTATCCCTGTGTCCAAGTCCAGTCCCCACCCTCAAGGTCCCACCTACTCCGACCAGAAGGTTCCACACTCTAGAATGACTTCTTACTTCTACAAGTGGCTCTTTCTTCTACTACCACTGAGTGAGCGTTAAGAAGGCAACCTGACTCATTTAGCTGACCCTGAATCGTGATAGGAGATGGCTAGAAAATTTAAGGAAATCTCTACCAGAATTATGGGTGATATAATGGGTATGATTCTGATAAGAAGTTCTTTAAATTAAAGCATCAGGGGTCAGAAGGTTGTTTCTGAGGAGCTAAGGGGATGCCCCCCTCCAGATCCTTGCTTACTGAAGGACACTGTTCCTCTTCCTCACCATCCCCACCAGCTTCCTGTGAGGGGAAGAGTCTTCCTTGTAGAGTCTGCTCTCCTGCACATGACTCCAGGACAGGAATTAGTTCTGAGGGCCAGGCACACAGGACTGTCGAACCTCCCTGAATTCCAAGCCAGGGAGGGGTCTGCTGCTGCCGCCTGATCCTCTCTCTCCCTCAGCATGGTTGGCTCTCACATCTCTGTTCCTTCAGGATCACTCCCCACCTTGTGTCCTCTATCCCCTTACATACATCTTGTGTCAACTGGTTCCAGTTACTGGTTTTAACAGTCCCTTGCCCATGCTAAAGATTTATCATCTCTAGCCACCAGCCTTGACCTCAGCTGTAGCTTCTAGCCCACCCGTTCAGAGGCTATGTGCCAGAGTGGGATTCATAGAGCAGGCACAGCCAGGCTAGTTCAAGTACCACTGTGACATGCATCATGCATTACCTTAGGTGGCTGCGAGTTCAGTAAGCTTCCAAGGCTACCCTGATATTTAAGAAGGACTCAGGGAACTCAGAAGAGCCATTGTCTTCATGGTTACTACTTGTTACTGTAGCATAAAACCAGAATCAGCAAAGGAAGAGGTGCACAGGAGAGGGTCTGGAGGACAGGAGCGGAACTCGAACGTGTTCTCTCGTCTTGGACCTATATGGACTGTGCTTGTTTTCTCCAGCAAGGACGTGTGAAGAGTTCAGGGACGCTCAGCCAACTCATCAAGGTGTACCAACTTGGCATCACTGATTGTCCACGTGACTGATCTTAGTCTGCAGCCTCTCTGGAGGTTGAGCAGGCCTGCCTTGGGCACACGGTGCCTAATGGGGGTTCTAGAAACTGGAACGTTCAAGAACACGGACCTCATCCAATCTTGTCTCCTAATTGTCTCCTGTGTTGCTGTGACAAAATTCTTGACCGAAGCGATTGAAGGGAGGAAGGATTTACTTCATCATTTTTTGTCTGGCGTAGAGAGGAAGAGTTCAAATTGGCAGGAATGTGTGTCTGGGGATACTCATGCTTGTAAATCAGATCACATAAAGCTCCAGCAAGAGCCATATGTAGATATAACCTTTCAAGCCAACCCCTCCAACCTCTGTGACCATGTGCTAGCCAAGCCACAAGTCCCAAAGATTCTATGGCCTCCTAAAACAGTGCTACCATCTGGGACAGTGATTCAGACATGTGAGCCTTCGGGAGACATTTGTATTCAAACCACAGCACCCTCTTAAAGCCCAGCTTTTAGACACATTTACCATGTGATCTGGACACTGAGTTTCCAACACATGGAACTTTGAGGGTCACATTCAAATCATAACATGTGTTAGGGCCACAGTAATGCTTCAACATGTGATATGAATTCTGAAGAAGGAAAGGAAGGTAAGACTGAGTCTCAAGGGGAAAGCTGTCCCTCAAACACTCTTGAACATGTGTATTTGGATAGGAAAACATGGGGCCAATTATGGGCTAGGTCTCTGCTAGGACAAGGAAGAATTTAATCTGTAGTAAGATGAGAATTTAGGTAACATCAGGACAGCTCGAGCAGGCTTGACTTCAGGTCAGAGAGGTGGCATCAGTAGCTCTGGCCACACCATAGCCAGGTCATAGGACCCAGTCACTCAACGACCAGAGTTCAAGAGAGTGCAGATCACAAGCCTTAGTCTGGGGATTTTGCAGCTAAGGATAGGGAAGGGGGAAGGGTTGTGTTAGGGGCAGATTGGGGGTTTGATGCTCTCCTTAGACAAGCTGTGTTTGAGATGGCAGTCTGTTGCCTCCTTTTGCAACCACTGGGTGCGGGTTGGGATCAGCTGCCTTTCTCCTTAAATCTCCAAATAGCTGCTTCTTGGAACTTAGAGCTCAGGTTAGAGCGGTGTGGATCGCATGGCGACCATTGCTGCTTGGCAAAGTTCCAGCATTTTGACTTCGTAGTTCACAATTCTCCAGCACCCTTTGGCTTTTATTTTTAATGATTCTCACTATGTGTTATGGGAGTTCCCCTATGCCTTTTAAAACCTTGGGAAATTTTGTGTGGGTTTTGAGGAAGGAAAGTGTATAAAATGTCAGCCCTGCCAGCTCACCCTCAGATCATGTCAGTGTCCTCCTTTCCTTCGCTGACTCCACACGCCTCCTCTTGGGGACCTGAACCCTGCTGGAGCTGGACTCTGACATTAGGGCCTTGGCTTTTGGTTGTGGTGGTAGTTCATTCATGTACTCTCTGATATGGTAACCACATGTCACCGGCGTAGATACATTTTAATTAATTAAAGTTAAATAAAATTGAAACTTCTCAGTGGCACTAACCACACTTCAGGCACTCTGGTCAGTAGCCACAAATACCTGTGGTTTTCTTACTGGATGGTGCAGGTCTACAGAACATTTCATAAGGGTTGAAAGTTCCTTAGATCAGTGGTTCTCAACCTTCCTAGTGCTGCGACTCTTTAATACAATTCCTCATGTTGTGGTGACTCCCAACCATAAAACTGTTTTTGTTGCTGCTTCATAACTTTACTTTTGCCACTTTTATGAATCATAATGTAAATTTTTTCGGAGAAAGAGGTTTGCCAAAGGGGTCATGACCCACAGAACGAGAACTACTGCCTTGGGTGAAGGGATCAGCCTGTGTAAACAGATGGAAGGAGAGAGGAGAGCTTGGAAAGCAGAGAAAAGGACATTTGGGCAGGTCATTGCAGCTGGTTCCCAGGCTGCAGGAAGGACAGGTAAGAGCACAGCTGTGCCAGGGCACCAGGGCTCATGGTAAGTCTCTACCACACCAGTGCCAATGAGGACAGCTCCCCCTCCACACACACACACACACACACACACACACACACACACACACAAATAATAAACGCATGTTAAAAAATTAACATGAGCTGTGGGGTGGTGGTGAACACCTTTAATCCCAGCACTCGGGAGGCAGAGGCAGTGGATCTCTGAATTTGAGGCCAGTCTGGTCCACAGAGTGAGTTACAGGACAGGCTCCAAAGCTACACAGAGAAACCCTGTCTCGAAAAAAACCAAATTAAAAAAAAAAAAAAAAGAAAGAAAGAAAGAAAGAAGGAAAGAAAAATTAACACCTGAGCTGCAACTCCTAAGTCCTGACTCTACTGTGGCGTGAACTCTCTCCACACAGCCTCTCTCTAGGCTGATACTAAAGTCAAAAATAAATTTCTCTGAGAGAATATTGCCTGGATGTGGAGGCTCTTCTCTGGATGTGGTCTGAGGCCGTGTTCCCTGGGGGACTCTGGGGAGGCAGGAGATGGAAGACAGGGATGAGTAGAAACTGTGACCATGAGGCCACCGACCAAAGAGGGATCAAAAAGGAAGGCGACCCCTTACTCCTTTCTCAGCAACTTACCTGCTGGTGCTCCACGGACCATCCCAGCAGAGAACACTCCACCCACCGGAGCAGTGGCTGTTCGGGGACCTGATCCTCTGAGAGGCGGTGAGATGTGGAAGCAGGGCCAAGATGGCAACAGAAGCCCTCAGCTCCTAGCCCATTCCACTCCATGGCTTTCTGCTGGGCGGGTATTTTGTTGTTGTTGTTGCTACTTTGATTTCTGTTTTTGTTAATCATTTGTTGGGGGAAGTTTCTGTTTTCTTCTTTGAACATTCCTCAGATTTATCTAGAAGTCTTTGGCTTCCTGGTGGCGAGGATTCAAAGGAAGGAGGATGAAAGGGGCAGGCAGGGCCCGCCACCCGCCACCCACAGGGCTGATGGTTCCAGCTGCATAGAAGCAACTCCCAGCCACAGGGCCCATCCTCTCCAGGCTTTTCTGCCCCCTTCTCTGCCCCCATCTCCCATCTCCACTCCCCACCCCCGCTGCCTTCTTTTCCCAAAGCAGCTCTTGTTCCCGTACCCACTAGGAAGCTGGCAGCCGCAGGTACTGTGGCATGCGCGTCCCCTGCCATGGTATTTAAGATGCTGCAGAGCTCTGAGAGCAGGCAGGGTGCTTGGGTGGGGGTGGGGTGGAGAGAGGCGTTGTGGGGTGCACAAGGGGAGGGTGAAGCTGTGGCAGGGATGCCAAGGGAGCTCCCTCAGAGCAAGGAATTGCTTGTGTTCTTAACCGCTTTGTTTCAGGGTCCAGGACGGTGCCTGACACATGGGAGACGCTCGTTGAATTGATGGGAGAAATCAACGAACAACTCCTCGCCGTCAGAGCCCTCCAGGTCCTAGGCACCATGGCAGCTCTTTACATCCCGTGATCTCCTGTTAGCAACCCGGCATCTCAGTCTTATTCAATACAGAGGCAGGAGTCTAGAGAGCCAAAGGCTGTACTTCGGAGGCTGAGGCTGCACCTTAGGTGATGGAGTGCTCGCCCCACCACATTCTAGAAACTCCGGTTTTGCTCCTCAGAACTACATAAACCGGACATGGTGGCACAGAGAGTGATCCTGCACTCGGGAGGGGGAAGCAGGGGAGATCAGAACTCCAAGGCTACATAGTGAATTTGAAGATAGCCTGAGCTACGTGAGACCCTGTCTCAAAAAAAAAAAAAAAAAATTAAGGAAAAGAAAAGAAGGAAGGAAGGAAGGAAGAGACTTGGATAGCTCGGTGATTTTTGAACCATTTAATTCTATGAATTTTTTGTTTTGTGTAAAAACAATTTTTAAATGTGGCGGTTCCCGCCCGCCCATTGGGGTAGATATGAAGTGCGAATGGGTAGCGGGCACTCTCTTAGTAAAGCCTTTGTGTGGAGTGCCTGAGACCCAAGTTCAGCCCGGGCACTGAAAAGGAAAGACTAAAAGCAAATAAATTCAAATACCCAGCTCAGTGCCTGCCCCAGAGAAATGTAAGTGGATTAAAGAGAGGAGGAGAGGGAGGGGTGGGGAAGGGGGAAGAGTTGCGGATGAGGCTGCCAGCTTTAAAATTTGCCAGTCAAACATCACTTAAATTTACTATTTATTTGGTCATGTGTGCACACATACACGTGGGTCATGGTGAACATGTACGCCGAGGTCAGAGGACAACTCTGCAGAGTCGACTCTCCTTCCACCGTGTGGGTCCTGGGGATGGAGCTCAGGTCATGTGGCTTGGTGGCAAGTGCCTTTACCTGTGGTGGCATCTCACCAGCCCCATCACCATCGTTTTTTAAAACTAAAAATAAATAAATAAATAAATAAAATGAACATCGGGAATGAAAGGTCTGATCTTGAAGTGTGTGAAATTCTTCCTAAAACCCAGTGTGCACTGTATCCATGCTATTTTCACCAAAAGGACAGACCCGTGGCACTTTGGGGAGTAGATCCCATTGTGCAGATGAGAAAATTGATGGAGAGAGACTCCGTAGCTTGCTTAATGCTGGCTCGTGTTTAGAGAAAAGGGCTTCCTCACTCACTCTTTGTTAGTTATGGCGCTCAGGCTACTTCACAGTCAACAAATCCCTTGAAATTGGTGGCAGTGTAGGACTTCACAATCTGGACCTAGATTTCAATCTTCAACCTTCTGGCCCTTCGGGATGCCTGTGAGAACTCTCTGAAGGTAAAATAAGATAGCCACATCCTCACTCAGTCATGTTTTGTGATGGCAAGACAGTACAGAAGGTCCTCCATCTTGTACCGCTGCTGAGGCCATTCTGGGTTTAACTAGAATTTGAACTCCTTGATGGAGAATCCTATGGAAAATTACCCAGCTCTATTCTAGAACCTGAGGCCAAGATGCCCCAGCTAACTTATATTGGCTTCTGTTAAACTGCCTGCTTGAGCAAACTTCCCCCTGCAGCTGCGGAGTGAGATACCACAATAGGTTTTGCCTTTAAACCCCCCCTACTATAAACACTGGTCCCTGGATCCCTGAGTGAAGTGCCTCACTGAAGTGAAGGGGACTGGAGTAAAGACTTTCAGTTGGCTATAAACGGTATCTGAGTGGTCATGTCTCGTGGGCTCTCTGTTAATAGTTTTCCATTGAGTTTCCTAGATTATATTTCTGAACTCAGAAAAAAAAAAAAATCCTGTAAAAAAAACTGTGTGGAGAGCTGGTACCCTCTTCTGGCCTGCAGGGATACATGCAGGCAGAATACTGTATACATAAGCCTCTCCAGCCTGTTTCTCTCTAGTTCAAAAAACAAAACAAAACAAAACAAAACAAAAACAACAAAAAAAAAAAAACCTGTGTGATTGGAGTGTTGTACCTGTTTCACGAAACCCCCAGAGACCACCAAGGAGCTGGTTTCTGATGCAAGCACATAAGGGTCCTTTTATTCAGGTTCAGCCTGGGCCACCGCACGGCAGATGGAAGGAAATGTGGCGGCGGCTGTGAGCCCAGGTGTAGAGGGTTTTATAGGGAAAAACCACAAGCTGGGAATTGGCAACTTGGGATTGGGTAGGAGTAAGGTGATTTTTTTGAAACTATTGGTTTAGACTTTTGTCGGGGAACCACAACCCACTGAACAGGGTTATCTGGGCTGCTCAGCAGGATTATCTAGGTATCTCCAAGGGCCAGGGCCATAAACCACAGACAGGATCTTATTAAGCTTTCCTTTCCTGTATAAACAGCAGACAGGATGTCTGCAGGAGGATACTGGAATGGCTACCCACTACAGGATACTGCTCTGTATCCGTTCAAGTTATCCTAGCATATCCCTGAGGTCCTTCCTAGAACTGAGTACAGCAGGTGGTCTGAAATGGTGGCCCTTTCCCTAAAATAGAGCCTGTAAAGTTAAGTCTAGGCCTTCAGAGGGGCTGGAGAGATGTGTGCAGATCGCAACCCCCAGAGAGACTACTGAAGATGAGTGTGCTGGAATGTAAAAGCAAGATTTAATTCTGGATATCCAAAAGCAATACAAGCCTAGGCAGGGACTTTGTCCAATACATCCAACACAGTGGAGGCTGGAGGAAGTGCCTGCCCCTCTGCAAGCTCAGTTTTTAAAGGCAAAAAGCACAAGGTTACATCATTTAGGAATGCTAGTACGGGTACAATTCTGAATGGCTCGCTTCTAGGGACTTCCTAGAAATCATGGCTTAATCTTACTTCTAAGGAGGTGGTTGCCCATCACCATTTTTCATTGGCTGCCCTCAGGTGGGGACATTTCTATGGTCAGTTACCCTGGAAACCATGGCTGGAACATTCCTTGGATAAACAGTCATCACTGAATGAATACCTTGTGACTCTGTACTTTGCACTTTCTAATTTCTGGAATCTGGGTTGACTGGTTCCAGTAACTCAAGGCCTCTTCCAGCAACTCAAGGCCTATACCTAAAATGGAGAAAGCTTAGGCCTTATTTCTAATATGGAGGCATTTTGTTCTCATTTTGGTCTCACAAGAGCACTGGCTGGTCTTCAGAGGTCCCGGGTTCAATTCCCAGCACTCACATAACAGCTCACTACTGTCTGTAACTCCTGTCTTAGGGGATCTGGCACCCTCACACAGACATACATGCACATAAAATTAAAAATATTAAAAAAAAGTATTGTGTGATGTCATTGAATTTCACCAGATTTATGTATTTCTTTTCAGCAACTCATAGAATGTCAACAGGTGAAGGCTTGCAGTTTTTAAGGTCCTGGGTTCGATCCCTGGCAGACCACACATGCACTTACTACAAGATTAAACAAGATGGACACTCAAGAGTGGATAATTAAGGATGTGCACTGTGTTCCAGAAAGTCCCCAGCTGTCCCCAGCTCACCGCTCACTGCTCTAAAGGTGGGGTGGCCCTTGATGTAGTGGCACAGGAGGGTGACTGGAGCTCTCACCACTATTTCTGCATCTGAGGAAATGGGTTAAAGGGACAAGAGCAGGCTGAGGAAGCTTCCAGAAGGCTGCCACCCACTTCCTGCTTATACAAATGGAAAGCAAGCTCTGCAAAGCTTTGGCTCTTGATATGTGCATATTTAGATGAAAACAGGAAATTCCAGAAGAAAGAGGAAGTGAGGGAGAGTGCAAAGCTAGTGTCCTGTCCTTTGGGCCTGAACTTCTCAGCAGGTACCATCAAAACATCTGGTTTCCTCCCCTCCTGAGATAAACATAATGCCCATGGGAGTCAGGGTTGGCCCGGCCCTAAGACAACATAGAAGTCACTTAGGCTGTTGTGAAGGACAAGTTCCATCTCTCATAAGGGTGGGTTTATGAGCTGAGAGCATTGTTCAAGATCTAGGTGGGGAAAGTCTGGGATGAACAAACAATATTCTGGAGGATTCGGGGGAAGCCTGGCCCTACAGACAGCAAAGGGTCACCAGGTTGTAAAACACGTGCTTTCCTAGCATCCCAGGCGGACAGGTAAACATGTCCTCCCTTTGAAGAGACAAGCCTACATGTTCAACTTTTCCTGGTTTCCCTAGTCCTTTTCTGTGTGTACAAGGACCTCTTGCCCTCTACAACACATGTACAACTTGAGCCTGCTCGGGGTAGATACAGGGTTGAGCCAAAGACAGCGAGAGAATTGGTTAGCATAAAGCAAAAAACAATACCTCCCCCAACAATTTTTAACAGTTCGTAAATATCAGTTGCAATCAAATAAAGAAAACAGGCGTGGTTTGAGGTGCAGTTCACGGGTGAGGACTACTCCTGGTGAGTTGTTGCTTCTCCATTTTATAACAGAGGAAACGGTTCATGGACCTTTCCCATATAGCACCGAGTAGAGCCTCCCCAAGGGAAACAACGTGTAGAGAACCACGCCAGCCTAAAAGCACGTAACGGGTCTGTGGTGGGTGGTGTCTGTGATGAAGTCACACACTGACGGTTTTCCCTGGAGCCACTGCGGCGCAGCGGTCTCAGGACTTCCGACTGCTGTGACAAAATGCACAGGCGTGGTGTCTTCAAACACACGCATTGACATCTCGAGTCTGAAGGCTGGAGATCCCATCTCTGGGGCTGATGGAGCCCCTGTGGCTAGGGCAGTGGCCATGCTGCAGCCCCGCTGGAGGAAGACCAGCCGGCCTCGGGTCTCTCTTTAAGACAAAGGAGAAGAGCAGCGTAGGCCAGGAAAGGAAAGGAAAGCTGACGCATGAGCCAATCCCTTCAGAAAAGTCACTTTAGGAAAAGTGGCCTTGAGACCATGATCGGGCCTCAGGGTGGGAAAGAGAACCTTGGACGGAAAATGGTACATGTACGTGAGCAGCAGACACGACAGCTTGGGAAGGAGGGCCTTCGGTAGGAGAATCTGTCAGCGCCCTCTTCCGGCCTCCGTGCTCACTGCACGTAAGGAAGCAAAGCGTGAAGTGAAAACAAATTTTCTCATTTTTTATTTACTTAGTGAAAATGATAGGACTGGAGAGATGGCCTCAGTGACAAGGCTGGGGCAGAGGGTGGCAAGGCCAGGAGAGCTTTTTCTGGAGAGAGTCCCCCAGAGCAATTGTAAGCTTTTAGGGGGCAGTGGCCACATGATGAGACCTTGCAGATACCATTTCCTGTGGGGATGGAGTCTTGAGCTGTGTGGTCTGGCCGTACAGCTTGGCATGCTGGGGCCTCCTGCGCCTGTTCTGAGTCCAGGACGTGAAACTGTTAAGTAAATGCCGAGAACTACTCAGCTGCCAGTTATCATTGTTCAGAACCAGCCCACTGACTGTTCCGGAGCCCAAGGGAAGTCCCTTTGTATCTCATCCTCAGACAGCTTGTCACGTAGATCTTCATCACACATCTCTTCCACACAGTGCTCCCCACAGATGGTCCCCCGATGGTCCCAGGCATCTGGAGTCCTGCTAAATACCTCAGGTTCTATTACCAAGAAGCTGGAGACTTTGGGTGAAGTTACACTTGAACCCATGGAGCCCGTGGGTAGACTTTAAAGGCAGGCCTGTAAGTGATTGAGGGTGCTTATGTGATTTTACTGTGATTCCAGCAGAGGGAGACAAAGCTGAGCTTTCCCACAGGGAGCCCTCCATAACTGAGAAGCGGCTTTAGGAAGAGAGCCAGCTTGTCCTCCTCCCCTTCCTTAACCCTTCCCTCTCTGCCATATGATGGTAGCCATGATTTTAGCATCTCGTGGTGGGAAGAGCATCTGGCTCATGGCCACTACAAATTCAGCTCTACTTCCAAAACCGGATTGTGGCTTAGTGACCTCAGGATCCAGGAGGGGTTTTGGAAGGAGTGGCCAGAGCATGTTACATATTCAGCCACAGACAAGGCTTTGTGCCTGAAATGGGGCCATTAGTGACTGTTTCACCCTGATTGCCTCCATCCTGATCAGAACAGAACTGGTTTCACATGTGTGCTACTCTGGATCCTGGAGAGATTCTCGTTAGTCCAGGGCACTTTATCCCCTGGAAAAGCTAATTGGTTAGGACCGGGAAGGGACCATCTTCAATACACCGGAGTCTTTTCTACTAAACATGAACGAGGAAATTCGTTGCTGTTGACATCTATATTACAACCATGAGTAAAATGGCCAAAGGAAAAAAGAGACATGAAGGATAGATGGAAGAAACCCAGATAATTATTGCACCACTGATCCAGATATCAAACCGTCCCATAGCCTAGAATTCTTGTTTTATAAGAAAACGCTTTTCTGTGCAAGGTCATTTTAAGTAAGTCTCTTGACTTAAGTCTCTAGATGTTGCAAATAAGATTATCTTAGCAGACGCAGCAGCTCCGGGGCTGATGGTCTCCTTTCAGTTTCCCCAGAGTTGATCAGGACCTTCAGGCCACAGTGGGCTGTGTTAAAACTGTGGCTCCTTTACACTTGAAGCTGTATTCTCCTCATTGGCTCACCTGTTGAAGATGTAGTTCTGTTCATATCATTCCTGTGACTTGTTCATATGGTTCTGTTTCATTGGCTGGGACTTTTAAAATACTTATTGTTTATCTCAAGAACTAGGTGATTTGATAATTTGGAGGGTGTCTTGGTCACTGTTATATTGAGACACCATGACCAAGACAACTATTATAAAAGAAAGCATTTAATTTAGAGTTTCAGAGGGTTAGCCCATGACCATCATGTTGAGGAGCTGGCAGGTGTGGCACTGGAGCAGTAGCTGAGAACCTTACATCCTACCCACAGGCATGCAGTAAGAGAGATAGAGATAGAGATAGAGATAGAGATAGAGATAGAGAGATAGATAGATAGATAGATAGATAGATAGATAGATAGATAGATAGAACAAACTGGAATGGTGTGGGCTTTTGAATCCTCTAAGCCCACCTCCTCCAACAAGGCCACACCTCCTAATTCTTCCCAAATAGTTCCACCAACTGGGAACCAAACATTCAAATATAAGAGCCTATGGGGGCCCTTCTCATTCAAACCACCACAGAGGGATTTATCTCCAAGTAAAGAAATAACAGTACAGCACTTCAAAACAGGTCAAACTTACCCCAAAAGACTGTGGCAGTCCTAGAAATGCTCCATATTTTATAAAACTAAATTTAAAGGGTGTGAGGCCAGATTCAAGTCATTCAAAACAGCAAGCCATAGGTGGTTTAATAAGTAGAACTCTTCTATGCTGTCTTTCTTCTCTATCTTTCTCAGGGCTGAGGGGAATATATGGCTTCTCCTGCTGGCTTGTTTCTGTTTGTAATCTTTGATTAATTCTCACCAGAGATCACATTTGACGAAGCCCTTTGGCTCCTGGTGGAAAAGGAAGACATAAGACATGCCTCACAGAAGGAAAGGGAAAACACTCATCTTCTGAAGAAGGAGGACCAGGGTCTAATGGACCGCTCAGTCACGACATAATTGTTCTCAGGGTGCATAAAACATCTGTTATTTGACCACAATAAATGCGCATGCGTGCACCCCAAAACAAAATAAAAACACCAACAGGGAAGCAACCAGACGAGCATGTTTTTCTGTCTCTCTTCCTCCCTCCCTTCCTTCCTGTCTCTCCCTCTCTCATAAATGCACACAACAACATTCATTTTATAAACAAACTAACTTAATAAATTTATTCACCCCTATTAATAAAGTCATAATAAGAATAAAAATTGAAACCTAGAATGTAGCACTTGAAGTATACAGTGCGGTCTTCTGCCCACATAATGTAACGGTGCTTTGCACACAGCACCCTGCGGGACACAGTGACATGTAGAAAACAGATGGAATGTGGTAAGAGGACAAGGCTAAGTTTCAGTCTTTTTATTAGCACATATTAATTGTATGAAATAATGAGTTTCATTTTGACATTTTCTACATGTGCGTAACATATTTTGATCATATTCTTGCTCAATTACCCTTTCCTATGCCTCTTGCCTCATCCCCTGGCTCTCTTCCTCTTCCCAAACAATCTGCTTTATACTCTCATGTCTTCTGTTTAAAATCTAGAGTCTGCATCATGTGACAATTGTCTTTCTGATCTGTCTCATTTTCCAACATGGTGGTCTCCAGTGCCACCCACTTTCCTGAAAACAACCCGGTTTCATTCCTCTTTACGGCAGAGTAGTGTGTGTGTGTGTGTGTGTGTGTGTGTGTGTGTGTGTGTGTTTAGGTGTAGGTGTGTGCCAGTTCAGCCAGACATCCACTGCTGGGAGTTTATCCCATTCCGTATGGAATTCCACGTGGCTGATTCCATGTGAACGGCTTGGAGTCATGTGACTACTATGACTAGTGCCACAATCCATGTGGGTGTGCAGGCATCTCTAGCATATGACGACTTTGATTCTTTCTGGAACATATCCAGAGTGATTTAGCAGACCATATGACTCAGTATGGAGGTTACTCAAAACACCAAAAATAGGAATAGCATTCTGAGCTCGTGTAATTGCAGAAATCAGCTGGGACTCAAAGCAGAAAGTGCTCGAACAAGCCTCTCTCCTCACACCTCTGGGAGGGGAGCCTCCCGTGGAGGAAGAGACCTTAACTGCAAATCCTCTGCAGCTGCTACCACCCTGTCCTTTCCGTGGGCCAACTCTGACCTTGGAGCCAGTTCTGGGCTACTAAAGGGGAAGGAAGTATGTGTTGAGGCTGTTTGTGTTTGCTGTTTTTGGTTATGCCCAGGATATGCCCCTGGAGGAAGTTTCAGACCTTCCAAATACATTTCCTATTGATTGAGTGACGGACTGATTGTGAGGATATGCATGTATGTACAGTGCATGTGTGTTGCTGAAATTCCTTCCCTGAGGGAGAATGTCTGTCCCTTCTCCTAAGGTCCCAATGACAAACCGAAGAATGATTCCACCAGAATTTACTCTGGAGAACTAAAGAGTTTATTTGGCTTCCTTACAGAGCACATGTGAGGGGATACTTACAGGGGTGGATGCTCTTCTCAGCCCGGAAAGAGGGGATGACGGCTTTTCCATAGCTACGTAGATGGAGCCACATCTTCTAGTCCTTCCCACCTATATCCTCCAGTCCTCTCCAAAACCCCAAGGTGTGCACAGTTAGGGCAGATTTGCATTCAGCTGATTAGGAGGGGTGGCTGGCTACTTAGGTGAGTGACCTCTTACTCGCCCACACCTCCTCCTGTGAGGAAAGGGAAGCAGTCAACTTCCTAGCTATGAGGACGTTTTGCCCACCCAGCAGACTTCCGAAGATGGTGTCAGTTTCATTTAGACGGTGGTCCTGTATGACAAGGTGTGTGTGCAGGGTGTGTGCAGGTGCCTGTGGAGGCCAGAGGGCAAGGTCCAGTGCTCCCCTTTGCCCACCTTCACCTTAGTTTTTGAAACTGGGTCTCCCATTGAACCCGGAGCTTACCAGTTGGCTAGACTGGCTCGAGAGTTCTAGAAATCCACGTGTCTAAACCATCCCCCAGTGCCAAGGTTATGTACCCACTCCCGCACCTGGGCTTTATGTGTATCCTGGGTACCAAACTCAGGGCCTCCTGCTCATGCACTGCTGCAGCTGACTCATCTCCCAAGGCCAAGAAAAACATTTTCCAATCCAGCATCCGAAATCCCTTCATGCCCAGATGCCTCAATCCATGCCTCCTCGTCCTGGACAGTTTGATGTACTCAGCCCCAGAACATCTCCCCTTGTCCTTCTTCCTTGAAATGAGCAAGACACTGCAGCTCACTCACTCACTGAGCTCACATTGAGCTCACACTGACATGTGAAGATGTCACATCCTCTGCCTCTATTTCCTCCATACGCTGAATGGTTGTCAACAGTGCTGGTGAATAGGGATTTAAGCCGGCGATTTCCTTAAGTTCATCAAAGACTGTTCTTTACCATAGGAACCCCTTTCAGTTTGCTTTGCAAAATTGAGCCATATAATATCAAACAAATCCAAATTTGCTTCTGTCTAGATGTTATCATAAGAAACCTTGGACTGTACTTTAAAAAGCTGTTTGCTGTCCTAATGAGATGAGGAAGCCAAGCCCAAGAAATTCTGTCCAATTTTGCCTCTAGTATGTAAACATTCGGTGACCCGTCCCGCGGGCCAGGTTATTTGAGGGTCTCGAGGAGGGTCCACCTGTAAACCAAAAGGGGGGAGAGGGAAAGGAGACCAGGCGCGTAAAGAAAGACGGAGTCAGTCTGAATTGCGTCAAGGTCTCAGTTTATTGACTGGGAATTGAAGCTTATAAGCAGGGCTTCAGGCAGGGAGGGGAAGCAGGGGAAGCAAGGATGAAAAATTCCTAAGGGAGGGTGAGGTCGCTTTGGTCCCAGGCCCCTGCGGCTGGCTGATTAGCACATACTCCAGGAAGTTGTACAGCTCGAGGTTAGGCCAGGAACTTCCTGCTTTCGTAAGGTTTGATAAAGCAAGGAAGGTCACACAAAGTTCAAGACACAGCTGTCCGGAATTGGTCCCCAACAATTCGGGTGAATCCCTTTTTCTTGAGGTTTCAAAAAAACTAGCACAAGACTATGTATAGATATATAGCATTCCTTGGTTGCCTGTAGTGTTTTCTGTAGGGTTGAGGCGTCCTGGCTTTCCCAGCCACTATCTCACAGAAAGCTCCCTGATTCTCTGGCTCCTACAATCTTTCTACTTCCTCTTCCAAAATTGATCCCTGAGTTTTAGGTACGGGAGTGTTTTGTGGATGTATGAGTTAGGACTGGGCCCCACAACTCTGTGATTTGATTGGTTGTGATCTCCTGGAATGGTCTCTGTCCGTTGCAAAGAGAAGCTTCCTTAATGAAGGATTAGGACTACACTTCCTGTGGGTCAAAGGACAAATATTTAGAATGTATTTTAGTAAAGTAGCAGAACTCGATTCTCCTCCAATATCCATGACTTCACTAGCCCTGGGTGGTTGACTGGGTTTCCAGTGCAAGCTGTGATTCCCTCCGGTTGAGCTGGTTTTAAGCCCAAGTAGAGAGCAGTTGGTAGCTGCCAAGCTGTGTGTGCCACTACTGTACTGATGGCTGGTTGCTGTTGTGGTTCATAGGCATCATAGTTGGGAAGGACTGTTGGTTGCTGCCCTCCTTTGGAAGCTTCATGGTACCTTCTGGTCCTCAGGAAGGTGGCTTTGAAACCAGTTCCGGTTCAGGGGCCCTGGTACATGGTGTCTTTAGCAATAGGGACCTCAGCCTTCCACCTCTAGGGTCAACCAAAGGCAGTAGCCATAGCCTAGGATGTTTGGGGAGTCTCTTAGACAACTCTGACCAACAACTCAAAAGAGAGCTTTTCATGCCTGGTGTTGGGGTTTTTGTTAGATGGCTGTCTTAGGGTTTCTAGTGCTGTGATGAAACACCATGACCAAAAAGCAAGTTGGGGAGGAAAGGGTTTATTTGATTTACACTTCATCATTGTTGTTCATCACTCAAACAGGGGCAGGATCCTGGAGGAATGGAGGGGTGCTGCTTACTGGCTTGCTTCCCATGGCTTGTTCAGCCTTTCTTTTCTTTTTTTTTTTGCCAACATGTCAAAAAGAGCCTTTTTTCCTTTGTACAGCCTCATGCTTTCTTGCCAGCTGCCTTTGAAGCAGGAGCTTTCTGGGCTGGGGGCTTCTGACCCTTCTGACCTTTAACAGGAGGTGCAGCCTTCTGGACCGCATCCATCTTGCCTGGTCCTGTTGCCTTCTCGGCCGGAACCTCAGCTTAACAGAGCTACTGCTGCCGCGGCAATGGCGGCCTTAGCAACAGGCGCTCTTTCAGGAGAAGCTTTCAAGATAACAGCTCTTTGAAGTTTCTTCACTTCAGTCTTGATTATTCTGTTCCTCATTTTCTTTGCCTTCATGACTTTGAAATGATCAAAACCTGTCATCTTGGCTTTCCTTTCTCTGGCATCAGTCTTCTTGGCCCATCTTGTAGCTGCCCCTTCGTATTGATAACTGCCTTCTAAGCTTTTCTGGTGGGCACTGTGTCGGAACTTGAGGATGAAGTTGGTGAACTGTATGCACTTGAAAGGCGTGGCCTGTCTCCTCACCCGAGTGCAAAGTCCATCTACTAAAGCCCTGTTCTGATCAATAACATCTACAATCACCACCAGCTTTCCAGTGTGAGGCCCAAAGGAGACTTAGGTCACCTGGCCAACCTCCACGAAGTGCCTGAACACATGATGGCCCCGTTCAGTAAGAAGTCAGCCTTATAGAACCCAGGACCAGCAGCCCAGGGATGGCCCCACCCACCATGGGCTGGGTCCTCCCTCATTGATCACTAATTGAGAAAATGCTTTAGAGCTGGATCTCAAGGAGGTATTTCCTCAGCTAAGGCTCCTTCCTCTGATGACTCCAGCTTGTGTCAAGTTGACACACAAAACCAGCCACTACAATGGTCTTCAGCTTTTGGAGGGAGCACTGTCAGCCCAGACGGGCACTTTTCATTTGAACTATATATTTATATTATAGACTTAAGTGTATGGTAGGTTTTCCAGTAGATAGTTAATGGTATAATTTCTCATGACTTTTTTAGACATCTTTACTGTCATCTTACCCTCTCTCCTGTATTTATCTCCACCCCTTTCCTAATTAGACACCCTCCGTTTTTCCCTTTTGCCCAATCAGATCACTTGTGCTCTGCTGTTCCCCTCCTTATTGCCTGCTCCCCAACAATAGTCCTTGTTTGTTTCAACTTTCCTGGTTTATGTACTCACATCTGAAGATGGTGAGCTAGAAGCCTTAGATGACAGAGAACATTTGATGTTTGTCTTTCTGGGTCGGGCTTACCTCACTCAATATGATCTTTTCTAGCTCCAGCCATTTAATTGCAAAGTTCATGATTTCATTTTTCTTCGCAGCTAAGTAGTATTTTATACTATATACCTACCACATTGTTTATTATTGAAGGGCGTTTAGATAGTTTCCATTTCCTGGCTTCTATGAATAGAGCAGCAATGAACACAGCTGAGTAAATGTCTGTGGAATAGGATGCCAAGTACTTTGGGCATATGCCAAAGAATGATATAGCTAGATCATGCAGTAGAAGTATTTTTAGCTTTGTGAGGATTCTCCCCACTGATTTCCACAGTGGCTGCACCAGTGTGCGATCCCACTAACAATGAACGTGGATTCCCTTCTCCTCAGCCCCTCCAGCATTTGTTGTCAGTGCTTGTGTTGGTCCTTGCCATGCTGGCTTGAGTAAGCTGAAACATCAAAGTTGCTTTAATCTAAATTTTCCTAATTGCTAGAGAGGATGAATAATGTTTTAGATATTCCTTATCCATTTTTTTTTTCTTCTTTTGAGAACTCTCTGTTCAGGCCCCTGGACCATTTTTCGAATGGGTCATTTGTTTGCTTGTTTGTTTTTGACTCTTTGTTTTTTGAGTTCTTATTTTCTGGATATTAATCCTCTGTCAAATGTATAGCTGACAAAGATTCTCTCCCATCCTGTGGCCTTACGTTCCACCCGATTAATTGTTTCTTTAGCTGTGCAGAAGCCTTTTAATTTCATGACAAAATTGTTGGCCTTAACTCTTGGGCAAATGGAGTCCTATTCAGAAAGTCCTTTCCAAGCTGGGTGGTGGCAGTGCATGCCCTTAATCCCAGCACTAGGGAGGCAGAGACAGGTGGATCCCTATGAGTTTGAAGCCATCCTGGTCTACAGAGTGGGTTTCAGGATAGCCAAGGCTGCACAAAGAAACCCTGTCTTGAAAACAAATCAAACACAAAGTCCTTTCCTACACTTATATCATGTAAGGTACTGCCTGTGTTTTCTTCTAGAGGTTTCGGTGTTTCAGGTTTCAGGTCTAGGTCTTGATCTATTTGCAGTCAGTTTTTGTGCAAGGTGATAGACATGGGTCTAATCTCATTCTTCTGCATGTGGACACCCAGTTTCACAGAAATATTTGTTGAAGATACTTTGTTTCTTCAGCATATTTTTGGCATCTTTGTCAAATATTAAATGGCTGAATTCATGTGTACTCATGTTTGGGTCTTCAGTTTTGTTTCATTGGTCTACATGTCTGTTTTTGTGCCAGTGCCATACTGTTTTTATTACTATGGTTCTGTAATATATCTTAGGATCTGGAATGGTAGGGCTGGAAAAATGAGATGGTTCAGTAGTTAAGAGCAATGACTGTTCTTCCAGAGGTCCTAAGTTCCGTTCCCAGAAATCATGCAGTGGCTCACAGCATCTGTAATGGGATCTGATGCCCTCTTCTGGCATGCAGGCTGTATTTTCAGAGAGAGCACTCATGTACATAAGATAAATAAGGAAACAAATCTTTAAAAAAATCTGGAATGGTAATCCCCCCAGCAGTATTCTTTTTGCTCAGGGCTGTTTTGGCTATCAGTGGTGGTCTTTTGTGAGTCCATATGAATTTTGGGATATTTTTTTCCTGGTTTTGTGAAGAATGAGATAGGGATTTTGGTTAGAATTGGATTGAATCTGTATATAGCTTTTGGTAAAACGGTCATTTTCACAATATTAATTCTACCAACCCAGGAGCATGGGATGCTTTTCCATTTTCTATTTCTTTCTTTAGAGGTTTAAATGAGGGGGCCCTCTACTTCCTTGGTTAGGTTTATCCTTGATATTTTATTTTCTTTGAGGATGGTGTGAATGGGAGTGTGTCCATGATCCCCTTCTCTGTATGTTTTTTGTTGGTGTATAGAAAAGCTGTTGATTTGTTGAAGTTGATTCTGTATCCTGCCACATTGCTGAGTTTATCATTTGTAGAAGTTTTCTGGTAGAATTTTTGGGATCTCTAATGTATAATATCATGTCATCTACAAATATGAATATTGACTTCTTTCTGTATTTGTATCCCTTTAAATCCTTTCTCTTGACTTATTGCTCTGGCTAGTACTTCAAGCACAATATTGAAAAGAAGTGAGAACAGGATATGGCCTTGGCTCGTCCTGACTTCAGCAGGATTGCTTCAAGCTCTTCTCCATTTACAATGATGTTGGCTGTGGGCTTCTCATATACAGCTTTTATTATGTTGAGGTATGTTTCCTCTAGTCTTACATTCTCTGGGACTTTTATTATGGAGAAATGTTGGATTTTGTCAAAGGTTTTTTTCTGCATCTATTGAAATGACCATGTGATTTTTGCCTTTAAGTCCATTTATGTGGTTTATTACATTTATTAATTTGTGTATGTTGAATCATCCCTGCATTTCATGGGTAAAGCCAACTTAGTCATGGTGGAAACTCTTTTTGGTGTGTATCTATATTCAATTCTCAAGTATTTTATTGAGCACTTTTGAGGCTATGTTCATCAGTAATACTGGCCTGTAGTTTTCTTTTCTTGTCGTGTTTTTACCTGGATTGGATGTTAAAGTGATACTGACTTTTTAGAAGAAGCTTGGGAGTGCTCTTCCTGTTTCTGTTTTTGAATATTTAGGAAGGATTGACTGTAGGTCTTCTTTGAATGGCTTGTAGAATTCTGCTGTGAGTCCATCTGGCCCTGAACTTGAGTTTATTTTATTTTGTTTTTTAATTTTTGCTTTCTGGACGGCTTTTAAATTACTGTTTCAGTCTCCTCATTTGTTATGTGTCAGTGATGGTTTGAATGAGAATGTCCCCCCCACAGGCTCATATGTTAGATTTCGGGGTCCCCAGGTAGTAGAACTGTTTGGGAAGTAGTAGTGGGTCTGGCCTTGTTGGAAAGGGTATGTCAGTGGGGTGGGCTTTGAGATTTCAAAAGCCCATACCATTCCTAGCTAGTTCTCTCCCTCTCCCTCCCCTTCTCCCTCTCCCTCCCCCTCTGCACCCCCCTCCTGCCTTAGACTTATGGATCAGATGTAAGCTTTTAGCTCTTGCTTCAGGGGCCATGCCCACCTGCCTGCAGCCCTGCTCTCCACTATGATGGTCATGGATTCTAACCCTCTGGAACCAGGAGCCCCAAATTAAATGCCTCCTTTTATAAGTTCCCTCAATCACAGTAATAGAAAAGTAATTAAGTCAGGATCTGTTTAGATTATTGACTTCTCTTGTTTTAATTTTAAGTGGTTTGACAGAATCTAAAAATTCATCCATTTCTTCTAGGGTTTCCAACTAAAAGGAATACAGGTTTTTAAGTCATCCCCTCATAATATTTCCAGTTTCATTGGTGTCTGTTGTAATGGTTCCCTGTTCATTTCTGATCTTGTTAATCTGGGTCCTCTCTTTCTTTCTCATGATTAGTTGGGTCAAGGGTCTGTGGATCTTGTTTATCTTCTCAAAGAACCAGCTCTTAGATTCCTTAATTTTTTGTATTGTTTTTCTTTGTTTCTATTTCATTGACTTCTGCTCTGATTGCTGTTATTTCTTGCTGTTGACTGGGCTTGGATTTGATTTGCTCTTGTTTTTTTCAAATTTTTTAGTTGCATCATTAACTCATTAATTTGTGCTCTTTTTAATTTTTAATGTAGGCACTTAGAGCTATAAATTTCCCTCATACTTTCAGTGTGTCCCAGAGATTTTGTTGTGTTGTGTTTTCTGTTTCATTTAGTTCCAGAAAAATTTTTATTTCTTTTTCAACCCATTCATCATTCAGTAATGAGTTGTTTAATCTCCATGAGCTTGTATATTTACTAAAGATTTGTTTGCTGTTGACTTTAAGGTTTTTTTTTTTTTTTGACTTTAAATTTTATTGCACTGTGGTCAGATAGGAAATATTAAGTTACTTAAATCTTTTGAGTTTGTGAGATTTTTGTGTGTGTGTGTGTGTGTCCCTGGATGTAGTCTATTTTAGAGAAGCTTTCGTGTGCTCTCTAGTAGAAATCATATTCTTTGGTGTTTGGATGGAATATTCTGCATCTGTTAGGTCCACGTAATGTATGATATCATTTAATTCTAATATTTCTGTTTATTTTTTGTCCAGATACCTGTCTATTGGAAAAAGTAGGGTATTGAAATCATCTACTACCAATGGACTTGTTTTAATCTGTTTCTTTAAATCCAGTAGTATATTTTTTCATGAAATTAGGTGTATCTGGGTTTGGTACATATATGTTCAGGGTAGTATTGTCTTTTTGGTCAACTGTTTCCTTGATGAGGATGAAGGGAATGTTCTCTTCATCTATTCTAACTCGTTTTAATTTGAAGTATATTTTGTCAGATATTGGGGTAACAATGCCTGCTTGTTTCCTGGTCTCATTTGATTGAAGCATATTTGTCCATCCTTTAAAGCAATTTCTATCTTGAAAGCTAAGATATGTTTCTTGTAGATAACAGACAGATACTGTTTCTTGGTCCATGCAGTCAGCCTATGTCTTTATTAGAGAATTGAGGACATTGATATTAAAGTTATTATTGAAATGCATGTGTCAATTGTGGTCACTGTGTTGTTGGTTTTGGTGTTGTTGTTTGTGTTTGCAGTCATATTTTGTGTGTTAGTTATCATGGCTTGTGTTTCTTTCCATGGTCTCTTGGTTGTGCTCATCCTTCTCTTCAGCCCAAAACATTGCTTTCTGTTTTTTTCTTTATTGTTTGGTTTTTTTCTTTTTGGATGTATTTTTTTTCTTTTGGATGTAAATTTTTTAAGGTTCTCTATATCATGGATTTTTTTTTTCCTCCTTGAACTATGGTAAATAGTTTTGCTGGGTATATTAGCTTAGGTTGACCATCATGGTCTTTTGGGACTTTGAATGCATTGTCCCAGGCACTTCCGGCTTTCAAAGTTTTCATTGAGAAATCAGTTATTATTCTGATGTATTTTCCTTTATATGTGACTTGTGTTTCTTCTCTTGAAGCTCTAGATATACTTTCTTTATTATGTATGTTTAGTGTTTTCACTATGAGATGCTGTGGGGATTTTCTTTTCTGGTCTTATCTATTTGGAATTCCATATGGTTCTTGTATCCATATGTGTTTTTTCCTTAGTTTGGGGAAGTTTTCTTCTGTGATTTTGTTGGAGATCTGGTCTATACCATTGACTTGGGATTCTTCTCCCTTGTCTATGTCTATAATGCAAAGGTTTGGTCTTTTCATGGTGTCCCATATTTCCTGCATGTTCTTTTCCTGTGTTTTAAAATGCTTTTCATATTCCTTGTTTATTTGGTCTAAATCCCCTACTTTATCTTTGGGTCCTGATATTCTATCTTCTACTTCATCCATTCTACTTATAAGGCTTTCTTTTGAGTTTTCCATTTGGGCTACTATGTTTTTCAACTCCATTTCAGCTTGAGTCCTCAAGGGTCAACATTTCTCTTTCCTTATTGAATTCCATTCTCAAGTCCTAGAGTGTCTTCATCATTTCCTTCAGCCTCATGTTTACGTCTTCTTGGGAATCACTCAGTCAATTTATTCTCCATAAGTTCTTTCTCCTTATTATTATTAAGCTCTTTCTCTGTGTATTCTTTGAATTCCTTAAATTATTTGATAAAGTTTATGATTGTTCTTTTAACTTCTATGTCCTGCGGTTCATCCAGGCAATTCTCATTGACAAACATTTCTACAGGACTGGTAGAGAGGGTACTGGACTGATCATTCATATAGTTTGTATCTTACAATGAGATCTGGGTATGTAGATTTTTTTGTTAGTTCTAAGTCTGATATGGAGAGAGCAGGTTGTGTAAGTGGATTGGGCCTAAAAGTTGGAACTAGCTTAGGTGGACTGAAGTCAGGTGGACAGAGGGCTAGGGTGTAGGATGTGCATCCTGGTCCAGGCCTGGAGTGTGAGAGTGGATCTGGCTGGTTGGAGAGGTTGGATTTGGTATGGGAGGGGCCTGTGGATTTGAGGACTGGCAGGATGTGTCCTGATGGAAGAGGTTGGTTGTGACTCTAGCAGAGTTGGCCAGTCTGGGCCAGGGCACTGGATGTAGGACCCTGGCTGGATCTGGCAGACTGGGGAGGTCTTTGGAGGGGAGGGTCAGGCAGACTCAATGAGAAACCTTGGAGAAAGATGTGCAGGATCAACTGGGTAGAGGGGTCGGATGTGTCGTGACCTTTGTTCTTTTAATAAGAGTTTCCACTCGTAGAAACAAACAAGGTCTTTCGAGAGCTACACTAATCTCATCGAAGTGAGACCTCCTCCCTGTAATCTAATTATCTTACGGTAGTTCCTACTTCCTCCTCGTCTGCCTTCTCCTTATCTTTCTCCTCCCCTAGCGACTCCTCCTTCTCATTTGTTTCTTGGTTCTTCAATGTAGTTTGCCAAGTAGCCCAGGCTGGCCTCAAATGTATAATCTTCCTGCCTCAGTTTCCCAGAATACTGAAATGATAGCTATGCACCACAACACCTGGCCTAGGCCCTGTCTCTTAAAGACTCTACCCCCTCTGAAGACAGAAAGATCCAGAGTTCAAGAACAACTGCCTGTATAGAGAAGACAAGGCCAGCCCAGGCTGCCTGAGTTTCAGGTTGCCTTTTCAGCTGTGGAGTTCTGGGAATCCTGACTCAGTTTGCCAGCACAGTCTGAAAGTTCTCGATTGTGTGAGCTCAGCTTGGCAGAGTCAGTAACTGGGAGTCCTGAATGTAGCCCTCTTCCATGGGACTCTGACTCTGTCCTGTCACGGAGACAGAGCCTGGGCCTGCAGATTATGTCAAAAGGATAACACTTGATGGCAGTTCATTTATTTATCTGGCATTTCCAGATGTAAAAGCCCAGTGAGGCTGATGACAGGAACATTACCCACCATGATGGAACTTTCCCCCCATTCTCTCTTAACCTCAGCCATAGCTACCCACTGGGTATCAACCCCGAAGTTACAAAAGCTGTGAGTAAGCTAGACGCATCTAGAAGCTTCACATAGATCGGAGCAGGATCATGGCAAGCAGACACACAGTGCCTCAGCCTTTCCACATTTACTTTCTTCTTTCTGTTCAGCCGACTTGAAAATACAGATGCTCTCGGACACGTTCACCACATTTGATGATGAACTAATTTAGACCGGCCCCAAGAACTGTCCCACAGGACACAGGAGTTCAACCTCAGAAAATCCCTGACATCTGACGCAGGAGGATTTGCGGGGTTAGTGGAGATTGCTTTCTCCCGCTGGCCAGATTACAGACTGCGGCTTCATTTTTGCGGCGGTAAACATCCTCCTAATAACAACACAGCAATGGTGCCTTAGGAGGGGACCGACAGTCTCCCAAACCGGCTCCTTCTCACGGCTTCTCGGGAGAACGGTTTGATTTGGAAATCTATGTTGGCGGTCCAGAATATGAAATTTGGCATCTTCCTTTTGTGGTGGGGATGGATTCTGGCCGCTGAGAGCACAGCGCACTGGCCAGGAAGAGAAGTTCATGAGCCATCTAGGAAAGGCAGGTGAGTGACGCCGAGGCAAAGGCCTTGGGGATGAAAAGCAGGTTCTGCACGGTCCAGTCTCAGGCAGCAGCATGGCCAGATGTGTGTGTGTGTGTGTGTGTGTGTGTGTGTGTGTGTGTGTGTGTGCAGAAGCCTCCCCCCATCCCCTTCCTTCTCTTTCCCTTTCAGGAAACTAGAATGGTGTTTTCCTTTGTAATGGTACTGCACTTGACAGTATTAGCCTATATTCTTAAATCTGTTATTAATTACCTTGGATAAAAAAAAGGATTCTGGAAAAGAAAATATTGTACATTTTCTGAACGCTAAGGATGACTGATGTCTGCACAAATTCTCAAGGGACCGATGAAAGCTTTGATCTGCGGGAATGATTTTTGTAACTATTTCTGTATGAATGTGGGACTCTCTTCAGTTTTGTTTTAAAAACTGTTCTCTTCAGGCCGTGCAGCATCAGTGGATTGTCCACTACCTGCTACCTGAGAGAGCCTAGGATGGTACGTGCTGCCCTGGCCGTAGCTACCCAGCAGATGGAGCTTAGGCAGCCTGAGGCCTGGCCTTCGGCCTCACCTGGCTCCAAGGCCACACTGGCTTGGTGAGCATCTATCACACTGCCCTGCCCTGCATCAGTCAGTAAATTAGGCCCTGGAGACAACCTGGCCCAACACTTCCTCTTTACTGATGAGGAGATGGATGAAGGAAAGGTCATCTTTTGGTCATCAGTGTTAATTTCCAGTCCAACCTGAGTTTTCCTCCTATTCAGATGTAAATCCACAGAACGAGAAAGACCAGCTCATGTGAAGGGAAATGTGTCTCTCAAAAGTCAGGATCCAGTAGGCCCCTGTCTTGTTCCTCTGTGCTCCCTCCTGAGGCCCGAGTCCTCCACACACCAGCACCCCAGCTCCGATGTGCTCACCATGCCAGTTTCTGTCTGCTTCTACAGTGTCATATGACCAGGAGCTCAGACATCCAGTGCTCACGGTGAGCCTGGGGTACCAAGGAGGACCATTGTGCCCAGAGCGTCAGGAATTGCTTGGGAAAATGAAATTTGTGCAGTGATGTAGCCCCAAAATACAGGGATTGTTTGACCCAAATGTGCTCATGGGAATTAAAACTAACTAACCCTGCTAATTGTTACCAAAACTTCACAGCCTTTTTCTCAAGACACAATTAGAATGGAAATGTTTTAGAGAAGTCACAGAGACTGAGGAGACTCTTTTAGAAAATTAGTTTTGATTAAACATTTGATTAATTTTTAAAAATTAAAGTATTATAAACTAATTAACAGGGTATAGAGTATTATATAGGCACAAACATGGAATAATTAAATCAGGCTAGTTAACATATCTGTTACCTTGGTTACTTAGGATTTCATTTTTATAAATTTTATTTATTTGGTGTATGGGTGTTTTGTCTGCACACCCTGTGTGTGTCTGGTGCCACAGAGGTGAGAAGAAGGCATTGGACCCTCTGGGACTGGAGTTAAAGACAGTTGTGAGCAGCCATGTGGGTGCTGGGAATCGAACTCAGGTTCTCTGGAAGAGCAGCCAGTACTTTTAACCACTGAGCTCACTCTCCAGCCCCCTTAGGATTTGATTTTGGTGAGAAGACCCGAAATGAATGCTGAATATGCAAATATCAGAATGAACTCTGCTATCTACAGCACATCATAACTACGGTCACTTTGCTGAGCAGTATTTCAACAGGAAGGTGAGCAGTGTTTCAACAGGAAGGTACTCGCCCTTTGCCCAGTAGCTCCCCGACCCCCAGGCATGAGTGACTGTCCTGCTCTGCTTCTGTGACCTCTGTGGTTTTAGGCTCTGCCTGTAAGTGAGATGTGCAGTCAGTTTAAGAAATTGTGCCTAAGAGCACAGTGTCACACATCTGTAATCTCAGCCCTTGAGAAGACCAGGCAGGTCATCCTCAAAGACACAGGTTCAAACCTATGAGGCTGGTCTGGGCTACATGAAACCCTCTCTCAAAGCAAAACAAGAGGAGGGGGGCAGAGGGGGAAAAAGAGAGGAAGAAGGAGAGAGGGTGGGGTAAGGGGTAAGGTGGGAGAGAGGGACAGAAGAAAAAATGAATTGATTTTATACCCCGTGGAGATCTCTTTCTGGCAATTGAAAACAGGGAGTTAGATTTGGGTCCTAATTTGGGCATGTGTGGGAGATTGAGAATCATTAGCATTAGGCATTTGTCCTGTGTCTAGCTTATCAGACTTAGAATGACATCCTGCAGGTCCGTCCATGTTGTCACAAACAGCAGACATTCCTTTTGCAAAGGGATGCCTATTGTCCTGTTAAAAATACACCAATCCTCTTCATACCGTCACTTAGCTGTTGTGAACAGTGCTGTGGTGACTGTGGAAATGCAGGCATCTGTTCAAAACACTGAGTTCAGAACCTTTAAATATGAGCTCTGGAATATGATGGCATGATAATTCTATTTGTTATTTGAAGAGCCTCATGGTGTTTTGGAATAGCTGTACTACTTTGCACCCCCACCAACAGTGCACAGGGGTCACCCACTCGTCACACCTTGCTGACACTTGCTGTTCCAGTTTTCACGGCCACTGCACAGCTTCTTTTCAAAGAGGAAAATGGCAGGCAGAGGTGTCTGATCGTTCTGTTTTTATCCGCTCGTTCCCTTTATTATTGAGTTGAATTCCCCGTGAATTTTTGGTGGCACCCTGCTCAGACGTCCGCCTTGTCAGTATTTTCTCCCAGCCTGTAGGTCAGTAGCCCAGACCAGCCTCTGCAGTCAACCATTGCTTCCCTCACCATGCAGAAGCTGCGAGTTTGTGATAACCTCACGGTCTTGCTTCTGTTACGTGAGCATTCGAGGTCATGTCTGAAATACGAGCACCGAGCTCAACAGCACAGAGTTCTCCTTGTGTTTAATAGCAGTTTCACAGTTTCACAGTTTCAGGCCTTACATGTAAGTCTTTAGCCCATTTTGAGTTGATTCTTGTATTGGATGTGAGATCAGAGTCCATTTCATCCTTCTGCGTGTGGCTATCCAGTTTTCCCGACACTCTTGATGGAACAGATGGTTTTTTCCTAGTGTGTGTTCTTGGTGCCCTTGCTGCTCAGTGGCAGAGCACTTGTTCCTAAGCATTTCATTTTCTGCAGCTATTATAAAAGGGACTGTTCTGTTGACTTTTCTTTTGGACAGCCCATTACTAGTGTATAGAAACATGCTTTTTTTTTAATGTCCTCAAGCTTCACCATTTATTTATTTGTTTATTTATTATTCCTAATAGTTTTGAGTAGACTCTGGGCCATGGGATCATGTTATCATCAAGTACCAGCTGCTCTAGAAAGAACATACTAGTACTATACCTGAACAGAGATTGTGAGTGTTCATGTTTGCCTTATTCCTAGAGAATGAAATAGACTTCCTTTTTAAAAGTTACTTTTCAAACTTTTTCATTTTTTATTATGGAAGACACACATGGCAATTTTTAAGTCTGCAAATACATTTTTGTAAGCTTATTGTATTTAATATGATTTTACCTACATATTTATTTTTAGCCTATAGAAAGATCATTTGATTAGCTGCATAATAATGTATAATATCATGTAAGCATTTTGTTTTATTTATTAACATTTAGTTTCTCTCTCTTTATTATTGCAAATATATTTTAAAAGATTTATTGATTTTTATTTTATGTGTATGAATGTTTTCTCTGTATGTATGTATATGCACCACATGTGTACACTGTCTGGAGAGGTCAGAGGACATATTGAAGGTTGTGAGTTACCATATGGGTGCTGGGAAACAAACATGGATTCCCTGTAAGAGCAGCAAATGTTCTTAACCACTGAGTCATTTATCTAGCCCCTATTATTACAAATATTATAATGATTACTTAGTTAGGATGGTCTCTTGAAAGTGTCCTGGATCAGACAGGTGTGGTGGCACATGCCTTTAATCTCAGCACTAGGGAAACAGAGGCAGGCGGATTTCTGTGAGTTTGAGGCCAGCCTGGTCTACATAGTGAGTTCCAGACAGCCAGAACAAATAGTGAGACCCTGTTTCAAAACAAGAACAACAATAAAATAAAATAAAATAAAATAAAACAAAATAAAATAAAATAAAATAAAATAAAATAAAATAAGAAGTGTCCTGGATCAACTAGCACGAGACACTTAGAACTGTAGGTACAGGCCTGGGGATGAGTGGGTGAAGTCTCTTGCCGCTCACCCTGAAGAGCTGAGTTCCACCCCGGGGTCCTGAAGAGTAGATGGAGAGAAACAATGGCTGTAAGTTGTCCTCTGACCTCCACACGCACACTGTGGCTCACGCATGCGCTCACACACACACAGATACTAAAACTCTAGGTAGATCTGACTACATTTCTTTAAAAACTGAAAGTGGACCCAATTCCTATCCCATCATTTAAATTAAGTTTTGTTTTTAATGTAGCCTAAACTTTCACCCAGATTCCAAAAATCTCTCTGAAGGCGTATCCAAATATGACTCACCTTCCTGCATCATGTAGGACACTGGGCAAAGTTCCAGAATGGACTCATACATACTGTCCTTCTTCTCGTCACTGGAGGGCTGGAAACATGTGTGCACTACAGCCTTAGGGATGCTGGCATGATCCAGAGCCTGCTGGTTCCATAACTTCCTGTCATGTTAAAACCTGTACTTCCTCCAAAGGCAAAGAAACCCAGGTAGCTTCAGGAGAATTCCATCCCAGAGAGACCAGACTTGCTGGCACACCAGGAAATATGGTAGATGGGTAGGAAGGGAAACAGAAAGTGAGCAGAGGTCACACCTGGAACAGATGAGCGGTAGTGAGTGGTCAGGGATAACAGTGGAATGAGCAGGTAGGGAGATGGAGCCCAGAGCATTTTAGAATTGCCAGGATTTGTGTGGCAGTAAGATAAGAAAGCAGCTTCAGGTGAGTTCCCAGCAGGCATTTGGGTTGCTTGTCTGGGAGAGTGGTCATGTCAGGGGCAGGAGGACAGGAAGCAGAGCAGTGTGAAGAAGAAAGAACACATGGCCCTGGACCACTCAAAGGCTATGGAGAGACTTCCTGTATGCCTATCAGGAAGGGATAGGCAGCTCGGGGAGAACTGGACCCGAAGATGTAGATTCAAAGGGTGGATTTGTAGATTCTTGGGCAGGTAGTCAAGGGACCCAGAGAGAGAGCGTGGCATAAACTAAGAGCAGGAGCAGATGGAAGAAGAAGAACGTTTAAGAAGTCAGAAGAGATGGGTACAGCATTGGAGGCCTGTAATCCCATCTACGTGGAGGCTGAAGCAGGAGGATCACAGGTTCAAGGGTGGGCTGCACAGCAAATTCAAAGTCAGTGTGGACAACTTAGTGAAGGAGGGGTTTGCGACCAGGTGTGGTGGCACACCCCTGTAATCCCAGCACTTGGGAGGTGATCATCTTTAGCTACACAATGAGTTTGAGGCCAGCCTCGGCTTCATGAGCCCTTGTCTGAAGTGAGGCGGAGGGGGAGCCAGGGTTCATTGATAAAATGCTTTTCTAGCATATATAAGGCCTGGGTTTAATGCTCGGTACCAACCCCCAGCTCCACACACTTCCACAAAAGGAAGGTGTTTGAGGAGAAGACCGTGAAGGAAGTGGAACTAAGGACCAGAGAAGTGAGGTGTCAAGGACACTAAGAACCATTGGATGCCTTCCACATGTCTGTCATAGTAGTTACTAAGTGGCTGTTCACCAGTTTCTGCATTATTATTAAGGAGGCTGACCCCTCTGGGGACCTCAGACTAGGGAAGCGTCCTAGAGACGTGTCAATGGTTTCCTAGGGAGGGAATGGTCAATGGGGGGGTCAGTTTACACCAAGATCAGAGTCAGTCAGGTAGAAGACTGAGAAGTGATACAGGATACAGGACCCCTTACCTTTAATAGCTTTCAGGAGCAGATGTCAGTGGTTAGGTAAAGGAGTCTATAGCTCACTGCTTTAATCCCTGGTGCAGAGGGTGGGGCTGGGACCAGGTAGAGAGCGAATTCACCTCTGACAACATTGTACTACAGGTGCTCTCCATGACAAACATACTCCTGTTTTGTTTCTAATGCCTAGTACATTTAATCAGTGGTGGGAACTTCACTCATTTAGTGAGGAGCCCACCTACTCAAAGTCACACAAGCACAGAGTGAATAAGATGTGACTGCTGGGCCTGGGATGGCTCAGTGGCTAAGAGCACTTGCTGCTCTTGTAGAGGACCCAAGTTTAGTTTCTAGCACCTACATGGTAGCCCACAACCAACTGTAGCTTCAGTTCCAGGTCTGATGTCCTCTTCTGACCTTTGTGGGCACCAGGCACACATGTGGTACACATACATACATGCAGACAATCATTCATATATATAAACTACTGTTTTAAAAGATGAAAATGCTAAGCAAAAGTTGTTCACAAAAGTTGTAGTGTAGGTGTTGGAGACAGAGATGCATGGAAGAAAGGCCTTTCCAATGGAATTGGGGAAAATACACTCTGAAACTTCTATCAAAGAGAATAGGTGGTGGCCGGGCAGTGGTGGCGCACGCCTTTAATCCCAGCACTCGGGAGGCAGAGGCAGGCGGATCTCTGTGAGTTTGAGGCCAGCCTGGGCTACCAAGTGAGTTCCAGGAAAGGCGCAAAGCTACACAGAGAAACCCTGTCTTGAAAAACCAAAAAAAAAAAAAAAAAAAAAAAAAGAGAGAGAGAGAGAATAGGTGGTGGGTGGGGAGAACACTAAAGCTTTAAGTGTAAAAGTAGTGTCTTCAAGAAGGAAGGAGCAGGGAACTTATGTTCAGACATGGACCAGCAAAACAAGAATGGTCTAGGTAGAGACAACCTGAGCCATGGACAGACAAAAACATTCTCAGCGTGTGCTTCCTATGGAAGGATAATGAACAGCAGGTCAGGTCTTTGTGTTAGGGCCCCCACCAGATTCTTGGAGCAGTTATCAGTGACAGTGGCAGATGGATGGCTTGATCCAATGACTCCAAGACAAGACGGAGCAAGGGGCGAGTGCAGCCAACCCCAGGCTGCCTTTCAGTCCAGCCCCAGTGCAAACCTCCCTTTTATGTGCAGACTTCAATGTCAGAGTGGGCACGTGTTAAAACAGTTGCGAACCTTCATGGAAACAGTATGTATAGCTGTGAATCTGTATCTCTCACTCCACTCATCCACCCATCCACAGGAAAGGAAGAAACTGATTTTTAAAAGTTTAGGGGCTGGAGAGAGGGCTCAGTACTTGTCATCTAGGTTTGGTTCCCATCCCCTGGCTCACAACCATCTATAACTCCAGTTTCCAGGGATTTGACTCACTCTTCTAAACTCTACAGGCACCAGGCACAAACTTCATGCACATACGTACAGGCAGGCAAAACACCCACACATATAAAATGGGGTAAATATAAATTAATTAGAAAAGAAGTTGACTTTCAGAAATTTGTGGTGGATGGGCATGGTAGCACATAACTGTAATTCCAGCAATTGGGAAACTGAGGTAGGATGATTGTCATGAGTTCTAGGCCAGCCTGGGCTACATGGTGAATTTGAGGCTAGTCTGGGCTAGAAAATAAGACAACCTAGTGTTACCAAACAGAAAGAGGAAAGAAGGAAGGCACAAATGAATGAGTATTTAGAGCTGCCTGAGCAAAAGGCCATGGGAGTATACAGCAGGTGACAACTAGTGTTCAGAAGGTCAACCTATCAGAACCAAGGGTTCTGGTGGAGGAAACCATCATGCAAGGCGTTTTGGAATTATTGCCTTTTGAATGAATTGGCTGTTTCTTTTTTTTTTTTTTTTTTTTTTTTTTTTTGGTTTTTCGAGACAGGGTTTCTCTGTGTAGCTTTGCGCCTTTCCTGGAACTCGCTTTGGAGACCAGGCTGGCCTCGAACTCACAGAGATCCGCCTGGCTCTGCCTCCCAAGTGCTGGGATTAAAGGCGTGCGCCACCACCGCCCGGCCGAATTGGCTGTTTCTTAATGTAAACTTTTTCTGCAATAACAGCTATGATATCTTCCCATTACCATGAATCTTCATGTAATGTGTATATTTAATCTCATGATTATATCTCAGTCTTATGGGTACATATGTCTGTGGGTGGTCAGGAAGATGACTTTTCATTTAGCTGTATCATTTTGATTATAGAAATTGTATAGAAAATACACTAAGATATGCTTCAAAGCCAGATCCATTGTCCCACTAGACTGCAGACACTCAAAGCCTGCTTTGTTCCTTTTGCTCAGACTAACACAGAAAATAATAATCTCTCCTTAGTCTAACATAAACTGCATGCATTTAGCTCATTTTTACCTCAGAGCAAGTTCAAACTAGATTAAAAGCCTTTATATAGAGATCATAAGTTCAAAACTTTACAGTTATGCACAAGGTCAGAACTGCAGGTGTCTACCAAGGTTACTAACACAAAACACCCTAAGAAAAGCCTGCCAACTCTTCACTTGTCAAGTCTGCTGACAAAAAGCTATGTCTCAGAGTCTGTGGCACTGGGCACTGCACCCCCTCCCTCTAGTCCTGAGACCTTGGAACCTTGTTACCATAGTAATGGCTCTGCTCCTTATCATCTATTCTAGGAATGTGCTATGACCTTGAGAGTTTTGAAACTTTTCTCAAGATTGCAAGGTGGGGTGGTGGTGGGGGACGGGGGGAGGCTTTTGATACCTGCCCCAAGGGTTTTTTTCTCCCAGAGTCCAGGGGAAGATGCTTACAAGCAGCTGGGATTCTAATCTTAGGGATATCAAATGAATCTTCGAACACCGAGCTCTTTCAGTCCATTCACTTTATTCTTGTAAGTCAGTTCTCTTTCTTGGCTCCTTTCTTTCCTAGCTCCTCACATTTCTAACTGGAGACTCTTTGCAATCCTGAGAAAGTTTCAGAACCCTCAAGGTCATAGCAGTTTGTGTTAGACTGAGGAGAGATTATTATTTTCTGTGTTAGTCTGAGCAAAAGGAACAAAGCAGACTTTGAGTGTCCACAGTCTCGTGGGACAATGGATCTGGCTATGAAGCATATCTTAGTATATTTTCTATACAATTTCTATAATCAAAATGATACAGCTAAATGAAAAGTCATCTTCCTGACCACCCACAGATATATGTGCCCATAAGACTGAGATGTAATCATGAGATTAAATATATATATTACGTGAAGATGCATGGTAATGGGGAGATATCATAGCTGTTATTGCAGAAAAAGTTTACAACAAGAAACAGGCAATTCATTCAAAAGGCAGTAATTCCATAACACCTTGCATGATGGTTTCCTCCACCAGAACCCTTGGTTCTGATAGGTTGACTTTCTGAACACTAGTTGTCACCTGCTGTATACTCCCATGGCCTTTTGCTACCGGCAGCTCTCAATAGGATATGGCAGGCAAATCCATGAGGTCCAGTGAGAGACCCTGGCTCGAACACTAAATAAATAGGGGTGGAGACCAACCCAATTTCTAGCAGAGAGAGGAAGATCATCCAGCAAGATAACGTGGCCAACACTTCTTCCAAGCCCTGAATCCAGATCACCAACCCAGTGCCTAGTCTGCCACTCTCAAAGCTCCTTGAGCTCCCAGTATTTTGTCTTGGTTTTCTCACACGTGATTGGAGCTGGTGGAGAGGTCTGAGGACAAAGTGCTGCGAGAAGTAACGAGTTCATCACAGAAGGAGTCAGATAGTGCCGGCCAACGGTGATTACTCCAGCTGTGCCAGGTGTTCATATTACTTGTTTTGTGTTGTGCTTAGTTTTAACAACCGTCATATTTGTAGCTGGTAAAAAGGGGCTGAAAATATCCCATGCTAGTTATACCATGACCTAAGCAAGCAGCCGTCTACTTGCCTTCCCTGGGCTGTTAAGAACGTGCATAGAAATGCCAGAGTCGTGTTCTGGGTTGCTTCCAGCTGCTTCATGTTGACTCTAGTTTCCAGCTTGTATATGGTATAGGAACAACAATTTTGCTTTAAAGTATTAATGACAATGAGAAAGACATCGAGGATCCTTTTCTGTGTCCTCTAGGCTAGAGTCTAAGCTTTGCCACAGCAACTGCTGGCTATCTCAGAGCTTGACAGTCCTGTCGGTTGGTGAGTGGTTGTTTTGCAGGCTGGCCCAAGGGGAAAATCAGAATAGGACGACTCATTTTCTATTCCGACCTCCTTGTTCAGTCTCTTGTCCCTCTTCACGTGCTCTGTTCCATGTACAGGGAACTTATTCCTTTCTCATTCAGCTACCCTGTGCTGAGCGTCCACTGCAGCCAGTGCTGCCCTGTGCTGGACATGCACAGGACTCTGTCCTGGATGATCTCTTCTCCCAGCTACCTTTCCCGATTCCCAGTCCTCTCCTGCCAAGCTCCTGCCTGCCCTGCTTCACTGTGCTATGGATGACATAATCCCTGTCCCTGTCACCAGTGGAGTCCTCTCGGGAAATAGCATTACACTCAGAGGGCTTAACCAATCAAAAACAAGCACTCCCCACAGAGATGTGGGCAGGTCTCAGGGCAGGAGAGCAGGCATGTTGATGTCCCCCAGAGTGAGGAAGAACAGGATGCCATGTCTGCCCTAGGCAGAGGCCCAGGGCATAGCTGGCGTCAGCTCTGAGGAAGGAACAAATGAGCAGTACATGCTCCAGCCTCAGCCTCTCCTTCACTCCCTGCTGTACCCATTTGCCCAAATCCCTGGCCAGAGGCAAGTACAACCAGGAGGGCATGATTAACTGGCGTCATTGTTTGCCACAGTTTCATAGTGGATCCAGGTCAGAATGTGCAACTCTTCAGGCTCAGTTTCAAGCCTGGGTGGATGTGAGTGCATGTATGAGTGTGTGTACATGCACGCATATGTGTATGTGTGTATGCATATGTCTGAGTGCATGTGTGTGCATGCATGAGAGTGTGCGTGAATGTGTGTATGTTTGAGTGTGTGTGAGTGTGCACGGGAGTGTGTGTATAAATATATGTATATATAAGTGAGTATATAAGTGTGTGAATGCATGCATGTGTGTGAGTGTAAATGCGTGTGTGAGTGTGAGTATGTGTATGTGTGTATGAGTGTGTATATTACTGTGTGAGTGGGCATGAATATGTATGTAAGTGTGTGTGTGCACGTGCATGCGGTGGGGTTGTGCTTAAGTCAGATCTCTGTAAATCAGGCCTTCTAAATAATTAATCCTCGTTCCCTGTTCCTGTGAGTACTTGGAAAACGCTCATCAGACCAGATTAATGCGTTGAGCCGTCTTCTCTCCCCACCCCCATTTCATTCCGGCTAAATTTGAAGCATGCACAGAGGCCGGGGTGCTTTGTCGATCTAAGTCACTGGACAGTCTCTGGAGCATCTTTTGTTTTCTGTTCCTACAGCAGACCTCAGAGACAGAGACGAGGAGCACACGACGATGCCCACAAGCAAGGCAGGTATGGCCCGTGATAACAGCGAGCGCCCCGACTCCAGCGATTTTCAGCCCTACCCCACGAGGACCAGGAAGAAGCTGGCTTTCCCATCCCTGCCTAGCTCCTTCCTCTGCTCAGCAAGCGTGCTACCTCCCCACATGCCCCACTCAACCTGCACACCACACGATCCACTCAAAGCCTTCTTCCGGTCAGGAAAATGCCTTTCAGGGAATCAGCTGGTTGCTTAGCAGTCTAAATCAGCCAGGTTCTGAAGGGAGGATAGGGCCCTGGCTCCCTGACCTCAGCTTCATGTCTTCTCCTGAACACTAGCGGCTCTTTCAGGGAAGAAGTTAGTAAGGGCGGAGAGCTGAGCAGAGCAAGCCTCTGGAAGGCAGTCGTCAGGGGGAGGATACCACACCTGAGCCAGCCACTGGGAAGGTAATGCACCTGAGCGGGGCTCTCAAGTGTTCCCTCCTGTCTTTCAACATCCTCAGCCCAGACCCCTGCGCCAGACCCACAAGGGCCTGTGAGGTTCGGGGATCTAGGTTCTAATGAGCCCCCAATCAAGTGTGGGAGGGTCTGTACTGGGGGCAGGACATATGGGGAGGCTCTCAGAGGGGACATGGCTGGCATCTGCATCTGGAGCTGGGAAGGTGGTTAGTTAGTGATGAGGATCCCTAGGATTATGCTGTTGAGTAATGAAGAGTTTCAAGTGTCACTGTAGGGACAGAGGACCCAGAGCAAGTCACGTGTCTGCTGTGGGAAGACTGGTCAGAGGAGGCAGTGTGCAGTGGGATAAGGGGTACAGGGGGCTCCCGTGTGGGAAAGTACAAGGCATATTATTAAATGAGGGAGAAGCAAGATAAAGAAGCATTCATATAACATTAACTGTATAAGGAGAGAAAATAATCCTATATATAAGTACTTACACATTTCTGTAACAAACTCTGTCTAGACAAGGAAGCAATAATACAAGTTTCTGTGGATGAGGGGTAGGTCAGTAGAATTAACTGCATGTTTAATTTTTAAAAAAATATTTTATGTGTATGGATGTTTTGCCTGAATACTATGTGCATGTAGTGCCTATGGAGGCCAGAAGAGGGCGTCAGAATCCCTGGACTCATGTGAGTGCTGGGAATAGAACCCGGGTCCTTTGGAAGAACAGCCAGGGCTCTTTACTGCTGAGCCATTTCTCCAGGCCCTACCTGCATTAGAGAGATAGAGAGATTGTCAAACACTGAAAACACATCACACATTTAGGAATAAACAGATAAAAAGACAAAAATAGGTAAAAAGTGTCCCTACAAGCAATTCAGAAGCATTTTCCCTGGAAACACGATGTGAAGGTGTTCACCCTCCACAGAATGACCACAGAAAGTCAAGGGTGTGAGGCTCAGCCATACACAGTTGCTTCTCCTCCAGTCAGCCTTCCCTCAGCGTCTCAGGCATTTTGAAGGAGTCTGGCTTACCATTCAGACCAGCTCCGGCAGGTGTCAGCTTTGGTTATATGTTAAATCGGTGAGTTCCTTTCCCCTTCGGTTCCAGCGAATAGAACCCAGGGCTATGCCCATGCTGGCCAGCGTTCCACCACTGAGCTATACCCCCAGCCTTGGGAAACTTTAAAAAATACCAGTTGTCAGCCCCTTAAATTAAAAAAAATACCAGTTCCCAGATGATAATCAGGATATCCGAGGCAGTGCCTGGCATTGCTATTTGAGGAGCCCCTCTGTGTGGCTGGGGACCGCAATCTTGGAACTTCCAGGTCCGGTTCTTTATCCAGAAAATTAGAAAAAGGAACAGAGGAGGCTGAGTGGCTCTCAGGAGAGCAAGCACACCCTAGGAAACCTGCCAAGGGCAGGAAGAGCACATGGCTATGGCTCTGACCAGCCTTGGTTAGCACATTTATGTGATCACCCTGCTTTTCCTTCTGTGGCAGCCCAATTCTGAGACGAAGCTCTGACATCACCAAGTCGCCTCTCACCAAGTCAGAGCAGCTGCTGAGGATAGATGACCATGATTTCAGCATGAGGCCTGGCTTCGGAGGTATGAGATGTATGCTCAAGGGTGGGGCTCCTCTCCATTTCTGGGATTCTTTGTCTGCACCCAGGTCTGCTTATCACATCCGCCTTAGCTGAGCACGGTGGGTTGAGCACCTTCTGAGTGTCTGCCCTTCATGCCCCTTCTCTGCCGGGCATTGCCAGACTACCTGCTGATGTGCAGCCAGGCAAGGCCAGCCAGCTGTCCCAGGGCAGTGCTCGTAAGAAGCCTCACTGAAGGTCAGTGAGACCGAGGCTGCCACAGGAAGGCAGGGCAGAGGCAGCCAGGGCTGCCTCCTGAGGATGCTCTGAAATCTCATGCAATAACCTTGAGCTGGCTTGGTTCTCACCGGGAGTTGGCAGACGAGCCCCACTTACACATCAGAGTCCTGTCTGCAGGGTTTAATGAATGAACAGAGCTCGAGAAAGTGAAAGGGTTCGCTGCGGAAAGGGATCTGAGGTTTAACGGATGCCAGGCTTCAGCCCTCTGTCAAAGGGGTCTCTCTCTCTCTCTCTGTGTCTGTCTGTCTGTCTGTCTGTCTCTGTCTCTGTCTCTCTGTCTCTGTGTGTTTAACATTTATTTACTTATTTTGGGGATGGTGCGGCGTGCACATCACAAAATGTGTGGAGGTCAGAGGACAACTTGTGGAAGTTGGCTCTTTCCATCATGTGGGTTCTGGGAATCCAACTCAGGGTCTTCAGGTTTGGCAGTGAGCAGCTCCACCTGCCGAACCATCTCACTGACCTAGGTTTGGTTTCTTCCTGGAGAAAAATATATTTTATGCCTGTGTGTATGTGTGTTCACGTGTATGCAAACACATGTATGTAGGTGTGGGTGTGGATGGATGCAGAGACCAGAGGACACCTCCTGTGCCATCCGCAGGAATGCTATCTCCTTTGAGACAGTCTTCATTGTCCTGGAGCTCACAAACTAGGCTAGACTGGCTGGCCAGTGGGCCCCAGAAATCATTCTGCCTCTGCCTTCCCAGAGCTGCAGTACATAACATCATATCTCGTATTTCTACGTGGGTTCCGGGGATCAAACTCAGGTCTTCATGCAGGCGAGATCAGAAGTTCTTACTGACTGAGCCCTCCCTCCAGGCCCTAGAAATAAATTTCATGCCTTTCATTTTTTTCTAGTCATGTTTACCTCCACCTTAACATCCCCCCCAACAAACCAATCCCCCAAGTTCTAGAAAAGTCTTTATTCTCTTTGTCATAGGTAAGCTATTGGATCCAATCCCACCTCTTTGTGTCATGGTAACTGGACCACACCCTATACCTAACCCACATAAGAGCAAGCAAGCTCTTATTCTCTGTCAATACTAAGTTTTAATGACCTGGAAATAACAACAAATATGTAATGTTTTGATTTAAGACCATTCTGGCATGGCATATCTTTGCTGGAAGCTTCTTCACCATGTAACAAAGATACAGATCTGTGGGTAGGACAAATGATGTGAATATGACCAGTCCTGGTACCATTACCAAGAAATGTGGTTCTCGTGGCTAAGTGAGAGCCAAAGGCTTCCAAGATCAAAGGTGGTGCAAATGGAGAAAATTCAACAGGCACTCTCATGCTAGGGAGTGTGCTGATGTTCCTTAGACCAGACCCTGACTCAGTCTAGGGCTTTAGCACAGCTTCAAATGAACAAGTGGAACCAGAAAGGGATGGGCTGTACTAACTTCATCATTCGGGGGCTGGAAAGATGGCTCAATGGTTAAGAACACTGGCTACTCTTCTAAAGGACCCAGGTTCGATTCCTAGAGCCACAGGGAAGCTCATAATGGTCTATGAGTCTAGTCCTAGGGGATCCGATGCCCTCTTCTGGCTTCCGTGGACTCTAGGCATACCTGCAGGCAAAAACACTTGTACACATAAAATAAAATAATCTACTCTTATCATTCTACAAAGGACAAAGCATTTTTATTGCTTTTTGGAGTATGCATGTGTGTGGGGGGGATTTCAAGGGGCCAACCATGAAGCTGTTCTTTTAGTTCTTATTTGACTGCAGGCAGGCATGACCAAACCTTCCAATGTTGGACTCTGGCATGACTGACACATGTTTGCACACCTCTTCCATAGTAGAAGTTCAAGCAAAGAGAAAGACTTTCAGCAGGATGTGATAGAATAGTCTTATAATCCTAGCTCTTTGGAAGCTGAGGCAGGAGGATTGAGAGTTTGAGATCAGCCTGGGCTACATAGCAAGGCTCTGTCAGAAAAAGAAGAAGGAGGAGGAAGAGGAGGAGGAGAAGGAGGAAGAAGAAGAAAAATAGAAGGAGGGAGGGAGGGAGAGGAGTTGTAAGAAGGGAGAGAGGGAAAAAAGAAAGAACAGAGAGAACGATTGAACACATGCTCCTGTCACACCCTCCCCAGGCCCGGCCATTCCCGTGGGTGTGGACGTGCAGGTGGAGAGCCTGGACAGCATCTCAGAGGTCGACATGGTGAGTGCTTCTCTGACCAGGGCTCTGGACAACGGGGGCTCATGTGGACCTGTCTGGGCAAAAACTCCGCACCATTGAGTCCCCCCCCCCCCAACTCCTCACTCCTTGGCAGATGGGAACTGTCACAGTCACTTTGCAGATGACTCACAGACATCATGTCGTTTGTCCAGAGTTCCCAGTTGGTATGAGATAGGGCCAGGAGACAAACTTGATCTTTATCCTCCAGCATGGACGCCTTGTGAGACGCAGGCCCTCTGCATTTCCGCAGAATCTACGTCTTGCTCTAGAAACCTGAACGGCGGGACCATTCCTTTTTGCTTTTCAGTGGGTTACAGTTTTTAAAAAATGTTGCCAGAGTCAGGCGGCGATGGTGCATGCCTTTAGTCCTAGTACTCGGGAGGCAGAGCCAAGAGGATCTCTGTGAGTTTGAGGCCAGCTGGTCTATGGAGCAAGATCCAGGAGAGGCACCAAGGCTACACAGAGAAACCCTGTCTCAAAAAAAACCAAACCAAACCAAACCAAAACAACAACAACAACAACAACAAAAACCAAAACCAAAACCAAAAAAATGTTGCCAGCTAGGCGTGGTGGTGCATGTCTTCAAGTCAACACCCAAGAGGTGGAGGAGGGTCACTTTGGGTTTTAGACCAGCCTGGTTTTCTATATAGGAAGCTCCATACCAGCTTGGGCTACACAGTGAAACCTTATCTCAAAAATTTTAAAAGTAGCATGGGTTGGGGGTGGGAAGTATTCTACAAGTTAGGGGACTTTTTAAAAGTCTGCCTTGGCCTGGAGCCTCCAAGAAGCAGGCTGGAAAGAAGTATTCTAGTCCGGTGTGTCCTCGGGGACTACTCCCAGACAACGCCAAGACAGAATGAGACAGTGAGACAGGGAACGAGCAAACAGCACAGTGTTCTCAAGCAAGCCACTCCTCAGCACTCCCCCTACAGCGTTCTCCAGGAGGCAGTGAGGAACACAGCCCAGGCTAGCCCGGCTCAGGGCCTGGCAGGTGGACTGCTTTCTCCAGCTGAGGTGCTCACTGCTCTACCGCTTGCTGCTGTCAGCGGGGCAGTTGTCATGGAGACGGTGGATGTCATGGGTGGGTGGAGTTCATGGGCAGTCTGTCCTAGGTCCCTTGTTGGGTTCCTCTCTGCCTTCTCCAGTGCCGATGCTCAGCCCACTGGCTTCAGGTGCGGTCCCCACTGGTGATGGCTCACACAGTGGGTGGGTGTCTGTGTTTCCGCTGTCTCCACCTGCAGGACTTCACCATGACGCTCTACCTGAGGCATTACTGGAAGGATGAGCGGCTGTCTTTCCCGAGCACGAACAATCTCAGCATGACATTTGATGGCCGGCTGGTAAAGAAGATCTGGGTTCCCGACATGTTCTTTGTGCACTCCAAGCGCTCCTTTATCCACGACACCACGACAGACAATGTCATGCTGCGGGTCCAGCCCGATGGGAAAGTGCTGTACAGCCTCAGGTGGGGACAGAGGCAGGCTGGGACTGAGAGCTTAGGCCTTGCCCGAATATTTTCATTTTTAAGTGTTTAATGAATTAAATTTTTATTTTGTACTATGTGTATGGGTGTTTTGGTTGCATGTGTGATTGGATACCACATGTGTGCCTGCAAAGGCCAGAAGAGGGTGCCAGGTCCCCTAGGCCTGGAGTTACGGACTGTTGTGAGCTGCCATGTGGGTTCTGGGGATCAAATTCAGATCCTCTGCAAGAGTAGTCAGTGCTTTTAACCACTGAGCCATCTCTCCAGCCTGAAAGTGTGCCTAATTAAAAAAAAAAGTTTATTTTCCTAGTAAGAGTCAGGGAAATAAAATAAATAAATAAACATGTGTTTTCTGAGGCTCAGACACATGTCTTCCTCTCTCTGAGTCCCATGTTTGGGGTATTTTTTTTAGAACTTAGGTTTAAATAGATTCTTTTGCCTTGCCTGGCCAACATAGTTTCTATCCTGAAACACCATGGGACTCTGGACTACCTGATGACAATGTCATTCTGAGCATCACGTTTACAATGTCAAGAGTAAAATCTAGGGCCAGGGGTGTGCAGTTCGGTGACAGAATGCTGTGATGCTTAGTTTTAATCGTCAACATGACACAATTTAGAATAGTCTGGGAAGAGAGTCTCAGTTAGGATTTGTCTGGATCAGGTTGGTCTGTAGGAAATTATCTTAATTATGTTCATTGATATGGGAAGACCCACCCACCCCCTGTGGGCTGCCCCTTTCCCTGAGACTGGGGTCCTGGGCTGAATAAAGAGAATTAGCTGAGCACTGAGGTGCATGCATTGTTCACTGCTCGCTGCTCTTGGCTGTGGAGTGTTGTGACCAGCTGCTTCACCTTCCTGCCCCACCCCCATCCCCCTTCACTTCTGCACAGGAATGGAGATAACCTGGGACTGTGAGACAAGTGACCCCCTTCCGCCCTAAGCGGCCCTTGTTGAGGTCTTTTGTTACAGCAATGGGAAAGAGAACTAAGATGGAAGCATCTGGTCTACCAGTGAAATAAAATACACGGCACTCCTTACCTATAACTTCCATGTACTTTAACAACACCGTTTTCTACTATTTTTATGTGAAACCATTTACCAGTTTTTATAATTCTGCCATCAACAAAAGTTCTGTAAAGTGAGACCACAGTAAACACAGCAAGAGTCTGCTTGTTTAGCTGACAAAAGAGTGTATATCAATGCTTCTTTTAAAAAAAATATTTATTTATGTATATGAGTGCTCTATCTGCATGTACACCTACACACCAGAAGAGGGCATCTGATCTCACTACAGATGGTTGTGAGTCACCATGTAGTTGCTGGGAATTGAACTCAGGACCTCTGGGAGAACAGCCAATGCTCTTAACCGCTGAGCCATCTCTCCAGCCTTCAATGCTTTTAATAATGTTAATAAGTAAGAAGTGAGATAAGGAAGAATTATGTAGGACTTTACTCATTTGCCCAAGATGTACACACTCTACTTCCTGATTTGGGTACAGCTCTCAAATACTGGATGAATAACTCCTGAACATCCATGCCATTTTAAACACATACATTAGATGCTTTTTTCTCTTTGTTTACTTGCTTTTATTTTTCCCATACAATATATTTTAATCCTATTCTTTCCCTGCCCCAGCTCCTCTCAGCTCCCCAGCTCCCCACCTCCCTACCCGTCCAACTTCATGTTCTTTCTCTCTCTCTAAAAACAAAACAAACAAAAAAAAACTATAAAAATCAAAACAAAATCCACTAAGACAGAAACTACCTAAACGAAACAAAAAGTGCACACAAATCCGTAGATTCCGTTTCGTGTTGACCAAGTACTCCTGGGTAAGGGGCGTGCCCTGAAGTGTGGTTGATGTACTCAGTGACACTCCGTCGGAGAACACCGATTTCCCTTTCCCAGCGGCTATCAATTGCAAAAGCTCCTCGGTTAGTGGTAGGGCATTCTTCCCTCTCTCAGTGCTGGGATTTTGTCTGGTTTGAACTTACGGAGGTCTTGTGTGGGCTGTCACGGTCTCTGTGAATCAGTTCTGTTATGTCTAGAAAATCGTTTCTTTGGAGTCATCCACCACTCTGCCTCTTACAATGTCTTCTGCATAGATACCTGAGCCTTGGAGGGAGGGGGTGCTGATAAAGACATTCCTTTTAGGGCTAAGTGCTCCAAAGTCTCTCACTCTCTGTACATTGTTTGTGGGACTCTGGTAACTGCTGTCTACTGCAGGCTTCTCAGGTGAGGACTGAGTGAGGCGCTGACCTATGGGTATGGCAGAATGTCATCAGGAGTCATTTTATTGCTATGTCCCTTTAGCAGAATAATAATAGTAAGGTTTCCCCTAGGCCTATAGTTATCTAGTCTCAGGTTCTTCACCACTTACCAGTGTCAGATGTGAATTCCACTGCTCTGCAATGTCCTACTAGACACAAGTAAGTGCCATCAACATCAGGAGCACAGCTAACAGTGTACTAATGTCATTAAGAAGCAGCAAGCTCTGAGTAGTTATTAGTGAGGGAAATATTATTAGTGAGGGAAATATTTGGATACTTCTGTTTTGGGAATATTCATTCTTTCAACAATCATTTAAATGAAAAGTGTGTATGTGTGTCTTTTACACTGTTATGTTGACATTGCATCTCCAGATCCTTGGAATGTGCTGGTGTTAGCAGAGACACTCAATCGCCTTGCACAGATCCTAACGTTAAACATAAATCCTTGAGAGGACTCTGAAGAGCGCGTCATGCCTAAGGGTCTGTCCTGATGTCAACGCGCTGCTTAGGGACTGGAGAAAGGAAGCGGGGCCTTTTCTGTCTGCCTATCATTTCGCCTCTGTCTTCAGCAGGAGCTGAAGCCATGTGTCTTTTTGTTTCTAGAGTCACGGTGACGGCGATGTGCAACATGGACTTCAGCAGGTTCCCCCTGGACACGCAGACCTGCTCCCTGGAAATCGAAAGCTGTGAGTAGGTGCAGCCTGGCACCAGCACTTCCAAACACCTCTCTGGTTGGCAGGTGACAGTTCTCCCAGGGCCTCTGCTCTGCCTTCCCTGCCTTTCACCTCCTGGCATCAGGCTGTCCCGGGTGACCTGGGATGATCTCCTTTACCCAAAGCCTACCGGTTGAAATGCTAGTCACCTCTAGAAAACGCCTTTACAGGCTAGTATCTGGTTTGATATCTGTGTGTATCAGAGCCGAGCCATTGACACGTGAGGTCTCCTATCACACAGCCAAGGCTTAGCAAGCCCTTGGAAGACCAGACTGTACATAGGCAGATGCTACCTGCAGCTCCAAGAGGTTTCACCTCAGTTACGTCCAGCAGCACATGTGCTCATGCCGTTGGACACAGTGGCCTCTCCTGAAGGGGGTGTGCTGGGCACGTGGCAGCCTCTGAGAGGGTGGTGACCATAGTCATTCCCACCTTATTTTGAGGAAGTGGGCACAATCGCCTGAGGAAAAGCCCATCCTTCACTCATGCTGCCTGAGAGTGAGTCACGCTCTGACCCTCAAGTGGTGAATCATTACCCTGTACAAAAGAAGAAAGAGCTGATTGGGTCCTAATCTATAAAGCCGAGCCATAGGAAATCTTGCCAGCATTGAACTATCTCTGCCCTACAAGCAACACTATCATTTGGTTTAACCTAGCTATTGCAGCTGGATTGTGGGGTGAGGCTTTTTACAGAATCCGTGAGCCCTTGAACTTGGAAGCCTTGCTCTGATAACTTTTGAGAAACTGGGACAAACTAGAGTGGTCTGTCTGTATTGTTTAGGTTGCAGTTTACTATCTTACTGCAAGCCAAGTAGTCTGTGTGGCTTAGGACCCAGTGTCACACAGCCCACAGGCGGGTCTGGCTTGAGTGTCGCCCTGTGCCTGACACTGACTCTCATCTTCCCAGATGCCTACACAGAAGATGACCTCATGCTATACTGGAAAAAAGGCAACGACTCCTTAAAGACAGATGAGAGGATCTCCCTCTCCCAGTTCCTCATTCAAGAATTCCACACCACTACAAAACTAGCCTTCTACAGCAGTACAGGTGAGCTCGGAGCATGCGCTGAGTGCCAGGGAGGCCTCGTCTTGGCCAGATGCTTCAGGCTCTATTTAGGAAGTGTGTGATTTGGTGGTCATACCAAGTGAACAGAGCTTTGAAACAGAAGACCAGAGTCTTAAATGAAGTCTAGTGGGTAGTATGAATAGGGTGGGGATGGGGTGACTTGTTTTCCTTTGAGACAGGAAACCATTGTCCATGCTACTCTGAACTCATTATATACTATGCATCCAGGCTGGTGAAATCATTGTATACTATTGTAGCCAGGCAGGTGAACTCATTATACACTATGTATCCAGGCAGGTGAACTCATTATACACTATGTATCCAGGCTGGTGAAATCATTACACACTATGTATCCAGGTTGGTGAAATCATTGTATACTATTGTAGCCAGTCAGGTGAACTCATTACACACTATTGTAGCCAGTCAGGTGAACTCATTACACACTATGTATCAAGGCTGGTGAACTCATTACACACTATGTATCCAGGCAGGTGAACTCATTATACACTATGTATCCAGGCTGGTGAACTCATTACACACTATGTATCCAGGCAGGTGAACTCACTGTATACTATCGTACAGGCTGGTGAACTCACTATACACTATGTATCCAGGCAGGTGAACTCATTACGCACTTATGTGGCCAGGCTGGTGAACATATATGTTATGTATCTAGGCTGGGCCTCTGGCTCAGTATCACCAGTGCTGGAGTTATAGGTATGCTCCAAGGCAACTAGCTCTGTAGGTCATTTTTGACCCACCAATGTGTCAGAGATAATTACCTGGGAAATATTAGCTCAAAGGTAAGCCATGAGAGTAGGTTTATTTGAGATGATTGCCTCATTAAGTTGGCACTACATCCCTGAAATGCTCATCAGAGCCTCTATAGAAACAAACAAGTTTCATTCCGACTGCTGTTCTCTGTCTCCCTGGGTGTGCCACTCCTACCCACGCCCCTCAGAATGACCCCAGTCATCATGTGGACCCGGCTGTGGCCTTATGAGTCAAAGGTCTGTACAGGTTCTGTCCCCTCCTGGTGCTCGAGGCTATGCTCTGTGGCCTTCCCCAGCTGCTGGCCTGTGCTGGTAAACAGCTAAGGGTTGACATTCTCCATCCCTTGCTTCTGTTTTGATCACCCACCTTTCAGAAGGTTCTGCAGTCTCCCTTGCTGGACCTCCACCTTGTGAGCAATCCTGACCCATTAGAGAGCACTGGTAGTCCAGTTTAGTGTGGCAATCCAACTCAAACGCTGACCCACTCACCCTTGACGCTTAGTTATTTGGGTCGCAGTCTTCTGAAAGTCCTTCTGCAGTCACTTGCTGGTACCAAGAGGCATGTCCCATGCAATGTACTCACTGGACACCGAATCCTGAGTTATCACTGCCAGGTCTCACTGATTCTCAGCCCTGGGCACCCTCTTCACACACATTGCTTCTCATGAAAACCACACGGGCAGAGTAAAGCACAGTAGACCGGTAACTGTTACTCTGTGCCTAGATACAAGACTATTTATACCTCAAAACATAGTTCTTCCCATAAAAAAAATCCAGGAAGGGAGCCAGGCATAGGGATATTCACCATCATCCCAGCACTTGCAAGGTAGAACAGGGGGTTCAGGAGTTCAAGGCCATTCTCAGCTACATTATGAGTTTGAGGCCAGCCTGGGCTACCTAAAACCCTGCCTCAAAATAAATAAATAAATAAATAAATAAATAAATAAATAAATAAATAAATAAATAAATAAGAGAGAAAAGTAAAAGGAAAGAAGTAAAGGGAGTTGTTTAAGTCACTGCCTCGAGCTTTGCTATGCACACAAACCACATGAGGCTGCTACTCAAGAAAGATTCTGCTCCAGCGGTCTGGGCTACAGCTAAGGAGTGTGGTAGGAGAGAGGGAGGGAAGAAAGGAAGGAAGGCGGAGGGGGCCAACATCAAGGCCTTGTGCATGCTAGCCAAGGACTCTACCCATGAGCTATAGCTGAACTTCTAAGAAGCTCCCATGTGACTGTGAGGCTGACGGGTCCTTGGTCATAGTTTGAGAAATCAGATTTTTTTCAAGGGGTTCCTTTTGTGTTTATGAAGGGGACAGAGATTCCTTACAGTGGGTTCACACAAGTCATGAGGGCCACCACATGTCACTGCCACTGTTTAAGGTATGGTTCCAGTGTGAGATCTAAGACACAACTGGACAAATAGAACTTGTTTTCTGAAGAAGTCAAGCAACTATGTTGCATGCTCTCTCTTCTTCCTTTGCCCCCAGGCTGGTACAACCGTCTGTACATCAACTTCACTTTACGTCGTCACATCTTCTTCTTCTTGCTCCAAACCTACTTCCCTGCCACCCTCATGGTCATGCTGTCCTGGGTGTCCTTCTGGATCGACCGCAGAGCTGTGCCTGCCAGAGTCCCCTTAGGTAAGGACCATCTCAAGTGTGTATTATGTGTCTGAAAATCCAAGGCATTCCTTTCATCCTTCTCAAGCAGGTCCTGTACTCCTCTTCACAGCGTAACTTGGAAATGAGTCAAGGTACTGATTCAAGTAGCACCACACAATCTAAGTGCCACATGGGAATCTGCCCAGGCCTCAGTGGTTGTCCGTCCAAGCAGCTCACTGTGGTCTTGGGCAGGGGCTCCCAGTCTTTGGGTGTTTTCCCTGCTGGTCCGTATAATGTATTTTGTAACAGTGTTTCTCAAAGATGACCCGGCAGATCTTTGCAATAAAATCCTTGAGGAAATTATTAAAAACGAAAAGTCTTGGGTTTCATCATATCTGCAGCCAGAATCCCTGAGTTTTCTTGCACCCCCTCACTTCCTTTCTCAGCACCCCACCAAACATCCTTATCTTAAACACGGAGCCCACTCAGTCACGACCACCGCTACAGCTCAGACAGCTCAGGTTGCAAGTGACAGGTGACCCACCAGGCTTCAGTGAAACGGTTTGGAGCGGGCCCTTAGGGGAACCCCAGTCCTCTGTGATTTAATGTTTTCCAAGCAAATTTCTGAGCTTAATTTGCAATCCTGGGCAAACTTCCACAGATGATGCCCGTTCTCCAGCAGTTAGCTGCCACTCCAACAGCTACAGTGCTGAGTTCAAGTGTGCTCTCGTATTAAAATCTGTCTCCTATACATAAAACGAGCCTCATAAAACTAATGTCAAGGTGCTCAAGGCAGTCCTGCTGGATGGGCACACAGGTCCAGTGGGGTGGCTGTCAGCTGGAGAAACAAGACTGGGATTATAGAACTCCTGCTGGATGGGCACACAGGTCGGGGGGGGGGGGGGCTGTCAACTGGAGAGACAGGCCCGGGATACAGAACTCCTGCTGGATGGACACACAGGTCCAGTGTGTGTGTGGGGGTGCCAGCTGGAGAGACAGGCCTGGGATGACAGAACTCCTGCTGGATGGGCACACAGGTCCAGTGTGTGTGTGGGGGTGCCAGCTGGAGAGACAGGCCTGGGATGACAGAACTCCTGCTGGATGGGCACACAGGTCCAGTGGGGGGGCTGTCAGCTGGAGAGACAAGCCTGGGATTACAGAACTCCTGCTGGATGGGCACACAGGTCCAGTGGGGGGGAGGCTGCCAGCTGGAAAGACAGGCCCAGGATGACAGAACCCCTGCTGGATGGGCACACAGGTCCAGAGGGGTGGCTGTCAGCTGGAGAGCCAGGCCTGGGATACAGAACTCTCATGACACCAAGGACACAGTGTTGAAATAAACCTCATGCCTTCCTTCACCACATGGTTGCTTAGATCTCTATGTCCTTTCTTTAAAGAATGGAAGGAAATACCTCCGTGCCAAAATGCCTGGTCCTTTCTGCAGAAAGGATGTGATTTGGTGCTGTAATGGATATGCCAGGTGTGCAGAGGAGGAAGTGGAGATGAGGGGCAGAGGGGCAGGGAGAGATTCATGACAGCTAGCTCTCAAAGACAGGAGGAGTTCCCCAGAAAGGAGCAGGTCCTGGCCGTCCAAGCCAAGGCCGAACAAAAGGCAGGGACACCGAGGGACAAGGCCTACAGCATTTGGTAAAAGCAAGCACGTGCTTACTTCTCACCATTTATGGCAGGCATCACCACGGTGCTGACCATGTCCACCATCATCACAGGCGTGAACGCCTCCATGCCCCGAGTGTCCTACATCAAAGCCGTGGACATCTACCTCTGGGTCAGCTTCGTGTTCGTGTTCCTCTCGGTACTGGAGTATGCAGCTGTCAACTATCTGACCACAGTGCAGGAGCGGAAGGAACGGAAGTTTCGAGAGAAGGTGACTTTACCGTGACATCGAGGGGGCGGGGCTAGCCTTGGGACTGTGGGCAGGTCCCCCCTCCCTGTAAAAGGGGTTCTGATAGCCTCGTCTCTGCTTACTTCCAACCATGGTCAAGAATATTTGACGTTTACATCTTTCATTCAGTAAAGGTTTTCATTCAGCATCTACATCCCAGCAGCCACTACACCAAATTAAGACATGGTCCCTTTCATTGTGGTTGTGTTCGGAGTTTAGTGAGAGAATCCCAGGAGGGAAATAAATGATAATTTAATGCTGTGGAACATATTATTAATAAATATGGAGGTGATTTAAAAGACCCTCCCAGGAGCAACCATACTTCCGCCTAGGAATCTTCCCTTCCTTCCTACATGACCTCCTATCTCCTATCATTCCTTAAGTTGTCTTTCCTCCCGCCCTTCCTCCCTTTTCCCAGCCTACAGTTTAGAGCCTCTCTCTTCCAGCCATATCTTGCCATATACTATTCCCAAAGTGCTGTCTTTCAATCCCAGCCCTCATGACAAACACCGAATAATGCCATCTGTAAACACTTTAATGAAAAGTTTGCTGCCGGGTGTGGTGGTGTCACGAACCTGTGATCCAGTTACTCAGGAGGGAGTCACAAGTTGGAGGCCAGCCTGGGTAACTAGCAAGACCGTCTCAAAAGGAAAAAAGGGGTAGCTCAGGATAGCACTCTTGTCTAACATGTACAATGCCCTGGGTTTGTGCCCACTGTCCCCAAAGGGGACACAGAGGACAGGGCTAGCCGTTGCTAGTCTTGTTGGTCTGTGGTACAACAGTGTGCCAACATGTAGACATTAGTTCAACACCCAGTTCTCATCACCACCATGCCAGCGCTCGAACCCTGATCTTGAGGCTGCTGGTAAGTTCTTGACACAGTGTTGTGCTCACAGCTGTCTTAGGATGTTTACAGTGACACCATCACCATTTTTCTTATCTTTCCCCCAAAACTGGGACTAAAAGAGGCTGGAGGGTAACCCCCTTCGTACACAGTGCTTTGGCGGGCCTCTGAGGAATGGTGCTCAGCTCACATGCCCCTGTGTGTCTGCAGATCTCCTGCACCTGCGGACTGCCCCAGCCCCGAGCAGTGATGCTGGACGGCAGCTACAGTGACGGGGAGGTGAATGACCTGGGTGGCTACATGCCTGAGAATGGAGAGAAGCCTGACAGGATGATGGTGCAGCTGACCCTGGCCTCCGAGAGGGGCTCTCCCCAGAGGAAAAGCCAGAGAGGCAGCTACGTGAGCATGAGGATCAACACGCACGCCATTGATAAATACTCCAGGATCATTTTCCCAGCCGCTTACATCTTATTCAATCTGATATACTGGTCAATTTTCTCTTAGATGCCTGTGATTCTGTCAATCTCATCTCCTTCGTGGTTTGTATGCACTACAGAAATTGCTGTAAAATGAAACAGGATGGTTGAAAAAACATCCCAGTACCCACCAGGGTTTTCACTGTCTCTTCTTCAGCTGTCCAAAGCTGCACTGACAAGACACCTTCTATTTTTGCATTTATTATTTTGCAATCGGTTGTATACACAGCATTATACAAAGTGTTGCAGGAATTTGTCATGATAGCCACTGATATTAGCTGTCCCCAGGTCCCAGGAAGAGCACAGAGGCCACATGTGGACATGCTGCAATTCAGTGCTGGGGTCCTGGATGCTGTTGCTTCCTTCATGGGTGGCACTGTGTTCTTTAGACTATGTAGAACTGGGGAGTACCTGAATAAAACCCATTTGCATGGAGCCCACATGCACATGAACCCCTTCTGATGAAAGGCCCTACTTCAGTCTGTCCTTGCACCTGTTCTGTATCCCTCATAATTAATGAAAGGTAATGATGCTCATGTTCCAGTCTCTCCCTCCATCCACTCTGCATCCTCCACAGTTAATGAAAGGCAGTGATTCTCAGGACCTCTCTAACAAGCTGTAGATATCTCCCCTTATAAGACATGCTCTTTAGACTGTTGACTTTTCCCTGGTAAAGAAACTTTGAAGATAGAGATATGTGTGTATGCATTTTGTCTGTTTTGGGAGGTGAGTAAGCTAGAGAACCGTGTTCCTTTTCCTGTTTTCTAGTCACTGTTTTGTGCCTCTCTACCATGGAGCAGGTGTTTCTTCAAAATAAAGTGTTTTCTCAGTAGTGTGATATCACTGAGGAGCTTGAAGAGGTATTAATTTCTTCTGAATAATCAGCATTTCAAGGAATCTTGGGATGCTTATAGCTCATAAGAAGGAGAAGCACACAATTTCTTAAGAGAAAATACCATTAAAAAGCAAAAGAAGCAGACAGACGTCTGCGTTACCACTCAGCGAGAGCCAGCACTGTCTAGGAACTAGACACCAGTTGTCAGCTAGACTGAGCCGGCAGCAGACCTGATAAAGTGGCCCAGTGGCAACTGATGTCATGGGTTGTAATCTGGTGAATTATTTTAAAATAATGTTTAAAAAACAAGCCTTTGTGTTATCTATCTAGAAGATCTATAACAACTCCAACCAGACTTCCCCAAATAGCAATTTACAGTATGGCATTTTCTCTGGGCCTCATCTTTCACTCACAGAGACAGGGAGTCTATTCAACACTCATTCACATCCCACTAGCCACTAAGCCAACTTAGCTAAGACATGGCCCCTTAATTGTGGTTGTGTTCAGAGTTTAGTGAGACATAAATGATACTTTCACATTGTGGAACATGTTAATAAATATGGAGGTGATCTAAGAGACCCCTCCAGGGACCACCGTCCTCTGTGCTAGGAAAGTTCCCTTCTTATATGTCCTTAGATCTCCCATCATTTCAGAGTTAACTTGACAGACCAACCCTAACTAATATATGCATGGCTATTCTTTATTCTGATTTTAAAAAGAGCTATTTGCAAACTCCTACTTAGAAGATAGTCTTTCACTTCCCACAATGAAAAGTCACCAAAAGCTTTCTTCAAACTCAAGTAGTAAACTTAGAAGGACATAAATTAAATAATTGATTATCATTGATATTAAAAACGACTGTTGTTTTGACAGTCATGGTTTGCACCTGTCTGTAATCTCAGCACTTGGGAAGCAGGAGTGAGAGGACCTGGAGTTCAAAGCTGGCCATAGCTTTACAGCATATTGGGGGCCAGCCTGGGCTACATGAGGTTTAAAAAGACTGTTTTTTCATTTTTATTTTATGAAACAATTACCTTTAAAGTCAACATCTTTGCCACTGTCTTCTCCCTCACCACTAGGGCCACTGAGCTGTCTAGGTTTCCAGATCAAAGCTAAACCTTACCTACTGTTTGGGATACTCTAGCATTTGAGTCAGTGTGTAGAATGCTCTCCTAGTCTGCTAACCTGCTGTGTCAAAGACTGCAGACCAAATGGCCTGATTAACAGAGATTTCTTTTCTCACAGTTCTAGAGACTAATGTCCAAGGTCAAGGTGCTGGCAGATGTGGTTTCCCTAGAGGCTTCTCTCCCTGACTTTTCAATGGCCACCATCTTGCTGTACCCTTGCCTTCTTTCCTTTGTACCCACCTATGTCCTTTTCTCCCTAGTTATATTTGCTCAGGGCCCATATCAGTGGCCTCATTTAACCCGAGTTCTTTCTTTAGAAGCCTGTCTCCAAACCATTTGTTCTATAGCAATCTCCCCCAGGTTGGAATACTTTATTTTGGAAGGAAGCTCCTTAGGATGTGCTAAAAGAAGGTGATGTCCTCCATCCCACAGGGAAGAAGCCCATTTAGGTTAAGCTCAGGAAACAAACAACTCAAAAGTTTCAGGAAATCCCTGAAACCAAATAGATAAACTATCGCCCTCCACAAAGTATATATAAGCAATAAGAACCACTGAAAGTTGCTTTTAGGTGATCCAAGCTGTCTGGAAGGGGCAAAGACCAGCTAAACTACCTGGAAGGGACACTTTCCAACCCATTCAGCTGCCTGTGAGTCATGCAGTGAGCACCAGATTTCCAGCTGTTGTGAGCTGTCACCCGTGATGGGGTGGACTTTGTTGATGCAGCTGTCTTTGAGTCATTTCTGCTCCTATAAGTGACCCCAATAAAGCTCATTGGTTCACCGAGTTGGACTTTGGTGGTGTCATTAATTTGGTCTGTAATTGGTTTCCTATCTGGAGAGGTTCATGTCTGCTCGCATATGCACAGGAATAGTGTCACACAACATATATGCCCATGGAAATCTATTTGCAGTATACCTAATGCTTTATAAATAGTTATACTATATCATTTAGGGAATGACAAGAAAAAAAATCTGGGGACTGGAGAGGTGGTTCAATGGGTGAGAACACCGCTTGTCAAATTTGAGGAACACTGGGTTGAAATCATCAGCATCCACCCAGAAAGCTGTGTGTGGTCATGCGCATGTCTGCAACCCTAGTGCTGTGCTGTGGTGTGTGTGTGTGTGTGTGTGTGTGTGTGTGTGTGTGTGTGTGTGTGTGTGTGTGTGTGTAGGGGGCATAGTGGAGACAGGAGGACTTCTGGGGCCTGCTGGCCACTAGCCTAGTCCTAGATTCAGAAAGAGACCCTGTCTCAAGGAATAGGTGGACAGTAATGGAGCAAGACACCTAATATTCTCCTCTAGTCTTTGTGAATGAACATTCAAGCACATGAAGCCACTATACACATATGCATACACCACACACACATACTCACACACATGAAAATATGCCTGCATGTGTTCAATATTAATATGTGCTATTACTTGTTGCTGGATTCTGACAGCTCCCTCGGGGGAGGGGGTGAGAAGGCACAGCATCAACGACTCAGACACCAGGTGTCTATTGAAAGCAAATAACCAACTCCTTTATTCAATAACAGGGAAGGCCTTATATACCCTTCTCCCAGTGCCCAGTCTATGTGGTCATCCCTCATTGGTGGGCATGATCAGAAACTCTGACATCACACGGACTGTTACTAGGTCCTCAGGCAGACTTACCATGATCAGGAACTTGACAGCGACTAGGAACTCTGACAGCTCCTGTTGCTAGGCCCTCAGGCAGACTCCAGATTGGCTCTTAAGGAGTACTTTATGTGCATGCCCTGGCTATTGGTCTGGGGCAATTTCCTCAACCCTATGGGCCTGTCCTACTACAATTACTGATAAATCTTTATTCAGAATGAGTTGAATACATGGATGCAGAACTTGTAGGTATGGAGGCCCAACTACATTTGGTAAGAGGGTGTGTGTGTGTGTGTGTGTGTGTGTGTGTGTGTGTGTGTGTGTGTTCACATGTGCTTGTCTGTGTCATTGTGTAGAGGTCAGAAGTTAACACTGGCATGTCTTTCCCCAATCACTTCCCACATTTTGGAGACAGAGTCTTTCACTGAACTCGCTTCCTTTTTTGCTAAACTGGCTGCATGGGGAGGCCCTGGGATCTTCCCGTCTGGGGGCCCAGCACTGTGGTTACATGCAGCATTGCTGTATTCAGCTTTCCTATAGGTTCTGAGGATCTGAACCAGGACTTCATGCTTGCAGCAATCAGTTACCTATTGAGCTATCTCATCTCTCCAGCCTCCAAACTCTTTTTTTTTATTATTGAAAATAGATTCTTTTCTTACATAATATATCCTGATTATGGTTTCCTCTCCCTCTATTCTTCCCAGTCCTTACCCATCTCCCCCATCCACCCCCTTTATGTCTCTCATTAGAAAAGAACAGATTTCTAAGAGATAACAACCAAACATGACAAAATAAAAGATAAAACAAAATCCATCACACTGAAGCTGGACAAGGCAACCCAACAGAAGGAAAAGAGCCTCAAGAGCAGGCACAAGAATCAGAGACCCACTCGTTCACACACTCAGGAGTCCTGTGAAAATTCTAAGCTGAAAGCTGTAATATATACTCAGAAGACCTGGTGCAGACCCGTCTTGGCCCTGTGCTTGCTGCTTCAGGCTCTGTGGGTTCATATGAGCCCTGCTTAGAGAGCCTCGTTCTCCTGGTGACCTCCACATCCTCTGACTCTTACAATCTTTCTGCCTCCTCTTCCATGGGATGCCCTGAGCTCTGAGGGGAGGTATTTGATGGAGACATCTCATTTAGAGATGTGTGTTCTAAGGCTCCCCTCTCTGTCTGCATAGTATCTGGCCATGGGTCTCTGTATTTATTTGTCATGGAATATCTTATTTTCTTCATCTATAGTGATTGAAAGTTTTGCTGGGTATAGTAGTCTGGACTTCCATCTGTGGTCTCTCAGAGCTTGTAGCACATCTGTCCAGGCCCTTCTGGCTTTTAGTGTCTCCATTGAGAAGTCAGATGTAATTCTGATAGGTCTACTTTATTTGTTACTTGGTCTCTTTCCCTTACAGCTTTTAATAATATTTAATATTCTTTGTTCTGTACATTTAGGGTTTTGATAATTAGGTGCCAAGGGAACTTTCTTTTCTGGTCCAATCTATTTGGTATTCTGTATGCTTCTACACCTTTATAGGAATCTCCTTCTTTAGGTCAGGAAAATTTTCTTCTATGATTTTGTTGAAAATATTTTGTGGGCTTTTGAGCTGGGATTCTTCTCTTTCCTCTATTTCTATATTATTCTTAGGTGTGATCTTTTTATAGTGTCTCAGATTTCCTGTATGTTTTGTGTCAGGAGTTTTTTTAGATTTAATGTTTTGTTTGATCAATATATCCATTTCTTGTATCATATCTTCAACACCTGAGATTCTCTCTTCTATCTCTTGTAGTTTGTTGGTAAAGTTTGCCTCTGTAGTTCCTGTTTGAATTCCTAAATTTTTCATTTCCAGAATTGCCTCATTTTGGGTTTTCTTTATTGATTTGATTTCTACTTTCAGGTCTTAAAATAGTTATGTTCATTTCCTTCCACTGTTTGTGCTTTCCTGGATTTCTCTAAGGGATTTATTGAGTTCCTCTTTAAGGACTGCTATCATCTTCATACAGGTGATTTTAATTTTTTTCTGTGTTTCAGCTTTGTTGGAGTTGGAGTATTCAGGCCTGCTGTGGTAGGATAGCTGGGCTCTATGGAGATGTATTGCCCTGGCTATTATTGTAGTTTTTACACTGGCCTCTAGGAATCTGGAACTGGGATGATTATAGGTCTAGGTGCTGGTTTCTGGATTTGTCTTTGTTGGGTGGGTGTTTGGTTCCTTGGTTTCGGTTTCCTCTCTAGATTTTTGAAGAGTGTGATAGCTATGTGTTGCCTAGTGGGAAATTTTCTTTGGACCTGATAGTTGTGGCTACTGGGGATTCCAGGTAAAATGTATTTCTAGATATTGGGAGCTGACCCTTAAGAATGGGGACAGGCTAGGGGTCTGAGGGGTATGTCCCCAGGCTCTGAGGCTCAGGGAATGCCTGCAGGTGTTGGAGGCTTGGATACTGGGATGAGCTGGGAGAGGGAAGGTTGGAGGAGAAGATCTTTGTGGTCCTTGGGGATGGAGTTGGAGAGGAAAGGGAGACCGCAGCAGATGTCCTGCTACAGAGCTGGGGATGGGACTGAGGGGGGTTAGGAATGGAGGGGCAGAAGGAGAGGAGAAGATCTTAAGTCAGCCTATCAGCTTCCCTGAAATGAGTGACCTTTGGGTTAGCAGGGTATGTTTGCCTGCTGGAGTCGGGGGATGGGATAAAGCAATGAGTGGGGGAAGGACAGTTAGGAGGGAGATCTGTGAGATGCACAGTAGATGAGGACTAGGGGCAGGGGAGGCTGTAGCAGGATTTCTGTTGCAAAGCTAGAGATGAGACTGAGGGGTTGGGCCTGGAGAACAGAGGAAGATGAAGGTCTGCAGTCCGCCTACCTGGTTCCCTGGCAGGAGTCCCTCCAAACTCTTAAGAAATGAATAGGAAGCCGAGGGATCTTTGGTGTTAAATACAGGAGGTAAAAGCCTTCTCTGCTCTCTAGGCATCACAGTGCCTGCATTAGGCAGGGTTCTCTAATGTAAAGGAACAGAATGTGCATAATACATGGGATCGCTAGGGTGGCTTCCACAACGTGGGCTGAGCAAGCCCATCAATGGTCACCTATAAGCTGGAGAGGCTAAGAATCTGGTAGCCCCTCAGTCCATAAACCAGATGCCTCTGCAGACCCAACCTGAACTGATGGCCTGGGTGACTCCTGGTGGGTGCTGGTGGCCTCTGACACCGTGGGGCAGGGCAGCAGCAGTAACAGCAGTGGCAGATGCAACGTCACCAGCAAGAATGCAGGCCGGAAGGCAAGAAGCCTTTTGCTTGGATGTCTTGATGTCTAGGCTGCAGCTAGAAGGTTCCACCCACTCTGGGGAAGGGTCTTCTTCCAGGTAACCCACTCTGGAACTGCTCACAGACCAACCAAAAGACGCGCCGTGCCGTTTAGTAGATTCCAGGTCCTGTCAAGGTGACAAGATCAACCAACACAGTATCTTTCCTTACTTCTTGTTTGTGACTGTGTTATCAAGATTTCCTTCTCTGCTCATACGTGATTCTGAACTCTAGACTTAACATACCTCAAAAATTCCGAAGCTGGGGCTGGTGGTGGGGCAGAGAATCACCAGGAGGCCTGTGAGTCAGCTAGGTTGCTGTGCACAAGTGGCAGAAACAGGAAGGACCCTTCCTCAACTAGGTAGGAGAGAAGCACTTCCTGGAAAGTTGTCCTCTGACCTCCACATGCATTCTGTAACAGTTTCCTGTCCATCTCAGAGGAAACCCATTATTAGGATGTTCTAAAGGGAGGCAAAGCATTCCAGTCTGCAGACATGCTAGTTAAGTTCACAAAGTGAACAACTCAATTTTTATACAGGAAGTCACTGAAACTGTCAGGCTACACAAGGCCCCTTCTTCCCCAGGCATACATAAACGCTAAGGAGTGTCACCTGAAAGAGACAGGCCAGCTGCTTAACAGACACTTAAGATAAGCTGAGGTGCCTTGATTCTCAGACAAGCTACCTACAAGATGCTCAGACCCGCCAAGCTGCCTCAAAGAAGTAGAGACCAGACCAGCTGCCTGGAAGACTCTCCAACCTGCTGATCTGCCTGCAAGCTGTGCAGTGTGCTCCAGGTTCCCAGCGAGGTGAGCTGTCAGCCATGCTGGTACCGACTTTGAGTGATGCAGCTGTCCTAGAATCATTTCTGCTCGAAAGTGACGGCACTACAACTCATCAGTTCACCAACTGGACACTGACGGTATCCTTTCCTTGGTGTGCCACTGGTTCCCTATCTGGGGTGAGCAGATGCTTGTTTGCATCTCTCCAGGAAAAGTCTGTCACACAGTGTCACAGAATGTGTCACATAACATGCAGTCACAAACGTGTGTGTGTGTGTGTGTGTGTGTGTGTGTGTGTGTGTGTATATTTAAATGACCAGGACCCAAAGGGATACTTCAGACCTAAAATATTCAGGGGACTGGGGAGATGGCCCAGTAGGTAAGAGAACGTGCTGTGTAAGTGTATGGATCTGAATTCAAATCCCCGGCACCGACATAAAAACCAGGTACGGTCACGTGCCTGCATCTGTAACTCCAGCACTGTGGGGGCAGGAACAGGAAGTTACTGGTGTTTGCTGACCACCAGCCTTGCTCTGGGCTCAGTGAAAGACCCTGTCTCAGGGGGATGAAGCTGATAAAACAGGCTGCCTGACAAATCCTCCTCTGGCCTTCACAGATGTGCATGGGAGCACAGCCCTACACACACACGTGCATACAGACATTTCATTTTTTTAAATGGCTGAGTATCACTCTATTTTTTATATTTACCACATTAAAAACAAGCTGTCAGCTTGCTGTCACCTTGGTAAAATATCTGAGAATAATCAGCAAGAGAGAGGTTTATTTTGATCCATAGTTTCAGCCACGGTGGCTTGGCCTTTTCTCTTTGGGACTGTAGCAGCATGGCCTATCCTGACAAGCACATAGACCCTTGTGCACTCATGGCCTCTGGGAAGCAGAGAGAAGCAGAAGGGCTAAGATTCCAAGGTCCCTTCAAGTACATGATCCTAGTAACCTAACTTGGGCCCTGCATCACGATGAATCTGCTGCAGCCTGCATATAATAGACTTTCCTACATATCCTTAGTGTGAACTGTTACCACAGGGTTTTCTTTACTCCCCCGGGAGGATTGCCTCCACCTGCCCAAGGAATGCTGCCGGCAGGATATTTCTTCCTGCTCCTCGGCCCTGCTGCCCGCTTCTTACACGTGCAAGGGCATTATGCAAGCACCTCCATTCAACCATGAGATCTTGTCTCCTGAGCAGAGCTGGGGATAGTGTGGAGAAACAGTCTGTATATTTTTCATAGTTTCGGCTTTGGGCTTTGAAGTATCCAAAATAAAACCTTCACAGAATGCCAGTAAAGACACTTTGGAGCAGCATAGCCTTAAGCCCCCTGATTTTGCTGAATCTTGAATTCAACTCCAATTCTTTGGCAAGAGTCATTGGTGGTAAGTGATATTTCACCACCTTACCCCAGTGGAGACCACACCCTCGACATACGGCCTTTGGAAGACACACCCACAGGATGTAAACAGTAACAAGCCTTCTAAGTTACGGTACCTCTACCGTCATCTCAGGACAGGAAATCTGTGCTGTGCTTACAGATCTTGTTAAACACAGAAAGTCAAACAACGTTTAACTGGAGACTGCACCCCTACTGACTGGTGTTCATGGTCCTCTGCACACTACCAGACAAGAAAGGCGGCCACCAACCCAGTGACAAGACCTTCCATCTACAATGGTGACCTGCCGGCATAATACACAGGCGCACTAGTGGCCCAAATGTTGTGGGAGTGACGAATCCGTTTCTGGCTGGATTCAAGGCCCACTCCATAAGATGGAACCAATACCTGATATTGTTCTGGTGGCCAAGAACCTGGGACCAGATTAGCTAAAGGCCTAGGAGAAAATCAAATACTATTGTTCTGTTGAGGAGCATAGCGATAAAATGACTCATAATGACATTCTGTTATACACAGAGATCAGTGTCTTACTTGGCCATCATCAGAGATGCTTCCTCCTGCACCAGGTAAGAACTAATCAAGAAACCATAACTGGACAATGTGCCGAGTGAGATCAGTCCTAAACGGGATGCCTTCATCAAACCTCTCCCCTCATGGCTCAGGGATCTGTGTGGAAGAGAGAGGGATGGTAAGAGCCAAGGTGATGGTGACTCTAAGGAAACAGTGTCTTCCAGACAGAAAAGGGCGGATACACACATGAACTCAGAGACTGTGGCAGCACACACAGGTTTGCCCAAGTTCAGGCCAGATGGGATCCCAGTGCCAAGAAGGGGAAGTGAACACACGCTCCCATCCCGAACCAAGTTCAGGCCAGATGGGATCCCAGTGCCAAGAAGGGGAAGTGAACACACGCTCCCATCCCTAACCAAAAAGCTGTCTCCAACTGACGGCCACTTGCAAAGAAAAATTTAGTTTTCACTGATGGAGTCTCACTGGGTATAAAAAACCACACTCAAGGGTAAGCCCCACACCCAGCAGCAGACCATCAACACGAAATAAACTCAGTGGTGTTTTTCTAATATTTTTGTCTCATATCGCTTGGGCATTTTTATCTTACTGATTTTTTGCTTGTATATTATGGTTTCTGATTTTGTTTTTATGGTGTGTGTGTTGGGGGGGAGTTCTTGTCTTTTCTTTTTAATTTTTATTATTTTTTGACTGTTTTCTTTTTTTATTTTATTTTATTTATTTTTTGACTGTTTTCTAAAGAGAGAAAGAAGATGCTGTAGAATATTATTTTAAGGTGTATTACTTTTATGTTGCATTTGTTTAATTCTGTGAAGCTGTGTTACTGTGTCTGTCTAAAACACCTGATGGTCTAATAAAGAACTGATCAATAGCAAGGCAGGAGAAAGGATAGGCAGGGCTGGCAGGCAGAGAGAGAATAAATAGAAGAAGAAATCTGGGAGGAAAAGAAGAAAGAGCAAGAGAACAAGGAGAGGAAGATGCCAGGGGCCAGCCACCCAGCAACCCAGCCAGCCACGGAGTAAGAGTGAAAGTAAGATTTACAGAAGAGAAAGGTAAAAGCCCAGAGGCAAAAGATAGATGGGATAATTTAAGAAAAGCTGGCTAGCAACAAGCCAAGATAAGGCCTAGCATTTATAATTAAGCTTCCGTGTGTGATTTATTTGGGAGCTGGGTGGCAGGCCCCCCAAAGAGCAAAAACAACCAACAAGAAGTCATGGAGTTGGATGGGTGGGAATGTGGGGAGGGTCTGGGGGAGGGAAAACTATGATCAAAATACATTGTATGAATTTTAAAAAAGGAATCTCTGCTTTGTATTCTAGCTATGGTGATGCATATCTGTAATCCCAGGTGAGGGCAGGTGGATCAGTTCAAGGCCTGGCTCAGCTACACAATCAGTTGAAGGCCACCTTGGGAATTTCCCTTTCCTGTGTGTGTGATGTGAGTGTGGGGACATGTGTGGAGGTCAGAGAACAACTCTGTAGAGTCGGGTCTGGGGACAGGCTTGAAGGGCAAGTGCTTTACCCAGCGAGCCATCTTCCCAACCCTGCCAATGTCCTCCTAAGCTTCTGTCACTTTTTATACTACATCGCCTACATTCTTTTTTGTTCAATTCCGATCAATGAGACAAAATAAATCATGCTTGAGCCAAACATACAGAAGAAATGGGGACAGGGTGGGGCTTGATGACACATGCCTATAATCCTAGACTTTGGGAGACTGAGGAAGGATAGTGAATTTAATTAAGGTCAGCCTGGGATACACAATTCTTCTCAGTCTTGAAAAGACAAAAATTAATTTTAAAAGTCTGAAGCTCTTATGCTGGCTAGTTTTATGTCAACTTGACACAGTAGCGTTATTTGTGAAGAGGGAACCTCAACTATGAAATGCTCCACTAGGTTGGCCTGTTACATTTTAGTGATTGATGTGGGAGATGCCACCCCTGAGCTGGTGGTCCCAGTGTAAGCAAGCAGGCTGAACACTCCGGTAAGCAGTGCTCCTACATGGCCTCTGCATCAGCTCCTGCTTCCAAGTTCCTGCCTTGGGTCCTGCCCTGACGCCCCTGGACAGTGGGCTGTAAACTGTGAGCTGAAATAAACCTTTTCCTCCCCAAGCTGCTTTTGGTCATGATGTTTATCACAACAGAAACACTAAGACTATTTTACAAGCCAGTAAGTAGTTAACACAAAGGCCAGTGGATATTTGTTTTTTCTCACAGATCCTTAAGCTTTGGTAAGAACTGAAATCTGTTCTGGACTGTCTAGTGAAGATGGAGCTTTCTGTGAAATGGAAAGTCAAGTGTGATGCTGTAATATGTACCTGACTCATACCACAGAGGTGGCAGTTCAGTTTTGGGGAGGAGTAAAACATTCATTTCAACTGTAGTTTAACTTATTGTTTTGTTTTTGTTTTTGGGGACAGGATCTCACTTTGTAGCCCTGGCTGTCCTGGAATTCACTATGTAGATCAGGCTGGTCTCAAATTCACAGAGATCCACCTGCCTCTGCCTTCCCATTGTTGGGATTAAAGGGGTGACTACTATGTCCAGCCTAAACATTCATTTTTAAACAAAAGACTGTCTTAAAATTCACATTATATATATATATATACACACACACACACACACACACATATATATATATATATATATATATAAAACATTTACATAGATGAAAAAGAAACCAAATCCACAATCCAACAAATAAGAGAACAGTACACAACTTTGTATTTGGGTGGTTATGCTTTATTTTTTATGAAATCTCTATTTTGATATATGTCATTAAAAATAACTGCTATTAGATAAAGACATTTTATATTTTCCATGAACTTTAATATGCATTTATTAAATATTACAAAACTATTAAAATCATGATAGCAGAGACTGCTTAGCTGAAAATACTAACCTCTCACACCCAAACACGCCATCCTAAGCTATGCCACTAGAACACAGAGGCCTGAAGTGTGAGTTTATCTTAGAGATGACTAACTGGCACAAAGCTATCTCATAATATTCTCATCAAAATTCACTCTGATGATCTGCGACATGTTTCAGAAGATTGCTTCATGTAAAAGGTCAGAAATCACAAAACACAAAAACCACCAGAAAGGTTTTTTTCTTAAAAAAAAAAAAGTTACAACGTTTAAAGGACTTGATATCAAATTTCTCTGTTTAAACTGACTGAAGTGACTCCTATATTTTAAAGTATTTAAAACCCTTCCTTCAAAATCCCCAGGACAGTTTTCAGGTGCCCTCCACCCCAGTGTGGGTCAGGTGAAGAAAATCCTGGGAGAATTCACCACCAACCACAAGGGATTTCTGTCTTTACTTTTTTCTCCAGTGTGTGTGTGTGTGGGGGGCTTTTGCAAATGTTCACCGTTCAAATGTTCACACTGTAACAGTTTAAAAAAAAAAAATCAATGGAACTATACCACTCAACACATTGGGAGATTGTGGGGACCCTCTGTGTTTACACATCCTCATAAAAACATGCAATGTCTATCTTAAATACTCTAGCATTTATGCTACAGACAGACATGGTTTAAAAAAAAAAAAGAGCCGGGCGGTGGTGGCGCACACCTTTAATCCCAGCATTCGGGAGGCAGAGGCAGGAGGATCTCTGTGAGTTCGAGACTAGCCTGGTCTACAAAGTGAGTTCCAGGACAGGCTCCAAAGCTACACAGAGGGACCCTGTCTCAAAAAAACAAAAAACAAAACAAAACAAAAATTCCTGTGTAGTTCATTCAATAAGGAGAATTTATTAAGACTAAAAATCAGTTCAAAAACTTTGAGGAAAGCTAAATATTAGCTACACTCATAGAACACCTAGCAACTTACTAGTTAACAGTACAGGTTGAACACACCTAACTTCAAGTCCAAAATTCTCCAATATCCAAACCTTTTTGAGTGGCATGACCCAGGTGGGTAACTGCACAACTGGCCTCTGTGAACAGGTCAGTCAAATCTCAGGCACACTAAAAACACTGAACAGACTTTCCCTCAAGCTGTGTGTACACGGCACGTGCATATGAAACCTAAAGGAATTTTATAGCTCTATTTGGGTTCCACCCCCAAGCATGCTCTCTCTCTCTCTCTCTCTACACACACACACACACACACACACACACACACACACACACACACACGCCCCCAAGTGAGAGCTGAGGAAAAGGCTTCAGCACATGGTTAAGTGATGCAAGACTGTAAACCACTGGAAGATACCACCACTTCCAAACAACAAAAACCCAATCAGGTCCACTGACAGACGACTGTCAGAAACTAAGTCAAGATTTTAAAAATCTTCTCATTTTAAAAAGCTTAACCTTTTCGGGAGATGGATCAGGTTTGTGTATTTTAGAAAAGTAACACCAGCTATCCCTTTTCTACTCTGGGTGTCACGAGAAAGCTTCCATCACAGGATGAATACTTGTGATCAGAAGCCACTAGAAAGTGTCTGAACCTGGGTGATTCCAAGGAAGCAGGTAGTCAATCCAAAAGTTAGCAACTATGCTAGATGTGAAAAGTTTAACCACCTCACTCAGACACTGACTTCAGATACAGAATGTAGTGCAAAAGCATGAATTATAGACTCTATTAAGTGATTAAAGTCTCATCAAATTCACACCCGGAGAAAACGTGATGGCATTCTTAAAAAAAAAAAAAAAACCACAACACTCCACATTTAAGTCTCATCAGCTTTCTAGAAGCAAGCATTCACCTCTTGAGAACAAAGAGCTAAAGCTGTGCACCATGGTATACCCCTCTGTCCAGCTACTCAGGCTGGGCTAGAGTTTGAGGGTAGACTAGTCAAAGCAGCAGCAAGGCCCTATGCAAGACACCAGCAACCTCCACGGGAAACAAGTAGAAAGAAAAACAGCACCGTCCCTCCCTTACCTAAACGTGACATTGTCTATACATGAGTACAATTTAATTTTACTTTAAAAAGGTAAACCAAACACAGAACACAGACATGAATAACAGCTGTGACGGTCTGCAGAGGACGGGATGTATCAGTAACAACCGCTGTTGTGGAATTTTGTCAAGGTCTTAGGAGGTGAAACCAATGTCCTGTCCTGGGCTGGGGACGCAGCTCAGTGCTAGAGATCTGCTCTTGCATGTGTGAAGCCCTGGTCTCAGCATCCAGCACTGCAAAAACCAAAACCAAACCAACCAGAGAATACCTGTTCCTTAGGATGTGAGAAACTCATAAACCTGATACTGAGGAGAAGAACTCCATCAACATCACCCACATCTCTGATGGTCTTAGTCTTTGACTGCAGCTTTCAAGGACACCCCTCTTTCTCTAAAACGATACCAAATGTGTGGACTCAGCCGTGACTATCCAGACAGAGGTGTCGTGAAGGAGCGCGATCTCACTGCTGCTCTGAGAGACAGAAGGGTGGTATGCAGAGGAAGTCTGAGGACTTACTGGATGAGGGAAGCAGCACTAGGCTTCTGTTCAGCAGGACAGAGCTGACAGCGGAACAGTGCAGGTCACCACGTCAGGGAGCCCCACCCACACACTCAAGTGTCTTCAATACAGGCCTGAAGTTTACCCAGAACATCTGACAGGACGGAAACCTGACGCTGTCCGATGGAGTGGGCTGGTCGGCTTTTCTGTGAAGGGCCAGACGGTAAATACTCCATGTTTGATGGTGGTGCGTTTTTTAACCTCTAAAAATGCAAAAGCTACTCTTTATACTGGCCGCACAAAAGCAAGCGGACACCAGGCCCAGATCGAGTCAGGGTAGAGCAGAGAGCAGTTCTCGGGTACTGACCCTCAACACGACCCATCAAACGGGAACTAGAGGCTGGAAGGAGTTCCGGAGATTACCTTCCATGTGAAAGCTGGGAAAGTGACTTGCTTCCTCCACAGAAGCCAAATGCACCTGGCCGCCTCCTTGCGCTTCCATTTCTGGAGCGCCTCCTAAACCTGAGGATTCAACTGACAGTAAAGAACACTAGTGCCCAAGAGTGTGTTTCACAGCCTTTTGCACTCTTTAATCGTGGACAAGAAGTTCACACTAGCAGCAGTGGTGCATGCGCATGCGTACAACCCCAGCACTTGGAGGCAGCAGCCGCAGCAGGAAGAAAGGGAAGATGGGAGCAGACGGAAAACTGGTCCCAAAATCAGCCACCAAAAAGAAACTCAAGCCCAAGGAAGAACCATGAGAAACTGGTCATTGATGTGACTCTCCCCCATTTCCAGGATTATTACTGACATAACCGAACGGTTTCCAACGTCCAGGTAAAATCCTGGGTTTCTCGTAATATGGACTCTTTTTTGTAGTTCTGTAAGCGCTCTGGTGACACAAAGGCACAAAGTGAGCTGAGAAGGCAACAGACGAACTCCAGAGAAAAGGCTAGAAAATTCACTAAGTCCCTGCACGAGGATACAGAGGCCGCCTTCCCAGGCTGATTTCACTACGGGCCAGCAGGGCTGGGGGCGCTTCTGTGGGGCAGCTGGCTGCCGGGTGGTGGGAACCAGTGCAGGACACTGGAGAACAGGGCACAGCCAAGCTGTATTCCTCTCCCAACTCCTGTAACATCCTGGGCTACCACACAACAGCCCACCCCACCGGAAAACCAAACCCTGTCTTCCTGTCATTTTTCCTGGTACTGACCGCTGCTCCTCTGCCGCTTCTTGGAGTAACTACATGTAAATAAAGGACATTCTCTCAAAAAATGTTACAAGTACAGCTAATTTTTTGTACTGGAGATTCTAGGTGTGTTCTACAAGCTATGCTTAAGTGTTTCTCTAGACCAAGACAGATACAGTTAGACTTAAAACAAACTCCCCTAACTTTAAACTGCTGAGAAGAGTTCATGAGTGTTAAGTTTTGAAACCTGTGGGACTTATAAAACCACACAAAAGATACATTCACAAAACATTACCTTACCATGGTACAGAATCACATAAATCCATACGAAAGATACATTCACAAAACATTACCTTACCATGGTACAGAATCACATATCATCTAGCTTAAGAAATGGCATCACATACCAATGCCTGAAATATCACAAACTCCATTAGTGTCTTCGCTATATCCTGCCCTCACCTACCAAGAGTGGAAATCAAGCATGCTCTCTTGCATTGAAAAAATGTTAGAGGTCAAAAACAAACAAGCAGACTCAACGCTTCCTGAGCAGTCCCTAAGTCCTCCTTCTATGCGGGTGTATTTAAAAGCTGTTCTTCTTGAAGCTTCGATTTAAACTCCTCTCTGACTCTTTCCAGCAACTCGGGCTTAAAGATGACGTCCAGCGCAGTCATTGCCAGAGCTTTGGCTGTGCGCAAAGTGTACAACTGAGCTTCCTGGGATCCTAAAGGTAAAGAAAGCCAATTAGAATACCTCTATGTGTGTTAAAATGCAGCACTGATTAATCCCCAGGCTACCTCTCAGTGTCTGCACTCCCTCTCCTACTCCCGATCACAGTACAGACGAGCCGAAGCCCGTCAGGGAAGGGCCGGCTAAGGAGCAGGGGGAGAGGACCCTGAGCACCCGAGTCTCACGCTCACCTGCGGCCTCCGTGTACTGTTCTGTGTGATTCAAGGCGTCAGTCCCAATGTAAAAATACGGGTGGATCCCAGGAACCACAAAACTGACATTTCCAAAATCAGTAGAGCCTTAGAACACAAAAAGGAGGAAAAGGATGTTGGGTTAAGCACTGTGAATGATGAAGGTATAGAAGCCTGTACTGGGTCAAGGCCCTCAGGCCTGTTAGGACAGGGAGAGCTGTCTGCTGGTGCTCATGCTCACTCCCACCTCCACCATGGCATTCCAGACCTGTGCTTGCCCAGCCACAAAGCCTGGCCTGCTGGTGCTCCACTGCGAACTCTGAGGACTCCTCCTGACTGTGAAAGACTGGCGGCTTGAGACTTGATTCAGCCCTTTTCTCTGCTCACACCACCTGCTCAGATTTGTCTCTATTTACTGTTTCAAATGAGCAAATCAAAATGCACTCTTGTTCTCCTCCAACCTCTCACTTACAGGTCTTCCTAGCCACCTGATAGTTCGTCCATGGATGTCTTAAAGTAGATCACACCCAACACAGCTAGGATCAAATTCATTATCATCATGGTGTACTACATACCACCTACAGACACCACCTCCCAATCGCCCAGAATCATGCTTCTTCATCACCAATACCTGCTTCTGCCTAAGGCAGTCAGGAACAGTCTCCAGCAGAATCTACTCCCTTTGCCAGTATTTCCCAATCTTAACATAATCTGCTCCACTCCCCTCTCTAGCCTGATCCCACACCAACAGTCCCAGGAATCTTTCACACCAGCTGCTCTGGACATCCACCACGCTCCACTGACCACAGGATTGCTTTTTTGTTTTTAAATTTCCCTTTCTTTCTTTCTTTCTTTCTTTCTTTCTTTCTTTCTTTCTTTCTTTCTTTCTTTCTTTCTTTCTCTCTCTCTCTCTCTCTCTTCCCCTCCCTCCCTCCCCCTTTCCTTCCTCTCCCTCTCTCTTTCTTGAGACAAGGTATCATGTGGCCTTGGATGGCCTCAAACTCAGTATGTAAGTAGCTAAGGATGACCTTGAACCTCTGATCCTCCTGCCACTCTCCCCCAAGCACCGGAATTACACCAGATGCCACTTCACTTGGTTTATACAATGCTGGGGTTAGAACCCGGGCTTCACGCATGCTAGGCAAGCACTCTACCAAGTGAGCTATATGCCCGGTCCTGCTATTACTACATCATCTACCATTCCCTGAGCAATCCTATCTCACTCCCCTGGTAAGGTCAGTTTCTCTAGTGGAGGCTCTCACAGTGTGTACAATAATAACAATATCACTTCTCAGGTTTAGCTTACTACTTACTGGGTTATTTGGCTAATGTCTCTTACTAAGACATTAGTTAAGAATAGTATTTTATTTATTTATTTTTTGTTTTGTTTTCTCGAGGCAGGGTTTCTCTGTGTAGTTTTGGTGCCCATCCTGGATCTCACTCTGTAGACCAGGCTGGCCTCGAACTCACAAAGATCCGCCGGGCTCTGCCTCCCGAGTGCTGGGATTAAAGGCATGTGCCACTGCTGCCTGGCCAAGGATAGTATTTTAAATTGCCACACATCCAGCTGGTCACATGACAGATGCTAACATTTGTTGAATAAATCATAATAAAAATAAAGCTTTATGCTAATCCAATGAATATTTACTGAATGTTTACTGACAGGTTAAACACTATGCAAGGCAGTTAGACTACAGATGCTAACATCTGTTGAATAAATCATAATAAAAGTAAAGCTTTATGCTAATTCAATAAATATTTACTGAATGTTTACTGACAGGTTAAACACTGTGCAAGGCAGTTAGACTACACAAGGGTAAATGTAAGGAAAGGAAATCAAAACACACAACCACCAGCAACATTTATTTTGTTTAAATTACTTTGTTTAAAAAAACCTAAGGATTTCATATATATTCTCACATTATTAAATTTTACATTTTGTCCCTTTTTTGGTTAAGACAGGGTCTTGATATATAGCACTGGATAACCTTGAACTTGTGATCCTCCTGCCTCAACTTCCTGAGTACTGGGATTATAGTTATGTACACTACACCCAGGTTTCTCATTTATATTTGAACAGTTCTCATTTTATGAAGGAAGAAAGCAAGTCTTACAGACACTGGTAAAGGCAGATGGAGGTTAGGATTTGGGGCGATGTAAATACACTGTTTCTATAATATACATTGAGCACTCTGTGGAGTGCAGTATATTGGTAAGTGGTCTTGTGTTGACTGAGCTCACTGAGAAGCTGGCTCCAGAAGCACAGTTACCCCCCATCTCATTTCAGAACCCAGTATGTTTGTCTCGGTGTCCTCCAAGGTTCCTGTCTGAGGATGTGCTGACCCTTTCCTAACTCTGACAGCAAAGCAGCCCAAAGGTAAGGATGCTATATCCTTGAGCACAGCTAGGAGGTCAGCCATTCCCAAGAGATGTATTGTTTATCCCATGATCTAAATAAACACTGCAGTACGAAAGAGAAACAGGAAGTTCAGCCACAGGAAGTTCAGCTGTGGAGAGAAAGCTTAATTGGGAACTCCAGTGACTGCCTCAACTTCTGGAGTCAGCTTCTGCTAGCGGTCGTGAGCACAGATTTGATGGCATTATCTCTCTATTTGTCTTTCATTTGGAAGCTATGAGAGAGTCTATATATCTCGTCTATGTAGCTCCTATCCTACATCCCCCAGTGGTGACATCTTACAAAACTACAACCCTGTACCACAACCAGAACAGTAACACTAATGGAGTCCCTGAGCTGGGGCACATAACTTGAAGAAGGCTGGCCGAGAGCATGCATGAAGCCCTGGGTCTGACCCCCAGCAATGCATAAAGCATACATGGGGGCCCATGCCTATGACCCCAACACTCAGGAGGTAGGGGCAGGAATGCTCAGTTCAAGGTCACTCTCAGCTACATAACAAGTTCAAGAGCAGCCGGGTTACATAAGACCCTGTCTCAAAATACATGCATTTGAGTGTGTATACGTGAGTGTGTGTGTACATGGAAAGATAGGTATACATATATCTCACTGATTTAACTCAGAACACCCCAACTTGACTTAAATCCATGGAAAGCCTCACAATCTGCAGAGACCAGATAATCTGTTTCACTGCATTTTTAGTTCATGTGCTGCAGAAGCCAGCATTCAATTCTTTAACCCTGCAGCTTTCCACCACAATCACTGTGCCAACCATTTCCTAGAGAGGGGCTCTGAATGCTTCTTGAACTTTGCTGCATCTATTTATCTCAAGTTTTCTCATAAAAATCTTTTCTTTCCTGTTTGCATCCACTCTTTGTTTTCAGTTAGAGCTAACTTTCTTCGTCTCTTCTTCCTCTTCCTCCTTTTCTGATGCAGAGTCTCAGTACGTAGCCTTGGCTGTCCTGGAACTCCCTCTGTAGCCTAGGCTGGCCTCGAACTCACAGAGATCTGCCTGGCTCTGCCTCCCGAGTGCTGGGGTTAAAGGTGTGCGCCACCAATGCCCGGCCCCAACAGTAATTTTCTAACTGATGGTTCATTGAGCACTATACTTACTCAGCGTCTATAGCACCGGACATTAATCTCACTGTCCTCGATTCCATGACTTCCCCATCCATCCCGATTATCTGGCTTTCTCTCACTACTATCTCCTGGCTTTGCCCATCTCCTCCTAAACGTTGGTTTCAGTGTTTTATCTCTGTCTTCTCTATGTATTTGGATAACTGTATTAACATCTGTGTCTTCTCTGTTCACCTCCCACACACCAGCAGACCCTAAGCCTCCAGCCTAGACATTTCTGGGGGCTCCAGACTCAAACCCAGGCTACTCAACAGCTCCACGTAGAAATCCTACAAGTACTTCAATTTAACATACTAATGATTTACTCTAGCCCATATGATTCCAGAAGTGCTCATGCTAGTGAATGACCATGACACCCATTTTTACCAAGTCTTCATGGCTCTACATCATCAACATCTCATTATACTCAGGAGATACAGCTCATCTTTCAAGCGTTATTAGTAGTCTGCTTAAACAAGGAAAGAACCTAAAATAACACCAAAGAAAGGCCAGTAGGATGGCTCAGTGGTAACAGCACTTGTTGACCTGACTTTTGATCCCTGGAACCCACAGAGGGAGGAAAGAGAGAACATTCTGCAAAGTTATCCCCAGGCCTCCACACACATGCTGTGGCATGCACAACCACACACATACATCATGCATTCACATACACATAATAATAAATAAAACTAAAAATAGGGGATGAAAAGATGGCTAAGTGCATAAGATGGCTTGCTGCTCTTGCAGAAGACCTGGGATTTAATTCCCAGCAGTGACATAGCAGCTCACAATTACCTGTAACTCTAGTTCCAGGGGAGCTGATGACCTCTTCTGACCTCCAAGGGTTCCTGAATGCACATAGTGCACATCCATACATTCACACACACAGCACTCTAATAAGCTAGGTGTGGTGGCACATACCTGTAATCCCAGAAATCAAGGACCTCAAGCAAGAGGCCAGCCTAGACAACATTCAGCAAGACCTGGTTTTGTGTGTCAACCTGACATAAGCTAGAGTCATCAGAGAGGAAGGAGCCACAGTTAAGGAGGATCTTATACCTCCATAAGATCCAGCTGGATGGCATTTTCTCAGTTAATCATCAATGGGAGGAGGGCCAAGCCCATTGTGGGTGGTGCCATCCCTGGGCTGGTGGTCCTGGGTTCTATTTGAAGCAAGTCAGTAAGCAGCACCCCTCCATGGCCTTTGCATCAGCTCCTGCCTCCAGAATTCTTCTCTGTTTGAGTTCCTGTCCTGACTTCCTTCAGTGATGAACAGTGATGCAGCGGAAGTGTAAGCTGTATTAACACTTGTGGTGGTTTGAAAGAAAATGGCCCCCAAAGGGAGCATCACTATGTGGCTTTGTTGGAGGAAGTGTGTCACTCTGAGGTCTCTTTTGTTCAAGCTTTCCTCAGTGTGATAGTTAGTTGACTTCTTGTTGCCTGCAAGATGTAGAACTCTCAGCTATTCCTCCAGCACCATGTCTGCCTGCATAAGGCCATGATCCCCACCAAACAGCTCAGTTACCTGAAGGCCCATTCAACATTGCATCTTCTGAGATGAACTCTATTCCCAGCTTCCTCCCATTCTCCATATACGCACTGCACAGTGTCTTATTGGGAAGAACATTGTAATAATCGTGTGCTTCACTTTTAATTTCTACCTAATAAAAAATGACAAAACAAAGCTCGAGATTAAAAACTTAAATTCACTAAGTGCAAAACAGTGATGGTTTCTACCAGGAAAAGTTTTAGGATAGGCACTATAAACCCTCACAAATCTCTTACCTTACCAAAAAAAAAAGGTGCATTATAAAGTTAAGTTCCTAACACCTCATTTGCTCTGTTACACAAGCATCACACCAGAGTGTCACTAAACTCCATGCTGGCCAGCAAGAATCAACCTCAGTCACCTAAAAAGGGTATAGAGAGTGCCCAGAAACTTCCATTTTAAAACCCGAACCTTCAAGTAATTCTGATGCAGGTAGTCCAAACCACTCTGATGCACACTGCTTTAGACTTCATCTCCAAAAGGAAAAAGCAATGTATCTATATAAATCAGCACACTGAACACAGAACCATCCCTGGTATCACAGCCTCATTTCAAAGGGACCCCCAGAGAATATAGACACTTCAGTGAGGCAGGCTCATGAAGGGCCTTGCTTATAGATGTGAGTACATGAAGACAGAGAAGCAGTTTCTATGTGACTGCATAAGCAGTCATAGACTTCACAGTTTTTGTTTTCAATAAGCAAAAGCTAATAATCAAACAGCAGAGATCAATTTTTTCTATTTTTGGCAACATCTAAGGTAGGAATAATGGCAACACAATTAAATCTTATAAATCAGCCAAAATATAAATTAGTAAAAGGCTACTTAAATACAGATTTAAATCCAACAATAAACCCTGTTTGCTGTGTGCATATATGTGCATGTGAAGGACAAAAGGGCAAGCTCGGGTGATTCATCAGGAGCCTCTCCTCTCTGGGTTTTGAGACAGGGCTTCTCTTTCCTTTTGCCTGGAGCTCACCAAGCAAGCTAGGCTGGCTGGCTAGTGAGGCACAGGAATCTGCCTACCTCTGCCTCCCTGGAGCTGGAGTTACAAGTGCACTACACCACACCTGCCTTTTAAAAGTAGGTTCTGGAGTTCAAACCCAGGTCCTTACCTTGCAAAGCAAGTGTTTTGCTGAGTGATCCATCTCTCCAGCCCCTAAGCCCTAGCTTAGGAAATACCCTGAGATATTCGCTAATGATAGTTCATGTATCTAACTTAAAAATATTTAAATTACTTATAGTTACAAGGGAACAAGTGTATAGTTTCCCTGGGTTGTGGAAGCTTTACAGTTGTACACTAAATCTCTTTGCAAATGGCCTAAGAGGACATGTCCTTATTCCTACACTTATCCATGCATTTATCTATTCATAAAAACAGTATGAGAGTTTATACATTCTCATCTTTCCAACCACATTCCCTACCTGAGATCTCTCTGTTGCTCATATATCTGGAAGTATGATTATCCTTCAAAGCTCAATTAGGTCTGCAGTCTTCCAGGAAACCTTCTCCCATCCCACTGGGAACTGAACTCAGGGTCTTGTGTCTGCCAGGCTAACCTGACACTTTCTTAACTGTTCTGTTCCTCCTAACACTGTCCATTCCACTAAGACAAAAAGCACACCTTGAGGACAAGGGCTGAGACACTACAACCACAGGAACAAACCATGCACTGCTACACCAAGGACAGAAGACAGGAAGGACAGCTGTGACCTCTTCACAGATGTGATTTCATCTGTCTCTCCCAAGAAACCTGGAGAGATTCATTATTACCCCTATTTGATAGAGAAACAGCCTCAGAGACACTGCTTCTCATGGCCAAGAGATACATTGTCTCTCTCTAAAATCAACATCTAAAATCTTGTCTCTCCAACCGGACTGCTGCATTTAACCTTTATGTAGCTGTAAACCTTATCCCAGGCTGCAGCACACATGGCTGACACCGAAATGTTTCTTTACAGTTCTAGTCGACAAAATCTCCTCTGTGCCGAGTCCATCTTAACTCCCATTCCAGCAAGCTACACACACATTTGATTCACATCTTTGCCGAAGAGACAGACAGATGTTGTCATCAAAGGCCCTTTATGGGAGCTACACAAAGCGATGTAAAAGGCAGGGATTCCAGCACAGTGGCATGCTAAGTACTCTAGCTATTGTCTAAGTAAGAGGACCAGTGTTTTCTACTGCAGACACTGAAGAAAATGTACAAGAATTAAAGATGAATTAAATATTAGATTTTCATTAAAAGATTTCAAATAGAAAATTTAGCCAACTCATTTTACAGATTCAAGACATCACCAGTGAGGGCAAGGCCCTGAGACAGATCCCCAGCACCACCACCGGCACAAACAAAAATCACCACAAGGAAAAAGAGAACTAAGGCAGGCTATACTGCAGCAACACAAACAGCCACAGCCCACATGTAACTGGTCATAATTAACTCCGAAAAGCTCTTACTGTGCAGCCAGTAGCCAAAGCTGCAGCTCTGAAGGAATCTTCTGCCTTTTTGGTCAAAACTTGAAGCTCTTTCATTGAGGGTGCACGGAAGTAATAGATTAATTCAGAGTAAGAGGGGATGATATTGGGTTTTACACCACCGTTTTTTATTATACCTATAAAAAGAACCAAATTACTGAAGTTAAATTTGATGATTTGTTTAAAGAAAGTTTTGTAGCCAGTACAAAAAGGAAAATAATTAGCTTCACTGATGAACTGATAAAGATTTTTGACATGCTGTCCAACACTTCCACAGAGAGACACTATTTCCCAGCTAATCAGGGAAAATTGTCTATATGTACTTTACTCTAAGGCATCTATTTAATATTAAGGAATTAAATTTGAGAGAGGGTAAAGTTCAACAACAGAGCACTTGCCCAGCATGTGTGAGAGTCTGGGTTTAATTCCCAGAACTGGAAAGAAAGAAAAAAACAAGGAGGTGAAGAGGGAAAGATTATAATCTAAATTATAAAGAAATACAGAATTATGTAGCTACAAAATAAACAGTAGTATTAAACTTTCTGGAGGAAATTTATCTCGGTAGGCTTTATTACAGTTGTGCAATTTGATAAACTTTGACACTTTTTTACAATGGCACGAGGCTCTGTAACTACCATCCTATTTGAAAAATCCTACAAATATTTTAAATGACATTTAGCAGTGGAGAAATAATTTTCATACCAATTAGAGACTACTACAATTGCTTCTTAGCCTTTTGGCTACAATCATGTATACAAACAAAAGCCAAACAAAGACCCCTAAAAACTACAAACTATCAAGACACACATTTGTTTGGGACCACACAAAATAAAGATTTCTTTGTTTCTACCAATAACTAAAATAGATACATAGAATCTAATTCCAGCCAGTTGTGCAACTCTGTAATCCCAGCACTTGAGGAGGAGGCAGGAAGCTCATGAACTCAAAGTAATCCTTGGCTATAGCCTGGGCTACAGGAGACCTCATCTTAAAGATAGATAGATAGATAGATAGATAGATAGATAGATAGATAGATAGATAGATAGATAGATAGATAGACAGATAAAAAACGAATTCCTCATCTACTAATTTAAAATTTTTCCACTCTAATCCCTTTTGAGGAAATTAAGGCAAGCAGCAAGATGGGTTAGGCCTGTATGCTGGATGCTGGCACAAAAGGACTGCTTGAATTTAAGGGCAGCCTGGACTACACAGTGAGAGCCTATCTCAAACCAACAGCTACCCACACCAGAGAAGAAAATTAAGACAAGAAACTCACAAAAGCACAATTATAAAATGATTTTAGCATACGGCAAAATTGAGTAAAACATAGATATTAAAGCACAATTTCCTAGATCATAAAGAAATAAACTGAGGAAGAAAGGGAGGGAGGGAAAGAAAATTATAAGTCAGTGTGGTGCTTCATGCCTGTAATCCCAGCCTGGGAAGGTGGAAATGTGTACCCCTAAGAGAAGACCGTGCTACTATATTTATACACACAGAATTTTAAGAGTGTACTATACTAGTCCCTGAGTAAATAAAACTAGTAACCGCCACTTTTTTTTGAGAAAGACTCTCATTTATTGTAGGTTGCCCTCATATTTACATGTGGCTGAGGATGATCATGAACTTGTGATTCTAAGTACTAAAACTATAGGTATGTGACACACACCAGGTTTTATGCAGTGCTGGGAACCCAGTGCCCAGGGTATCCCAGGCAATCATTCTACTAACTGAACTACATCCCCAACCCCCAATTTTCCTTGTTATTGTTTGGGTTTTGTTTCTAAACAGGGTTTCTCTGTGTAGCACTAGCTGTCCTGGAATTCACTCTGTAGTGAGTGACTACTTTGAACTCACAGAGATCCTCCTGCCTCTGCCTCCAAGTGCTGGGATTAAAGGCATGCACCACCACTGCCTGGCTTCCAACCAATTAAAAAAAAAACAAAACTAATTTTAAATAATTTTACTGCACTGACATATAATAAGTACCATTTACTATACAAATATTTGGCGTGTATACCATGAAGTCTCCAGGTTGGTTTCATCTGTTGTCTTAATGCAGAGAGATTGTTATAGGCAAGAACTGCAGCATCTAAGGCATTCACTCCCTCCCAAGGGTAAGCAGCGGCATGAGACGCCTTTCCATAGTATTTCACAGTAACACTAGGAAATGAAAAAAGAAACCACTAGAAATGACCTCCTCCATTATCACTAAAATAAGAAAATCCAATTAGCTGTGTGTGTGTGTGTGTGTGTGTGTGTGTGTGTGTGTGTGTGTGTGTAGTATGGGTGTCAACAAAGACAAAGATGTAGCTCAGCTGACAGAATGCTTGCCTAGCATGTCTGCAGCCCGGGGCTCAATCTCTGGCACCCCATAAAACCAGGTATAGTGGCGTAAACCTGTAATCCCAGAACTGGGAGGCAAGAGGATCAGAAGTTCAACGTCATCCTCAGTTATGTAGCAAATCTGAGGCTAGCCTAGGCTACATGAAACGGCTTAAAATCAACAACGACGACAAAACGCAAAGCTGGGCCGGGAACACAGCTCAGAGGGCAGGGTGCTTACCTAGGCTCAGTCCTTCCCCAGCACCACACAAATAAGACACGGAGGTACACACCCGCAAGGCCAGCACTAGGGTGTAGTGGCTGAGGCCCTGGGGAGTGGTAACAGAACTGTCCCCTGCACTTCATGGTGCTAGCACCACGCTCAGGTCATTTGACTTTTTAACTGGACAAATGCAGAGTTGCAGTGTCTGGCTTAGTTTCCCTTTCTTTTTTAAATTACGTCTGTGTGTGATGGGGGAGTGGGGTGTGCATGCAATGGGACACCTGCGGAGACCAAAGGACAACCCTGCTCTGCTTTGATGTGGGCTCTGGAGATAGAACTTGGGTCGCCACGCTTCAGTGACAAGTACTTTTACCCACTAAACCACATCACTGCCCTAGCTCTGAGTACTCTTCAGTCTGCTGTCCACCAAGACATTATGTCCGACGTGATGACTTACTCCCGCTCGGCCACATCCAGCAGATAGGCGGCATCCTCTTGAGACGGATGAGCCATGAAAACAGCATCAAGGTCTTTAAAGGCACCTGCTTTGATTAAGTCGATCTTCCCACCGCCGTCTTCTTCTGCAGGGGTTCCCAGGACAATGACCTACAAGGAAATACATACGTTAGCACAAAGAGACTCCTAACAGGAAAACATTAACTAGGTTTGAGTGCATATGCACTCAGAACATATACTTAAGAGTCCTTAAACCCTGAAGAAGTTCTGTTCTGACACTTATACAGGGAATAAAAACACACAGTGCAGAATCACAACATTTAATTTGTATTGCTATAGTAATCTGGTATAAATGCGTGCTAGAAATGCTATAGGAAAAGTTCTCCAATTTTAGAACTCGATTTTAACTAAGTTATAACAAAGACAAAAAAAAAAAGGAATTCTATGAACTTAAGTTCTTCAACATTTGCTAGGACTTATCTGTTAAAGTCTCTTCAAGCTGAGCCTGTTAGCAAACTATGTACATAGTTAGTCATAGCTTTACGGCTAAGGAGCTTGCATGTGACCTGGGACCCTCGCAACAACCCTGTGAGGTAGGTGAGTGGTCTGCACCAGTTCAGGCCGGCTTAGACTCCCAGGGTTACAGAGCACGTGTTCAGAGCTGCAGTCCTCTCGGCTAGCTGTCCTGGCTTTCAGCTTGGAACTCTTACAGAGAAACCACTGAAAAGGTCCTCCTCGCTCATTAACCCTTCATTGACCAGCGTTCAACAATCTCAGTACCATGGTTAGAAACCGCCAACTATTACACAAACTTACTAATTCGATTCCACCAGTTCAACCAGGAAGATTTAATGGTCACCAAACACCTAATCAAACAAAAGAGAACTTTACAGAATAAACATTTTACTTTGATATTTATGCTTAGCTTCTTCAAGCAATTTTTTTAAAGCAAAGACAAATTATCTGCATAAAATTAATGTATTCTTAAGGTCATGTATAAAAATACAATGAAACAAGCTGGGGTAAAAAAAAAAAAAAAGGCTTTGCTTGCAAAGGGAATCCACTCAGATTCCATTTTCTCATGAGAGAACCTTGCTGAGAACAACCATTTCAAGTTGGCATATTTCTCAAAAGTCTGGCTGTGTTTATTTTTTAATTCATAAAGCATCCAAACTCTTAAATTGAGCTGCTTTGTGGCGGGGGGGGGGGGCGCTTGAGAAAAGGTTTCTCTATATAATCCCGACTGTCCTGGAGCTCCTATGTAGACCAGGCTGATCGCCAAATCACAGGGATATGCCTGGCCACTGAGCTGTTCCCTATTCTGAATCTAACGGGCTCTTGCCAACTGCTGAGAACTTTTTTCTAAGTCTGTCCAGGGTCTCACACCCTCCCCAAACAAAACAAAAACCCAGAGGCATAAAAGAGAGGTAGCCAGAGAGAAAGGGCCACAAGAGATGAACTGTTGTAGGGGATAATGCCACTGGGGGGGGGGGGGTGACCGGGCTGAGTGACAGATGGTTCCTGGCTCACAGAATGAAGAATTACACCATCTGAAAGAGTGGAGTAACACAAGACAGACACGCATGGCATTCTGCTTCCAGAACCAAGACGCCTCTTGTAATTGTGAAATAAAGATTAACACTTAAATATGAACCCATCTACGTAGTAAATGTTTATTCGCTTCTCCGTTATTTCTACTCTTGCAGAAGTTGGGTAGTCTGGTAGTTCTAAAGATTGAAATTTAAATTTACTATGCAAATACCAATTACTCTTTTTTTTGTCTACAAACTTGACTTGCAGGGATCGCACAACCTAGTCAGCAAACTGCGGCTGCCTGGTACTCCGGGCTGGGTCCGCACGGCCGACAAACACCGCGGCGGCCCGGCGTGGCTCACCTTGACCGCCGGCGGCGCAGCGCCGCCCTCCAGCGCCGCCCGCAGGCCCAGCGCCGCCGCCACCCCGACCTCGGCTATGAGGTTGTGGCCGCAGGCGTGGCCCAGGGCGGGCAGCGCGTCGTACTCGCACAGGAAGCCCAGCTGCAGCGCGCCGGGCCCCGCGGCCGCCCCTGGCGGCGCCCACTCGGCACGGAAGGCGGTGGGGAGCCCGAAGTGCGGCTGCACGGCCCAGGAGGCGGCCGGAGGCTCGCGCTCCAAGAAGCGTGTGAGCTCCCGGTGCGCGCCGTGCTCCTCGTAGGCCAGCTCGGGCGCGCTCCAGATGGCGCGGCTCAGCGCGCCCAGGCGCTCGGCCGCCTCGTCGATGCGCTCCGCCGCGCGCTGCTTCAGCAGCTCCAGCTCCGCCGCGCTGCTGCTAGTGCCCAGCTCGGCCGGCCGCTCCACCACCGGACCCATGGCGCGGGCGGACTACGCTCTACCCTAGTCAGCCCTCGGCCCGGTTCGTCAGCGCTCGGCGGCCCTCGGAAACGCTCGGCTGTCCTTGTTCAGGCCTCGGAAGCGCTCGGTCGTCCTTGTCAGGCCTCGGCAACGCTTGGCGGCCCTCGGCGGCGCTCTGTGGCTTCCATAGCCCTGTATGATGTAACTAACCCCTCCGGGCCGGGAGTTGCCGTGCACGCAGCTCCACCTCCAGCCCCGGAGTGGAGCTGGGACGTCAGCTCCTCCTAAGAAAAGAAATTGTACTTAAGTTTTATCTGAAATTTTGATTGACGGTAAGCCCAAGTAACATGATTTGCACAGCTCGTGTGCATATCACAGAGGGTCTAAGTTACCTGATGAAGAAATTCAAGAAGTCATGCACTCGTTTTCTTCCAGAGTGATACAAAGTTCAAAAAAATTGTTGTTGATGATACGCCTAATATTGGTGATCCGAAGTTTTCTAGTATTAAAAGCTTCAGCCGGTCCTTCCCGTTCTACCATCTCTTAATTTGCCACAACTAGATCAAATAAGATACAATATATAATTTTAAAAAACCAATAATGTAGAAAAAAATGTGCCTCTGAAAATGAGTCTGAAGGAATCTGTTGAGGTGGCTCAGGAATTTAATCCTAGCACTAGGAAGGCAGAGGCAGACAAGTTTCTGAGTTCGAGGCCAGCTTGGTCTACAGAGTGAGTTCCAGGACAGCTGAGGCTACACAGCGAAACCCTGCCTTGAAAAGAAAGGAAGAGAGTGATTAGTTTTTACTAGTTTATATCCTAACAGTGCCAGAATCCATGTCACGTTCTAATGTGAAAACCATCCTTAATTAACACCCGAACTAAAACTCAGATCTAAACATAATAAATGTGATATTAAATTCCTGGATGGCCTCACTTTTCTCTTTTTTTTAAACTTTTTTTATTTTAATTTTATTTCATGTGTATGGGCGTTTTGCCTAAATGTATACATGTGCACCGTGTGTGTCTGTGTGTGTGTGTGTGTGTGTGTGTGTGTGTGTGTGTGTGTGGTGTCTGAGGAGGACATACGAAGGCATCAGATCTCCTGGAACTGTAGTTATACACGGTAGTGAGCCACCATGTGGGTGCTAGGAACTGAACCCTGGTCTTCTGGCATGAACAATACACACTTTAATCAGCTGAACTGTCTCTCCAGCTCCACCCTCATTATTCTTAATAAACTTTACTCTGATACACATCTTATAGAAATCCTCCAGCATCTGTGAAACTGGAGATCAATTTGCTCAGTGAGTTGGCTGAAAGCCAGAACAATGTTAAGATAAGCGCATTTACTCTGTACCAAATGCTCTTCTGGGTGTTTTAAACGTTAATACATAGTCCTCATCCCAACCTATGAGGTTATTAACGTGACCATTTATCTTCAATTTACAGATGAGTATCCAAGATTACACAGCCTTCTAAATACTGGGCACAGTATTATACAGAGGACAATGTTTAGTCACTGTACTTGATTGCTTGTGTAAACAGACATCTGCATTCATAAATGCATCTACTCACATCATAATGAGAAGAATCATCTTGAATAAATTTTACGGCAGCAACTCTGCCAATAGCACTGGAAATCTTTCTTGTTCTCTTTAGGCAATGTTAAACAGCTACAGACAGGCTTGTATATAAATTTAAACACAAGCTGTTATTTAGTTTGCCTGCGACAAATTAACAGTGTTGTCATCTGAAGTGGTGGAAAGACAGGTAATTCTGGGCTCTATTCCTCCTGAGTATGTGTGCACACACACATACATATGTATTCAGTTTCTACTTTTGGCATCATGGATTTCTTCATGGTCATTTGCATTCTTCAACCTCTTTAATAAATTATGATGATTTGTTGAATGTGTGTCTTCTCTCCGGTCTTCATACTCTTTTCTTGTTTCATTTTCTAGTTCCCAACATCCTATATCATATATTTCTTGTCATTGGTTTGATAAGAATGGTCTCCATAGGCTCCTTATTTGAATGTTTAGTCATCAGGGAGTGGTACTACTTGAGAGGGATTAGTTGTGGTGTGGCGATATTTTATTTGCATTTATTTAATCCGTGGCAAATTCAGTTCAGTCCTTTCCTGACATTGTAGAAGAAACCCCTTCCCAGAGCAATTAAATAACCAAAGCCTATTGTAAAAAAAACATACTGCTCAGGGAATAGAACAGCTATAGCAGTGAGAACAGAAAACTCAGGAGAAACCACAAAGTGAATTTTTTGGCAAACTTCTATAAATGAACAAAGACCAAAATTAAAAATACGAATAAATGACGTTCTCTTTGAGGGTCTTGTAGACACAGGTGCAGATATAACAATAATTTCACCAGAATCTTGGCATCCAACTTGGCCTCTTCAGGATAATGTTCAGCTGTTAGGGATTATAACATTATCACAAGTGAAACAGAGCACAAGATGGGTCAAATGTATAGGGCCAGAAGGACAGAGAAGAAAATTAAAGCCATATGTGGCTAATATAGCTATGAATTTTGGGGGCCATGATTTATTACAACAATGAATATTCAGGTTGACATTCCTTCAACCAGAGAAACAAACCATAAACTAAAACATGTTTCTGAGAAAAATATTAGAAGATATTATAAAGAACAGTCACCAGGCATCCAGATTTTACAAGAACAGGGCACAACAGCTGTTGATCTTTCAAGACACCAACAGCTCTACCTTTAAAATAATTAACAGACAAGCCTGTATGGGTTCAGCAATGGCCTTTAACAACAGAGAAACTACAGGCCTTCGTGTAGGGAAACTGAAGGGACTGGAAGAGAGGAAGCTGTGGGCTTGGGCTTTGGTTTATAAGGTGGAGGCTCATTATCTGGATCAAAAGAAATTGTTTCATCCTGTTCTGACTTCATAGCTAGCAATAGCTGGGTGGGAGAACAGGAGGCACAGAGAAAAGGTAAGAGAAGGCTTTTACATATAGGGTCTCTTTCCATTTCCCCAATCACTCACAATAGTTGTAAAGGTTCCGTATAATATTGTGATCTAGTGTGCTGTTATGCAGCCATTTAGATTGATTATCTAAAGGATAATGAGGCCAAACTTTATTGCACAAGTGAACAAGTTTAGAGCCTTTCAAATCAGGTTCTAGGTGTAAAGGCTTGAGATTTTCTAGGAGGCATCTCAAGGGGGTATGGTAGGGTATGGAGTGCAGGGTTCCCATGGATGAGAGGGGAGGGAATCAGTCACTGCAGCCTGTAGTCACAGGCGTCCCCTGACTCAGGGAGGCCCAAACAGGAATCAAGGTATCCAGAGGGTTGTCATCCAACTCAACGGGGGTCCAGCTTAGCCCAGCTAAGCCAATGGAGAGACTCAGGTGCTTGGTACCAGGGCTTCAGTAGAAGCAAGAGGGTGAGAGAAAACCTAGCTCTAGGGGGAAGGACTCATCCAGAGGAAAGGGCTAAAAAGGGAGACTATCATGGCTCCTTTTGTGGGAAGATGGGGGAGCACAGGAAGGGATGCTTAAGACTACCTGATTGCGGCCGGGCGGTGGTGGCGCACGCCTTTAATCCCAGCACTCAGGAGGCAGAGCCAGGCGGATCTCTGTGAGTTCGAAGCCAGCCTGGACTACCAAGTGAGTTCCAGGAAAGGCGCAAAGCTACACAGAGAAACCCTGTCTCGAAAAACCAAAAAACAAAAAAAAAAAAAACAAAAAAAACAAAGACTACCTGATTGCAGCTCTGAGGATGGGAGGGTGTGGTCAAGTGAAGAGGGCCAGCTGTAGCCTTAAAGATGGTGGCTGGCGGTACCTCCACTTCCAAGAGTACTAGAGGAGTGCTGGACACTCAACCGTCACTTCCTCAGAATGGTCTCTTCCTCAGACCCAGGGAAACATTTACACTGACCAAAAGGGGAACTCACCTAATTATCGATGTTGGATGGAATGCTGAGTGATAAGTGAGCCAAAAGTTTGGTCAGTTGCAGTTGGGCTGGAGAGATAAGGGATAGAGTCCCCTAGTGTGGCCCAGACCACAAGGGGAGAGCATAGGCACTGAGGGAGTCTATCCCGGGTTTCAGCACCAAAGTGTAAGTAAATTGGTTGCAACAACTCTGGGTTTGGTCCCAGATTTTGGTACCAAAACATGAGTTTTGCAACTCTGGGAAGGATGTCCTGACTACATGGGAGTCAGACAAAACCTTGAGCTGCTTAGGACAGCTCTGATGGCTGAACTGCAAGGAGACAGTTCAACCCTGGAAGGCAAGTTACCCGGACACCTTGAGCTGCTCAGAACAACAGTTCTTCCCTGAAGGTGTCTTGGACACCTGGAGCTATTTAGCACAACTCTGATGGCTGGAACTGCAAAGCAGCAGCCCAACCCTGGAAGGGAAATTTTTCTGACTTCTCGGGAAAGTCAGGCCTGGAACTGCTTCAGCAGGGAAGGGTATCCTGATTCTTCGGAAAAGTCAAGGTATACCTGGTGTTATGGGGGATGGTCTCCCCGCAGGATATAGCAATCCTGCTCCTCTCCTGGAGAGCTGTTACAGCTGAGCTTTGCTCAGCCCCCTCTTAAGGGGGCTACCTAGCAGAGCTCTGCTTCTCAGGCCTAAGATGTTGCTTCTTTTGCTTCACTCCATGAAAGAGGAAACCCCTGCAGAAATATAGCATTCTCCTTCTGCTCCAGAGAAAAGTGTTACTTTTCAGCTCTCTCTTGTTTTGTCCACTGAGGGACATCTCAGCAAGGATCTTCTCTACCTCTCCCAGGACTTGACAGTTAACCCAAATTTTTTCTTTTCAGGATCCCCTAAAGATGCCATTGCCCCCAGACAGTAGGAAGTAATATTAAAAATATGATGCCCACATTCCCAAGAGGTGGGGTGGGTGGTTTTTGGTCATTCAATGGGTTATAGATAATTGCATTATTTAGGATGGTTGCTTACAAGTTGTTAATTGTTAATGGTTGGAGAAAAAAGCTAAACAAAGAAAATTAGAATTGGGGTTCTTGAAAAAAAAGAAAAGAAAAGAAAAAAAGAGGATATAGATAAGAGGTAGATTATTGAATCTACTCTGAAAAAAAGATACAGAAATGATAGGATAAAGGGTAGATTGTTGAATCTATGCGCAAAAGAAAAATAGAGGGGATATAAGTATGATAAGGTAAAAAGGTAGATTATTGAATCTGCTTTTAGAAAGCAACTACTAGTTTTAATTATTTTACATTGGATTGGATTTTTGTTTATTGTATATAAATTGTGTATATTGATACAAATTTGAGATTGATTTTATTAGAAAATACTGTACATATATTCCTAATCTTGTTCAAGGTATTATACCTATACAGTTCATTTAACAAGATAGTGCAATTTTCTAGTCCTCAGATGTTATTATTACAACTAATTAGGATATAAGAAATGCAAGTTAATAGTCATTACAATCAAACTTATAGTCAAATTAGGTATGTTTTCAAGGTTAAACTGAAATATATTTTAGATAGGTCATCTTTAAATACTTCAGAGATTTACAGAATATGGCATTTAAGATATCTTAATAACAGATTTTTTCTTCTTTTTTTAATGACTATGAGACATGTCTGCTCCTGGCAACACCAATCTACTTCAGAGAAGATGATGAGCATTGAAGAAACTCCATATGGAGTTTACTTTCATTGTGGCAAAAGTTATCAACTGGGCAAGAAAGTGCCCTCGCATCAACTGCTGACAGTATACTGTCCAAAATGGACAAACAGGACACAAAAGAAAGGACTCCTGATCCTTACCAAGACAAATAGGAAAGCTCTTTAGAAAATTCTGCTTCACAGATGAGTCTGTCAGATATGCTAAGCCTGTAGGCTGAAGATGATGCCCCAACGTTTCAGAGAAACTTTGGGTGACTGTCCAGGCAGCTGGCAGTTTCTGTCATAACTCACATTTTTAGAAGTTGCTTGTTTGCACTTCCTGTTTAACTAGGTAATATTATTTCCTTCTTAGATCTCTGAGGGAATTGAAGATTAGATAGTTACAGTTTTCCTTGTTAAGAAGTTCAGAAAGGAAACTCACTAAGAGGTGTAAATTGTACAAGTTTGAAAGACATAAAAGATAGTTTCCAGTTCATAATACAAGTTAGGACAGAAAGTGAATTAGGTACATCTTGGACTCACCAAAATAGGATAGATAATGGAATATTTTCACTGAATTTGTCAAATGCAAATGGACTAGACATTGTTGATGTATTTGTTGCCTGTATACATTGCATATAGTTATTGTACTTTTTGTATATAGTTTTTCTTATATTAGTTATAACTTTTTTGTTAGACAAAAAAAGGGGAAATGTGGTGATATTTTATTTGTGCTCTAATAAATAAAGCTTGCATGGAAATCAGAGGAAAAAGACAGCCACTATATTAAACATAGAAATCGGGCAGTTGTAGCACATGCCCTTAATCCTAGCATTCAGGAGGCAGAGATTCATCTGGATCTCTGTGAGTTCAAGGCCACACTGGGAACAGAGATAGGCATGGTGGTACACATCTTTATTCTCAATGCTAGTTAACCATAGAGGTCTGGAGGTCTGTACAGACAGACAGGAAGTGATAGAGGGAGACAGAAAGAGAAAGTGATGTAGCTGGGTGGAGAGAGGAAGTGAGGTGGCAGGGACAGAAAGGGTATAGGCATGAGTATATAGAAAGTAGCCCTCTTTGGAGGCTAAGGAGTTGGTGAGGTGAGGTTGGCTGTGGCTTGTCTTATTCCTCTGATCTCTCCGTTTTTACCCCAATATTTGGCTCCAGGTTTTTTTTTTTTTATTAATAAGACCTTTTAAGATTCATCTTACTTTGTGGCCTTGTTGTAGTATGTGTGGCATTTTGAAGGAAGTGTGTCACTGGGGGTGAACTTTGGGGTTTCAAAAGCCCAAGTCAGGCCCAGTGTGTTTCTATTCTTGCTGTCTATGGATCTGGACATAGAACTCTCAGCTTCTTCTCCAGCACCATTTCTGCCTGTGTGCCAACATGCTCCCTGCAATGATGAGAATGGACTAGACCTATGTGCTGTGGAAGAATCCTTCTGTACATTGTGAAAATGTTTTGCTCTCATTGTTAATAAAAAGCTGATTGGCCAATAGCTAGGCAGGATTTGGGGGCAGAGAGAATGCTGTGAGGAAGAAGGGCAGAGTCGTGAGGAGATGACATAAGACTCAGGTCGAGCAAGATGGGCAGTTTGTAGATGAGGTAAACAAGCCTTAGGGTAGCACATAGATTAATAGAAATGGGTTAAGTTATAAGAGATGGTTAGTAACAAGCCTAAGCTATCAACTGAGCATTTATAATTAATATTAAGTCTCTGTATGGTTATTTGGGCAGCAGCTGTTGGGACAAAAAAGTCCTATACCTATGAAACTGTAAGCAAGCCCCAATAAATGATTTCTTTTTATAAGAGTTGCCATGGTCATGGTGTCTCTTCACAGCAACAGAATGCTGATAAAGACACCCTTCATCTGTGACAGTAAATATTTTTTGGGTAATTATTCTTCTTAACTCTAATTGTAGTATTACCCATTACACTATACCAATCTACCAACACTCAACTCCATGCGACTTTACAGAGTAGAGTTGGGTGTCTAGAAAGAATGTCTTTTATTTGTTGGTGTGTGAGTGTGTGTGTGCATTCAGTGCCCAGAGCAGGTCTTCAGGTGTCTTCTATTGTTCTCCATCTTATCACCTTGAGACAGGGTCTCTCACTGAACTGAAGCTCCCTGTTTCAGCTAAGCTGGTTAGCCAGCCTCCCAGGATCCACCTGTCTCTGCCTTCCACCCCTGCCCAGAGCTGGCACAGTTACACACAACCATACACATCTCTTTACATGGTCACTGGGGATTTGAACTTATGCTTGCAGAGCAAGTGTTCTACCTTTTCAACCACCTTAACTAGCTCAAGAATATCTTCCTACAGCTGGGGTTGGACATGTGGCATTCTTGAATCTGGTCAACTCAGTATCTTTTTACTATTATTTTTATTTCTACATCTACTATCCAAACAACTGTCTGCCATATCTATGATGCAACTAAGGACACTAAATTGTTGTTGTTGCTAGGAACAAAAATATGTAGAAAATCTCCCTTCCTTTACCTGGGGCTGGAGTTAAAGAAACAACACAGAATTTACTATTAAGGATTTTTTGTTTGTTTGTTTGTTTCCTTTTTGGAGGGAAGGAACTGGGGGTCAATAGAAATAGTTCTTACATGATGTCTAGTTTTAAAATACAAAGACGTGTTTTTCCTTCCAGACTACTCACAAAACAAGCCCCCATCACAGGGCATGATAATTTTGAAACAGGAAATTCCTGACGAATAGGTGCTTTACTAGCAAAAATAGAGGGGGAGAAAGTTCAGATACTGTGGAAAACAAAACTGAAACACCACTCAAATTATACGACATTATATTGCATGTTATTTTAGCTTCAGATTCAGACCTCCTTTTGACAAATGACAGACTTCAGTATTGGTTTATATGCTTTGGGTAGGATAAAAATAATCCCCAAATGAAATCCCCCACAGACTGACAAAACGTGACCTACATGAGATCACAGAAAGTGCAATGGAATGGTAGTGGTGTGGGGGAGGGGGGAGGTGAAGAAAATTAAGGTGAAAGTAAAGGCAACCCTAAACACTGGTGGGAGCAGTGTGTAGAAGGAGAAAGATTTGATTCATGGAGAAAATGTAGTGATGTCCTCCCCAAAAAATAGGAAATAAAGAAAATGTTTCCAAAAATAGATAGGAATCTTCCTTGCTGTCTTCAGTTATGATATTTTGAAACTGAACAATTCAATCTAGAATGAAGCAGAACCATGGCATGATTTGGGGGCTGCCACTACCTGAATGCTGAGAAGTGCTATCAGAATATTGTTGATAAAATCCTCCAAACCAATCCTCAGTGCACATCACTACCTCTGGAATGGCTAGTTGAAATAAGCACGTAACATACATTTAAAAAACCCACGTGGGCTGAGGTGTTGGAAGAGCTAGCTGCCACGTAGCAGAAAGCAGAGAACTGAGGGACTAGGTCAGCTGAAAGATGAATTTTGATTGGGGGTGGAGGGGTGTCTTAGTCATTATTCTATTGCTGTGAAGAGACAGCATAACCAAGGCAACTCTTAGAAGGTATTTAATTGGAGCCTTGCTTACAGTTTTAGTGGTTTAGTCCATTATCATCATGATGGAAAGCACAGAGGCATGCATGGCTCTGGAGTAGTAGCTGTGAGCTACATCCTGATCCACAGGCTGAGAGAGAGAGAGACTGGGCCTGGCTTAGGCTTTTGAAACCTCAAAGCTGACCCTCAGTGACATAACTCCTCCAACAAAGCCATACCTCCTAATTCTTCTAATCCTACCAAACAGTTCCTCTCCCAAGTGGACCAAGTATTCAAATATATGAGCCTAGGAAGGCCATTCATATTCAAACTGCCACATTCCCTTCCAAGATCCCCATATGCTTATAGCCATATCATAGTACAAAAATGCATTCAATCCAACTTCAAAAGTCCCCATAGTCTACCACAGTCTCAACAATGTTTAAAAGTCCAAAGTTCTAAGTCTCTTCTGAGACTCATGGCAATCTCTTAACTGCAACCCCCTATAAAACCAAAATCAAAAAGCAGATCACATATTTCCAATATACAATGGCACAGGATATACATTACCATTCCAAAAGGGAGGAAAGGGAGCATAGCAAGGAAATACTGGACCAAAGCAAGACTGAAAACCAGCAGGGCAATCTCCAAATTCTGAATCTCCATGTCTGAATGTTACTAGTAGTCCACCAGAGATGATCATCCAAACACAGTTTAACCAATTGAAAGTCTTTATTCCACTTGTCTGGGACCACACCCAAGTATTCGGGGGCATAGATGTGGCTCTGAGTGTCCAGAACATGAGCTTTTTGAAGGCAGAAATCACAACCTGGCATCTCATTTGACAGCTTGGGGAAAGTGGGGCATGCAGTTTAACGGAAGCTAAGTTAGCTAGGACCACCTGACCTTGGGTTCCTGGAACAGAGTTGGATAACTTTCCATAGGATGCTCCATCAAGGAGATCAAATTCTGGTTAAACCTGAAATGTCCTCAGTAAGAATAGAAGATGGAGGAAACTTCACCCTGTCTTCATATCTCCAATTCCTTTCAGCTTTGTTGACTGCAGCACACTTCTTTCTCTTGGCCTGGTCCCATTCCCTGTTCGAGGCTTCCCTTGGCAGGTGTCCCGCAGCTCTGGCATCTCCAACATCTTCGGTTCTCCAAGGCGATCGAGGTTTCACCTTCACAGCTTCACACAATGGCCTCACTGGGACTTCATTCAGGGATGCCCCTGGAACACACCTGGCCTCAGTGGCTTTCCTTGGATGTAGAGAGATATTCCACAACCCCTTCCTTGTATTCTCCATTATAAATCCAGAACCACGTGGCAGAAGCTGCCACATTCTGCTGCTTGATGGGGCTGGAACTTGTGCCTCTTGCAGCTACATTTGTACCAACTTTCAATTTCCTTCAACGCTTAATCTTTTCTTTAATTCATTTTTACAAGTTGGGAGCTTAGCTGGGTGGGGTCTTATCTTGAGGTTAGCACTCTCCTTATGGCATTTAGCATCAGGCTTTTCTTTAAACCCCTGTCTCCTTGAGCACAGGACTCGGCTCTAACCTTTCCTGTGTTCTTCTTCTCCTCACACACTGTATATTTTGTATTCCTCTTTGTCCAGCTTCTTCCTTTTCACTATAGATCTGTGTAAGAGTGACCGCTAGTAACCACATGACAAAGTTAACACTAGGCTGTCCTGAAATTTCCTCTGCCAATGCCATTAATCCAAAACTGTAACGAGTTTTTCTCTGTACTGCCAGCTCCCAAATAACAACACAGAGACTTATTATGAAAACTCAGCCTTAGCTTAGGCTTGTCCTACTAGCTCTTATAACTTAAATTAATCCATTTATTTTAATCTACATTCTGTCACATGGCTTGTTATCTCATCTCTCTTCATACTGCTCATGTTACTTCCTCTGAGTCTGGTTGGCAATTCCACCTACTTTTTCCCAGAATTCCCTCTTGCCCAGAAGTCCCACCTATACCTCCTGCCTAGCTATTGGCCATTCGGCTTTTTATTACACCAAACACAGCAATACATTTTCACACACTGCATAAATATCCCACAACACAAAGCTCCTCAATTTTGCCTCAGGCAGATTTTTAAGACAAGGGCAAAATGTAGCCACATTCTTTGCCAAAAATATCACAAGAATGGTCTCTAGGCCACTTATTAATAGTCTTCTGCTCTTGAAACTTCTTGAGCTGGGCCCCCACAGTTCAAATTGTCCTCAGCACTGTCTTTCATGTTCCTACTAGGATGGCCCATTAAGCCTCACTTAAAATGCCCAACAGCTTTTCTAGTCCCAAGTCCCAAAGTCTCCCATATTCCTTCAAGAAACAGCATGATCAGGTCTGTCCCAGCAATACCCCAGTCCTGGTACCAACTTCTCTCTTAGTCACTGTTCTATTTGCAAGTCCCCCTAGGCTTCAACATCCAGTCCCCCCACCCCACTCTGACTTCTCTAATGGCCGTTTCCAGCCTCTTGATGCATACAAGTGGTTAGGTTCTACTCCCTCCCCCAGACTACTCCAAGGGCCTTAACAGCCATTTCCAGCCCCTTGAGGCAGGAGAATGGGCCAGGTCCTACCCTATAGGGAAAAAAAAAGCCCAATATCAGGCCACAAAATCCCACCAATCCCTGAGCTTGCCCCAACATCAGGCCACAAAACTCTTTCTTAGCTGTAACATTTACAGCATTGCTGTAAAGAGATACCATGACCAAGGCAAATCTTATAAAAGAAAACATTTAATTCGGAGTTTGCTTACAGTTTTAGAGGTTTAGTACATTATTGTCATAGTGGAGAGCATGGCATTATGCTCTCCATGGTTGGAGCAATAGCTGAGGGCCACATCCTGATCTGCAGGCTGAGCCAGAAGTGAGGGGAGGAGAAGGAGGGGGGAGTGCTGGCATAAGCTTTTGAAAGCCCATGTGACATACCTTCTCCAACAAAACCATACCCCCTAATTTCTAATCCTATCGAACAGTTCCACCCCCTGGTGAGCAAGCATTCAAATACATGAGCCTATGGAGCCCATTCTCATTCAAACTACTACAAGGAACATAGAGGAATTGTATATGCTACTAAGGATTACTAACCTAACCCCAACAATCCAACCACTGGATATGTTAAACTTTATCAGAATTTTGTTTACAGGACTAATTGGAGATTAAATGAAAGATGAATTGGAAACAGAAGACACTTAAGTATAGACTAAACTAATAGACTCCTGCTAAACCCAACAATTCCAGTAACATTCCACATTCCTGTAGCTAGAGTTTTCCTGCCTGGCCCACAGTCAGGACAAATCTCTCTCACCTGCCAGTCCCACAGCCACTCAGACCCGACCAAGTAAACACAGAGACTTACATTGGTTACAAACTGTATGGCCGTGGCAGGCTTCTTGCTAACTGTTCTTACAGCTTAAATTAATCCATTTCTATAAATCTATACCTTGCCACGTGGCTCGTGACTTACTGGCATCTTCACATGCTGTTTGTCATCGTGGTGGCTGGCAGTGTCTCTCTGACTCAGCCTTCCACATTCCAGCTGACATCTGGTTGAATATCTGAGTCTTAGCTAGGGACACAGCAGAGAAATAGTAACAGGTTTCTAGTGCTAACAATTACACGGGAGGAGAAGTTACTAAGAAAACAAGGGTGATCCTTCTTCGAGGTCTAGCCTGGTAAGTGCAGTTCTCACCCCTCATCAAGGAAACTTCTCTTTGTAATAGATGGAGACCATTACAGAAATCCACAACCAATCAAAATGCAGGATTTCAGAGCCCAGTCCCAAATGATACATCTACAATGTATACCTATTGTATACAGCGCCTAAGGTTCAGGGATCCTTGCAGAAGAGGGGTCAGAAGTAGAGCCAGAGGGTCAGGGAGTTTATTGTGAGACTGTGTCTCCTAGGAATATCAGAAGCTACACAGAGTCTCACCAACTTGACCGCCTAAACGTGAGCTGAGCAAGACAACAATAGGCAAGCCACAGTGGATGGAGGAAGCCCAGGAGACCTCGACCCTACACAAAGAACTACAGGCAAGTAAAGAATGCCGAGAGTGGGAGAAATTGTCTTCCTCAGGGAAGAGTAGACTACCTGGTTATCCAATGGTCAGTCCTGAAAACATATGTATGTATGCATGTAACATCATACAGACTGAGCTGGTTGTACTTATGTATTTAGAAATATACATATATGTATGTAACAGCAATTAATGAAAAAAATAGATCATGATTTGAAAGAGATCAAGGAGGGATATATGAGATATTAGAGGGAGGAAAGGGAAGGGGGCATGATATATTTGTACCATAATCTCAAAAATAGAAGAAATAATTACAAATAATATAAAATTTAAAAAGAAAACTGAGGCAATAGGAGGATGAAGGACAAGCTGGTGTGTGTGTGTATGTGTGTGTGTGTGTGTGTGTATGTGTGTGAGTGTGTGTGTATGTGTGTATGTGTGTATAGGTATATATGAGTGTGTATGTGTGTGTATATGTGTGTGAGTGTGTGTGTGTGTGTGTGTGTGTGTGTGTGTGTGTGTGTGTGTGTGTGTTGGACATCTGGAGAAGAGGTGGACATGGACACCCAAGAGGAGATAAGCAAGCACATTAGGAAATACATTTCTCTGTATTGTCTGTGCAGAACAGGTATACACAGAGGATAAGCAAAGCATTCAGGGAGTGAAGAAACCAGAAAGAAGAACTAGGGATGAGAAAGCAACCCTGGAAAACACAAAATGCCTCACAGACCCATGTTCATATTGGGTAGGGGTCTGTGCACTAGTTCGGGTTACTGTTGCTGTGATAAACCACCATGACCAAAAGTAAGTTGGGAAAGAACATGTTTATTTGGCTTACACTTCCACATCATAGTCCACCAATGAAGGAAGTCAGGACAGAAAACCAAACAGGGCAGGATCCTGGAGGCAGGAGCTGATGCAGAGGAGGATTGCTGCTTACTGGCTTGCTCATTATGGCTTGCTCAGCCTGCTTTCTTATAGAACCCAGGACCCACCAGCCCAAGGATGATGATGGGCTGGGCCCTCTTCATCAATCACTAATTAAGAAAATGCGTTATAGCCGGATCTAATGGAGGCATTATCTCACCTGAGGTTCCCTCCTTTCAAATAACTCTAGTTTGTGTCAGGTTGATGTAAAACTAGCCAGCACAATCTTTTACTACTTGTCTTCATGTTCTGTACGAGTTTTCTCAAATGATCCACAAAAGGAAGGCAGCTAGTTCAAAGTCCTGGCTGTCCCAGTGCTCAGGGACTTCAAGCGCCCATTGGCTTCCCTCTCTCCTGCCAAGTGAGATTAGCTGCTCTGCTGGCCACAGCCATTCCTGGAAGTGAGAACAGTAAAGGTCCATCCAGGGACAGGCCTCTCTTTTGTGCTGATCCCCCAGGACCAACACACAAGCACTTGGTTGTGGTGGATAAGAAGATTTCCCTCCTGAGGGTCATGAGTGGAAAATGCCAATTGTTCCTCATCCCTTTGATACTATATAAAACCCAGCTTGGAGCAGCACCTGAAAGACCAGTGACAACTTTGATCCCTCAAGCAACATATAGACCTTTAAAAAATTCTTACAATGGTTTAGCGTGTGTGTGTGTGTGTGTGTGTGTGTGTGTGTGTGTGTGTGTGTGTTCATGTACATAAGTGCAGGCATGCACATGCTACAATCCATATGTGCAGGGTAGAGGAAAACCTTAGATGACTGACTGGCCTTGCCTTCCACTTTACTTGAGACAGGGTCACTCAGGGTTCACTGAAATGTCTGCCAGGCTAGCTGGCCCACGAACTACTGAGGACAGTCCTGCCTCTACCACCATCTTGCGGTAGTAGTCCTGGGATACAGACACATGCTATCGTGTCTGACTTCATACAGTTTCTAGGGATTCAAGCACAGGTCTGCACACTTCCATGGTAAGTACTTTACTCCCAAAGCCATCTCCCCAGCCCCAGTGCATGTAGCGTGATGTGTGCACGTCTTGCTAATAATTTCTGGTACTAAGGCTTGCTCTCACATTTCCCACTCATTTGGGTGGTACTGAAAGGGAAAAATCAGTAGCCATCTTGAGAGACACTTCTCCTTCCCCACCTCCAAAGGTATTTGCTGACCAGCAGTTTTGGAAGTGACCAGAAGTTGAACTTATAAGGCTGGGACAATAAATCTATGTATCCTGGACTTGGCAAAACAAGATATGGGGAGTAATGGGCTCAACTGACCTCAGAGGAGAGTAGGACTGGAACAATAACTCTGAATGTATATATCCTGGGTTCAGCAAAAGCAGGACATAGAGCATAAAAATTTATGTCTCTGTAGATACCCTGAATCCTGTTAGCCATCAGTAACCTCATGCTTATAGTTCAGCCAGTAACTTCAAAGAACTACCTCACCCCTAGCCCCCTCATCCAATCCCAAGCTGCATGTAAACTTTTCCTGTATAAACCCCTTAAAGTGAGTGCTCAGGCTGTTCTCCTCCACCTGCTGTGTCGGATGTTGGACGTGGACCAAGCTTGCTTGTTTTGTTATTAAAAACCTCTGTGTGCTTGCATCGGATATTGGCTCTGTGGTGGTCTTGCTTGGGGGTCTTGCGACCTGGGCACAAAAGTACGCATTTTAAAATCACTAGTAAGCGTGAATGATGAATGGTCACAGGCTACTTAAAATCTTCAAGGTTTCTACAAAAGGAATTTTTATAAAAGGATACCAAAAGAAGAGTTATCAATAAATAAAACTGTATGTGGTCTAAAAACTAATAAGTAAACATCCAGCTATTACAGGGCATTAAGAAGATGGGGCTGGGAGCAAACCTGAAATTTCCAGCAACACTTATTAGGAAAATACAATCACAGTGTTCCCAAGGTCTTCTGTACACAGTGCCTTTCACTTTCTGCCTCTGTGTTATACAATGTTGTTGGACAGACTTTTCCTGGGGAGATGTACCACACATGTCCACTCACCCCAGATACAGAGCCCACAACAGACCAAAGTACAGATACCACCAAAGTCCAACTCCGTGAACCAATGAGATCTGCTGGGGCTACGTATACAAATATGAGTGAGGGGTCACTTACAGGAGCAGGAACAACTCAAAGACAGCTGCATCACCAAAGCCCACACCAGCATGAGTGACCGCCCACAAAGGCGGGAAACTGGGAGCACACTGCACAGCCTACAGGCAGCTGAGTGGGTTGGAGAGTGCCCTTTCCAGGCAACTTAGCTGATTTCTGCTTTTTTTCAGGCTACTGGGCTTGTTTAGGTTACTCAGTTACTGCTGAGTACTTCTCAGCAGTCTTTATTGTTTATTTTTGGGAGGGAGGGGCCCAGTGAACCTGGTCCGTTTCAGGGACTTCCTGGAGCTATTTTGAGGTTTTACTTTGTATCTAATGGAGTGTCTTTGGGTGATGGAATTTTTCAGTCTTCTAGGAAACTGCCCCACAATATACAGTCTAGAGAGTGCTCTGTAAGAGCCATATACTTGGTTTTGAATGAATGAGCTAAAGTATTTAGAAAGGCACAGTAAAAGAATAAATAAAATAGATTAACTATATAGATAGATGGTAGATAATAGATAGATAGATAGATAGATAGATGATAGACAGACAGACAGACAGTAAAACATCATGTGAGCAGGGGAGGGGGGCAAGCACACAGTAGACAGACTACACTACTGAGCTGCTTCCCAGTCCTTCTAAGTCTGCATTTTCAAAACATGCTTTTAACTTGTGTATTCACCATTAATGTAGCAACAGGAGTTAGGGGTCTTATCCTGGCCAGACACCGCCAGTATCTCTTCACATAATTCAGGTTCCTTTTGTTCTGTAATTTGAATTGGGACAGGAGAGAGGATATGTATAGGGGTACAGAAAAGTAAGTATACTCTAGATTTGGGAAGTTCCGTCTCATCCACATTTTAATTCTTTTGTTCTCCTAACCCTCAACTCCACTCCACCCCATTTTTTTTTAAAAGAAATATTAGAAATTGAACCCAGGGCCTTATGCATACTAGGCAAGCACTCCTAAGCTGCATACTCAGCTTTATTTTCTTTTTCAATGTCTTTGCTTCATTTCTATTTTTAAAATATAGTATTTCAAGACTTCCAGGTAAGATGGCAGGCTTCTATGTGATCCAGCAACAAAGTACCAGTATCAGAAAAAAAGAGGAAGAGGAAGAGTGGAAAAGCTTCATCAAATCCACACAAGGAGTGACAGGACGCCACCAAGTGTGAGACACGAAAAGGCACGCAGCAGTGAGGAGAAAGCCGAGCAGTGTGCAACCCCAGTGTGCTCTACAGGACAGGACGGGAGCAGACGCTTTGGCCAAAAGATATGCCAGGTGGTGGAAGGAGAGCGCCAGCCCCAGCTGCGGCACAAGCCTCAAACCCAGCTGCCCGGCTTGTTGAGACAGTGGCTTCTCCAGGTGGGATGGATGGGTCAGCCGCAGAAGGGGTTCCCAGACCTCAGGGGGCCATGGCCGCTGCCACCCTGACCTGAAATCTACTGTTTAAAACTGAGCTACTCTAGCCAGGAGGCGGTGGTGCACACCTTTATCCCGGCACTCGGGAGGCAGAGGCAGGCGGATCTCTGTGAGTTCCAGGCCAGCCTGGTCTAAAAAGTGAGTTCCAGGACAGCCAGGGCTACACAGAGAAACCCTGAAGTGAGAACCCACAAAAGTCAGGTCAAGAATTCATTAAGGGGTGCAATGGGAATAACATGCTCAGGAATACAGAACAAAGCTGACGCCACTGCGCATCCAGCTGTCGTCTTGCCGTTCTGCCCAAGGGCAATGAGAACGAGCCACGCTTCTCCATCGCTTGCTCCTGCTCGGACCACCAGAGAGAGTGCAAGCCCTCTCCTCTGTTCTGACTCTGTCACATACTCAGACAAGACCACGCCCCATAGGGTTAGTCACCCCAATACCATTGGCTGAACGCTTTTGTGGGCGGTCACTCATGCTGGTGTGGGCTTTGGCGATGTGGCTGTCTTTGAGTCGTTCCTGCTCCTGTAAGTGACCCCTCACTCATATTTGTATACGTAGCCCTGGTAGAACTCATTGGTTCACCGAACTGGACTTTGGTGGGATCTGTACTTTGGTCCGTTGTGGGCTGATCGATCCCACAACAAAACCCTGTCTCAGAAAACAAACAACAACAAAACAAACTGAACAGCCCGAGGGGTGAGGGGTTTGAGAACAGGGAACGATCACCAGCCTGGCAACCTAAATTCAACCTGCCCCAGTCCCAAGGTGACAGTCTGGGAGGAGGCTATGGAGAGCACATGGGCTAAAAAGTACAAGCAAGGAATGGTTAGGCCCAGGCAGTGATGATACAGGGAAAGGTAACCCCAACCTCAGGATCCAAGAGCAGAACACATAAAATGAAGTTAATGTGGAGTTTCATAATTCTGAGGCTATATCAACCTCTGTCACCACCTACCTGTCTTCCACGAGACTCACTGATATACAATTGAAAAGTTCTGAGGTTGCAACTGAGTACTTAGCATCCACAGCTGTGTGCCTCCAGCAGGGTGATTGATGCTTAGTGGGTTTTGAAAGTATGAAGGCAAGTTCACCTATTCAGATCTCAGAGCTGTGGTTTTTTTTTTCTCACATTCCCAACACACTTGGGAGGAACCCTCAAGCTACCTCAGGAGGTATAAATTGGGGAATCTTGAGGATGTGGGAGAATCTGCCTGGCCTGCACATTGCAAAGCTAAGTGTGGTCAACAGAAGCCCTGGATGCAGAGAAGATAGCTCTGGCAGACATTGGACACTTGGCCAATACAGACTCAACACCAGCACAAATCATAGGAAACCCAGAAGTCCTCAGGATCAAATGACCCTCTCCTCCCTGCATACACCTAGCACTTACCTTAAGAAAAAGCTATGGTGAGATGTGGTGGCACACATCCTTAATATCAGTACACAGAAGGCAGAAACACGAAGATCTCTGTTCTTTCAAGGCCAGCCTGTTCTACATAGTGAGTTCTAGGACAGCCAAGGCTACATAGTGAGATCTTGTCTCAAAAATAAATACAATTCAGAGCTGGGCAGTGGTGGCGCACGCCTTTAATCCCAGCACTTGGGAGGCAGAGGCAGGCAGAGTTCGAGGCCAGCCTGGTTTTCAGAGCTAGTTCTAGGACAGCCAGGCTACACAAGAAACTCATCTCAAAAAACCAAAGTAAATAAATAAATAAATGATAAAATGAAATTCAGCAGCATTTACTCAAAAAACCAAAATAACACATAATTTAGTGAGATAGATTTCATATAAAAGATACCTAGTGTTAGCTACAAGTTCACTGCCAACAGGGACAAAGTGGTGTGGTTCTATTCTGCTGTCATCAGTATGTGATTTTTCTCAAGAAATCCTCGTGAGTCCAAGATACTCACAGCATTCCATTATCCATCCAAACTCCAGGCAACAAGGACAAAAGCCGAGTAAAGTCCCTCTCAGGTGCTATGGCAGGCATCTATCTCTGTGGAACATTTCTGTTACGTGTATTTGGTCAGAACACAGTCGTGCGGGCACCTCAACAAGGGAGGCTGAGAGATATAGTCTCTTTGGATGGGTAGTGTGGCTTCTAGAACAGGCCTTGGTAAGCGGGTGGGCAAGCGGAGATGAACAGAGCAGAAAATTGGAAGAAAAGTTAAGACCCACCAGACAGCTACAGGCACCTGTCACTTTGAATACAGTAAATCAACCCTAAAGATCTGGCAAATAAAGAAACACCCACATCCAACACATGCAAGATCTAGATTCCCATCAGAGTACATACTCACTGACTTCTGAAAGAGATCAACTTACCCCTCCTTCTTAGGTTACCATAGAATGAGCTTTTACATATTCCCTACACACAGCATAAGTATAAAATTCATAATAGGAGGCAATCATATGTTCTCCAACTGGGCTATATGAAATGGTGTTTTATGAACTAAGTGTGGGATAATAGCGGGGGTGGGCTTGGGGAAGAAGGATTTATAATCCATCCTATATAAATCTCCTGTCATCTGGGGATGTGGTCTGTGGTAGAGCATTTGACTGGCAGTCACAAGGCCCAGGATCAATCTCCAGTACCGCTGAACACACCACACAACTACCGCAGCAAAAACCAAACCAGGAAACAAAACACAAATGTCCCCATCACCTCCCACATCACCGCTCTAACCCTGCTGAGGTAGCATATGGCAGCGCTCACTACAGGAGAGTTACCGCCATCTGCTGGGGACCTGCAGCATTACTCCATCAAATTACCACACAAGCTTCAAGGTGCACACACAGGCCCGAGCATAACTTAATGTCTCAATTAGTTATAGTTCTCCACTATGACACTCAAAACCAAAGCTACATAATTAATCCGATTAAGCTACACTAGTCTGATGTGTGTAGTGACACACATCTGTAAATCAGCGTTTGAAGAGCTGAGACAGGACAGTCTCAGAGCCCAGGGCCATATATAGCAAGCTCCTTAATTTCAGGGGATAGACAACTCAAAGGCTTCAGGAAGTCCCTGAAACTGACCTGATACACAAAGACCCTCCCTCCTCAAGCATATATAAGCCACAAAGACTGCTGAGAGACACTTTCGGGCAAGCTAAGCTGCCTGGAAGAGGTTCAGACCATCCTGGAAGATACTTTCCAACTTGTCTAGTTTCCTGTAGGTTCCTCAATGAGCTAGTTTCCAGTTCTTCTGAGCTGTTATGGACACCAGAATGGGCCTTGGTGATGCAACTGCCTTTGAGTCATTCCTGTAAATAACCCCTCACCCACATTCCCGTAGGTAACCCTAATGAAACTCATTGATTCACCAAGTTGATCTTTGGTGATATCTGTACTGTGGTGTGTTGTGAGTAGACATGTGTTCACATACCCCAGGAACAGTGTCACACAACACATGGTGACTTATGGACTATAATCCTAGTACTGGAGGTCGAGGTAGAGAGTTACCATGAGTTCAAAACTAGGCCTTACTACATCGTGAGCTCCAGGGCAGCATGGGCTACAGATTGAGGCTTTGTCTCAACAACAACTACTACTAAAAGAAATCAGAGTTGCGTTCTCCTGTACTATTTAGGAGAGGTTCTCTGGAGTGAGAGTGTAGGTGGGCAAACAGAACAAGCAGAAAGGCCTTAGCTACATCCTGGATTTTAAATGACAACCACTGCTTTTAGCGATGTTGCCAGTAAATACCAAACATCAGACAGAATTCCCCATGTGCCTTTGTTGTCTTTCTTTTCTGCTGGTGTAATTACATTTTATTGACCTGTGTATGTGTACAGTGAGGGGGAGAGCACAGCTGTTGGATCTGTTCTCTCCTTCCTCCACGCAGGTCCGTGGAATCTAACTCAGAGTGTCAGGTTTGGTGGCAAGCCCCTTTATCTCCTGAGCCGTCTCACCAGCCACCATCTACTTTCAATATCACATGCACAATGATTTAAGAATTTGCCCAGCTCTGTGTAATCTGCATACACGGGAGGCAGAGGCAGATCTCTGAGTTCGAGACCAGCCTGGTCTACAGAGTGAGTTCCAGGACAGCCAGGGCTACACGGAGAAACCCTGTCTCAAAAAAAAAAAAAAAAAAAAAAAAAAAAAAAAAAAAAAAAAAAAAAAAAAAAAAATTTGTTCCTTAAGACAAGCTTTAACAGTTAAAAGTGGGTTCTGACATTTTTCTTTTTACAATACTCTTTATAGATCTGTAATTTCTTCTTCTTCCTCATGTATTGTTACAGAGCTGGTACTCAAATTCAAGGATAATGCACACCAGGTAAGAGCCCTGCCATACTGAGCTACATCCCCAGCTCTGTGTTGATTTCAATGACAAGTTCTGGGTTTGGTTGTTCGTTTGTTTTTGTTTTGTTTGGCTTTTTTGAGACAGGGTTTCTCTGTATAATAGCCCTGGCTGTCCTGGAACTTGCTTTGTAGCCCAGGCTGGCCTGGAACTCACAGAGATCCACCTGCCTCTGCTTCCCAAATGCTGGGATAAAGGTGTGCACCTCCATACCTGGCTCAGTTCCAACTTTTTAACTTTATTTTTTTGTTCTAAGTGAAATCCAAGGTATAGTGGTGCATGCTCGTGATTCCAGTGCTACAGAGGCGGATGCAGGAGGATTGCTGTAAGTTCAAGCCTACCTAGAGCTATATCAGTGAGTACCAAACCAGCCAATGCTGCATGATAGACCCTATCTCCAAAGGGGGGAAAAGCAAAATAATGCTAGTATCTACATGAGAAAAGACACAAAATTTTCTTAAAATATTTAAAAATGTAAGTCCTGTCTTTGGGAGGAAATTAAGAAGTGTGAAATAGACCAAAAATTTTCAGGTCAAATAATTTTCTTAAAAGGCTTGAAGGTGAGGATGGGAAGAGGTCCACCACAGGGCAGATGTCCCCAGCCACATTGTCACTCTAGGCTAACTTTTTATTCTTTTAACTTAAAATGTTTCTATTTTAATGGGAGGGATCACATATGTGTGTGATGTGTGCATGTGCCGAGGCCAGAGGAGGCTGCAGGGTGTCTTCCACTCTACCTCTCTGTCTTCTCGGAAGATGGAGTCACTCACTGATTTGGACCGCTCTCCTTCTGCAGGCCTTGCTGGCCAGTGAGCTTCTGACCTCACAACGCTGGGCTCACAGGTGTGTGGCTATGCCCAGGTTTTTTGTTTTTGTTTTTACACAGGTGCTGGGAATTCTAACCTCATGTTTTCACAGCAAGTACTCTCATCTACTGAGGCATCTCCCTGGTCACTAGACCTGCTACTCCCCTTGATGAGCCCCTGCAAGTCTGGGAGTGTCATCTGATGCTTGGAAGACATGATTCAACAAAGCAGGACTTTCGCGCATAAAGCCTGGAACTTTGGGTAAATGTGATTTTTTTAAAAATCTGGCACAGGGAAGGTTTTTAGTCTGGACCCTTAGGAGTACCATGAAACATCAAAAGGATGATAAAAGCACAGCTTCATCACTTACTCAACACAGCTGGTTAAGACACTGGCCAAGCTTAGTGCAGTATTCCTGTTTTCAAATTATTATTTTTATTTTATGTGTATAAGCATTTTGCCTACATGTATATATGTATGTATGTATGTATGTATGTATGTATGTACATTCCATGTGTGCTTTGTGCCCCAGAGAGGCCAAAAGAGGATGTTGGATACCCTGGAACTGGAGTTAAGGGGTCTGTAAGCTACCATGTGGACGCTCGGAACCAAACCAGGTCCACTGCAAAAGCAGCCAGCCCTCTTTAACTGCTGAGCCTTCTCTCCAACCCCCACCCCTCCCCCACCCCGGTGTAATATTACTTAGTTGTCTACACTTGGAAACGTTCCTGCCTCAGGCCCGCAAACAGAATGCTGTTGTCCTGAAAGAGGTACTTAGCTGCTTCAAAACATGTCTGGAAATTGGAAGAGCAGATCTATGCAATATCAGTGAGGACAGGGCTCACTTAGCCCAGGCTGGCCTCAAACTCCTTCTGTAGTAGAGGATGACCTCTGATCCTTCTGCCATCACCTCCCGAGCCCTGGATTACAGGGGCCACCACCATTCCTGTTTCATGAGATACTGGAACAGTGTGCCTCCTGCATGCTAGGCAAACCCTCCACCAATGAGCCCCCCTCCCCCCACATCCTTAGAACTTAAGCCACCAAATGTATTGCATTTGTTGCAGCAGCCCAGCTAGCCGATACAAAGTACTCTCAACTTTCCTATTATTAAGTCCAGCTGGAGCTTCAAGTCTGGAGCCACAATACCTAAGGGTTTCTAGGCCTGAAACCTTGTTACAAAAATGCAAACAAGCAAACAAAAGGCCTCTTGTCTGGGATTCTTTGATGCTCTCCCAGTTTACTGCTGCCCGCCTTTATACTTAAAGCCGCTGTGCTGTAGTGGTTCCTCCCCACTCGTGTGTGCACATTTGTTCTCCATTGAAGATGGAGTTGATCTCTCCGTGGGGGAAAAGCTGAGGCTATGCTTGCATGCCCGCAATGGGGGCCCTGTCCCTTGCTCATGGCTCTTTCGAAGCCCTGCCCGGAATCTTTTCTGGGGCTGCCTGGGTGAGGCATGTCTCCTGGCCTGGATCGGTGGGTATCATCGGGTCTGTTCCCCAGCAGCCCAGGTCTGTTCCCCAGCAGCCCGAGGCAGTGGTCAGGTCTGTGATCCCGCGGTCGCTCAGGCCCCGCGCCCCCCGCCCGCGTCTGCGGCTGCGCGGCCGGCCCGGGAGGGGGCGCGGCGGGCGGCCGGGAGCGGGGCCGGGAGCGGCATGTCTCGCTACACCAGGCCCCCCAACACCTCCCTGTTCGTCAGGAACGTCGCCGACGCCACCAGGTGAACCAAGACGGGACCCCGCGCGAGTACGGTCCGGGGCGGCGGGGTGTCTGGGTGCGGGCTGGGCGGCGGGCTGTCTGGCTGTCGGATGCTGGCCCGGTACCCCGGTGCTGAGTTGCAGGCTGTCAGAGTGCCAGCCGGGTGTCGGGGTGCCAGTCGGGGGTTGGGGTGCTGGCCGGGTGTTGGAGTGCCGGACCGGTGTCGGGACACCGGACTACGGGCTGTCGGAGTGTTGGGGTGCTGACTAGGTGCTGTCGTGATGTCAGGATGCTGGCCGGGTGTCGAGGTGCTGGCTGTGGTGGCAGTGATGGTCCCGGCCTTGTTGTCACTGCGTCCTGCGGACGCCGCCCACTAACCTTCCGGAGGAACTGGGGCTGTCTCATCTCAGGATGCGCACCTTAGGCCTTGTAATTTCCTCTGCGCTGTTCAGACAGTGCTTACCGCCCAAATTTAATGTACGAGGCCAGCCTGGTTATAAAACGAGTTCCAGGACAGCCAAAGCTGTTACACAGAGAAATCCTGTCTCAAACACAAACAAACAACCAAGAAAACAAAACAAAAAAACCCAATAAATAAATATATATACACAAACGACTGGTCAATTCGATGTATATGTTTTTGAGTGCTAGGAACAGTCTTAGCCTTCATCATGGGTAAATAGTCAGTTTCAGTGCTGGGAGTCTTTATCCCCTCTAGCCCTCTTTGAAAATTCTGTCTAGATGATGCCAAGCATAGAGCTTAAGAAATGCCCCTTTTCATATAGCACTTTTTCCTTCGATAGGAGCCAGAGGGAATGGGAGGGGTAACATTAATAGACACCTGAATTTCACTGGAATTACTTAACCCTCTTTCTAGTTCTGCAGTCTTGTCCACTTAAGGAAAAGTTGAAGTTCAAGGAGTTGCCTGGACCCAAATAGGCACAAATCTATACAGCTCTTCACTTGTTAGTTATCTGGAGCAATCATGATATAAGTTTTGTTTTGTTGAGAGAAGGTCTGTACCTAGTCCAGGCTGGCCTCAAATTCCCTACAGAGGCTAAGATGACCTTGAACTTCTGATCCCTATTTCCTACACCTCCCTCTCAAGTGCTAGGATCACTGGGTGTGTGCCATCACTACACTGATAATTTACTCTTAGGGATATTGAGTACTTCAAATTTGATCACTATAAATATATATGTGCTACAACTGTAGACTGTGAATTAATAGAATTTTAAGATGCCTGTGTTTTATAGTTCTTTTCTTAACCAGTCTATCAATACATTATTACATAAAGAAAATTTAATATTTGGGTAGGCTTAAAAAAAACTCACACTTAGACAACTTGAACAATAAGCACCGGGTCTTCATGGCATGTTTACAAAAGAAACCCCAGGGCTTTCAAATTCTAACGGCCACAAGAGCTAGGCGGAGTAATACAGGTGGGTGAAGCGGTCAGCTTAAAGGCATAGTAGAAGGGTGTGGGCTGCAGCAAATGGGCAGGAACCATCTAATAGGGAAGTCATGTTGCCACTTTTTCTTTTCAGTTCTAGAGAAGCAAACCCAGGGCTTTATGCACGCTGGGCTCCCCTCCTGAGCTATAGTTATGGGGACATCGCTTCAACTTATTTCATTATTTCCCTCTTTCTGCTCTGACCTCTCCCAGAGCTGTGCTTACAGGCATGTGCCACTACTACCTCCAATCGGCCTCATCAGAAACCTGGATTTTTGTGTATATTTGTATACATTTATATATACAATATATAGTGTATATATTTGTAAGTTTTAAAACGTGGGGTTGGGGATTTAGCTCAGTGGTAGAGCGCTTGCCTAGCAAGCGCAAGGCCCTGGGTTCGGTCCTCAGCTCTGAAAAAAAAAAGTTTTAAAATGTTAGCATTATTAAGTTGTATAAGGGGCCAGCAAGATGGCTCTGTGAGTAAAGTTGCCTGCCTCCAAGCCTCAGCATCTGAGTTCTATCCCCGGGACCGACATGGCGGAAGAAGAGAACAACCCCCTCATGACCTCCGACTCACATAAGCCACATCCACACACACGATAACTAAATAAAGATGTATTCAGTTGAATAATGTGAATTCTCATTTTTGTAGATTTAGAAGCTATGAAATACTGGCTATTTTATATTTCTATAATGTTCAAACATTATGCATACTAAATGAAACAATCTGGGCTGGGATGTAGCTCAGCAGTAGATTGCTTGTCTTATATTCGTGAGATCTTGGGTTCTGTCCCCAGCACCATAAAGTAAAACAAACAAATAAAAAATGTCTTCATCTAACTACTTACCTTGGATCCCATGAACCCTCCACCCTGTGCTGAGGCTGATAGTTGAGAGTTACTAATTCTATTTCCTGTTCTTTCATCACTTTTTAGCCTGCCCCGGGGAGGTAATCAAAACTGAGATTATTTTGCATCAAGAGAATAGTAGTTTCTAGTATTTGTTAAATATTCACTATGTGACAGGTGCTATGTGACAAACTTTGAATAAGCCAGAGAAATGGCTCAGCAGGTTAAAACACTCGTGGCCAAGCCTGACAACCTGAGTTCAGTCCCCAGGGCAAACAAGGCAGGCGGAGAGCTGACTCCTTCGTGCTGTCCTCTCACCTCCACATGAACATGGTGACATGTGTGCCCGACACACACACATGCAACAAATGTAATTTTTAAGAACTTCACATATATTATCTTATTTAGTTTTTACCATCCCGTATGTCTTTTTTTTTTTTTTTTTTTTTTTGGTTTTTCGAGACAGGGTTTCTCTGTGTAGCTTTGCGCCTTTCCTGGAACTCACTTGGTAGCCCAGGCTGGCCTCGAACTCACAGAGATCCACCTGGCTCTGCCTCCCGAGTGCTGGGATTAAAGGCGTGCGCCACCACCGCCCGGCCATCCCGTATGTCTTAATTAGGATTACCACTGCTGTGATAAAACACCATGGCCAAAGCAACTTGGGGAGGAAAGGGTTTATTCAGTTTATGCTTCCACATCACACAGTTCATCATCAAAGGAAATCAGGACAGGAACTCAAGCAGGGCAGGATCCTGGAGGCAGGAGCTGATGCAGAGGTCATGGAGGGGTGCTGCTTACTGGCTTGCTCCACAGGGTTCCTTTAGCCTTCTTATGGAACCCAGGACCACCAGCCCAGAGATGGCACCACCCACAATGGATTGGGCCCTCCCACATCAATCACTAATTAAGAAAATGCCTTACAGCCTTCGCACAGCCCCATCTTATGGAGGCATTTTCTAAATTGAGGCTCCCTCCTCTCTTAAGACTCTGGCTTATGTCGAGTTGACATAAAACAAGCCAGTACATTGTATGTATGCTTAACTTTTATTTCAGTTTTTAGAGATAGAGTTTCACTATGAGGTCTAGGCTGTACCTAAATTCATGGTAATCCACCTGCTGTAGCCTCCTAAGACTATATGGTGTGAGTTTGTTTGCTTGCTTGTTTTCGGAAAAGGAGTCGTGGAGCCCGGGCCTGCCCGCAACACTCTGTGTAGAAGGAAGATAATGCACTCCTGATCCTTCTGTCCTTCCTGAGTGCTGGAAAGACACCCTGTGGCACTTTACCCAGTTTAGAGTCTGTATGTCATTGATTAACACCATGGACAGAGAAGAAACTGAGGCTTAGGAGGTTAAGTTGCTTGCCTAAAAATGCACAGCAGGTGGACAGTGTTGTGGCAGAGCCATTAGAGATAACCTGCAGTAACAATTTTTTGTACAAAGTTTGTCTAAGTTAATTAACAATATGTTGCCTTGACACTTTTGTTAGCTTTGAAATATCAGTATACCGATGAAGAAAATAATCATATATAAAATATGATTTAAACTATGTGGAAATGGAATTTTAAATATATATTTAATAGCATATTAAATATATATTAGCATTATATATATATATATATATATATACATATATATATATATATATATATAAGTATATAATGACATTGGAAGCAGAGTGGTGGTACATCCCAGCACTTGGGAAACAGTAGGATCAGGAGTTCAAAGCCAGCTTGGGCTACATGAGGCCTTGTCTTTTTTTTGTTTTTTGTTTTTTGGTTTTTTTTGGTGTTGGAGAGGGTGAGAGGAAGGCAGGGTCTTATTATATATTCCTGGTTGTTCTTACAGGCACATGATACCACACCTTTAAAGATCTTGTCTCAAAAAAAAAAAAACCAAACCAAAAATGAAACAAAAAAAGGAGGAAGCGGAGAAAAATAAAATGAGATTATAAAGAAATTTATTTGGCTGATTTTCTTTTCTTTTTTCATGTGTTTTAAAAGTGTGTGTATATGTGAGGTTGGGGGTCAGGTGTCATCATCTACTTCTCTCTACCTTATTTTTCTGAGACAGGATCTCTCACTGAACCCAGAGCTCACTATTCCAGCTAGACTGTCTGATCAGCAAGCCCAGGGTTCCATCTCATGGAGCAGGCCTATCTTGGTTACTGTCCTATTGCTGTGAAGAGAAACCATGACCAACACATCTCATAAAAGAAAGCATTTAATTGGGAGCTTGCTTACAGTTTCAGAGGTTTAGTCCATAATCATCATGGTGGGGGATGTGGCAGCAGGCAGGCAGGCATGGTGCTGAAGCAGTAGCTGAGGGCTTACATCCTGATCCTCAAGCAGCAGGCAGAGAGAGACTGGGCCTGGTGTGGGCTTTGGAAACTTCAAAACCTACCCCCAGTGACACACCTCCTCCAACAAGGCCACACCTTCTAGTCCTTACTAAACAGTCCACCAACTGGGAACTAAGTGTTCAAATATACAAGCCTGTAGGGGTTATTCTCATTAAACTACCATAAGACCTTATATCCAACTTATAAAAACATAGTTGGTTACACCTATAACATTTTTGCCATGATTGTACCTATGGGCGTACCTTGCCTGCAGGTTGGTTCTGGAGGGTAACTAATAGCATTGGCAGTGGTCTATAATGCTTTATGTGTGTGTGTGGGGGGGGGGTTGAGATTCCATTGGCCAGTAACTAAAAAAGAGGTAACCTATTCTTGGTACTGACAGTTTTATTTGGTAGTGTATGGTATCTAGTTGGCATATCTCCCTCCCCCATTATAGGGTAAATCCATTTAAATGCCTTTTATATATGTATATATTTTAGGCAACTTCTAACTGTAGTAGGTTTCCATATGACTTTTTCAGAAGGCTGTTGGAGTTAATTATCCCTTCCTGTATTCCCTCCAGCACCCTGCCCCTCTTCCTTCCCCATTCAATCCTTCCTGTTCTGTTTTTCCCTTTTATCCCTTTATAAAATGGCATTCTATTTCCCCTCCCTTAAAATTCCCCTCCTCCCCCATAGCCCCTTACTGATTACATAAACTCTGTGGGTATTCCAAGTGAAACACACATATCTAAAGATTCAAAGCTAATATCCATATATGAGAGAAAATATCTGATGTTTGCTTTCTGGGTCTGGGTTACCTCCCTCAATGATTGTTTCCAGTTCCATTTGTTTATGGGCAAATTTCATGATTTAATTTTTTCCTTTCTCCCTCTTATTGAAAATAGATTTTTTTCTCATAATATATCCTGATTATGTTTTCCCCTCTCTTTATTCTTCCCAGCTCTTCCCTACCTCCCCTCCCATCCAGATCCCCTTTCTGTCTCTAATTAGAACACAAATAGGCTTCAATGGGATTATAATAAAAATGTAAAAGAAAACAAAAACTAACACATTGGAATTGGACAAAACAAACAGAAGGAAAAGAGCCCAAGAGAAGACAAAAGGAACAGAGATCCTCTTCCTCACACTCAGGAATCCCATAAAAACACTAAACTGGAAGCTATCATATATATATATATATGCAAAAGACCTGTAAGGTAAAAGAGAGGAAAAATAGACAACTAAAATAATAATTATTTTTTAAATGAAGTGCTGTGACATGACATTATGAGGCAAGGAGCCTCCAGAGATGCTGGTGAGTTCATTTTCTATTGGAACAGAAATGGAGAGAGCAGACATACTTATCTTGGTCCTGACTTTAGTGGAAATGCTTTGACTTTGAGTGTCATTTGTTTTTGTTCTTTTTAAGCTTCCAAGTTTACCATTAAGTTGTCACTATGAGAGTGCTCAAGCTTTTTGATGAAGGCACTTAGTGTTAAACTTTTCCTCTATGACTACCTTCATTGTGTTCCATAGATGTTCTGTCTTTTGTTTTCACTTAACTCTAGGAAATTTTCAGTTTCCATGATTTCCCCCTTGGCCCAATTTTCATTAAATAGTATGCTGTTTAGTGTCCACGAGTTTGTGTACTTTCTGCCTTTCCTATTGCTGTTGATATACATATCAACATACATTCTTTTGTGGTCAGATAGACTACAGAATGTTATTTCAGTTTCCCTATATCTGTTGAAACTGGCTTCGTATCTTAATATGTGGTCAGTTTTGGAGAAAGTTCAATGAGCTGCTGTTCTTTAGTGTTTGGGTGAACTGCTGTAGATATGTGAGGTCTGTCTGCTTTATGTTATCATTTAACTCCAGTGTCTCCATTTAGTTTTTGTTGGCGGCCTGTCTATTGATGATAGTTGGGTATTGAAGTCACCCACTATCACTTTGTGAGGGTCAATATGTAATTTGAGAGCTAATTTATGAAACTAGTTGCCCTGTGTTTGATACATACATGTTTTGGATTGGAATATCCTGTTGGTGGATTTTTCTTTAAGTAAGTATGGAGTACCCCTCCTTATTTCTTCTGATGAGTTTTGGTTTGAAGTCTGTTTTGTCAGATATTAGAATATATACACTTGCTTCTTGGTTCCATTTGCTTGGGAATTCTGTTTTCTGTCCTTTGACCCCAAGATGTTATCTCCCCTAGATGGTGTGTTTCTTGGAGGCAGCACAAAGATGGATCATATTAGTCTGTATCCTTTTATTGGGAAATTGAGACCATTAATACTGATAGTTGTTGAACAGTGTTTGTGGACTATTCCTTTACACTGTGGAAAAATATGTCACTGTGATTGGTTTAATAAAGAAGTGACTGGCCAATAGCTGGACAGGATATAGTTAGGTGGGAGAACCAGACTAAGGACACTAGGAAGAAGAAAGCCATAGTCAGAGGAGTTGCCAGCCAGACACGGGAGGAAACAGGAGGTGCAAGATGAAAGAGAGATAATGCCATGTGGTAGAATGTAGATTAATATAAATGGGTTAATTTAAGTGGTAAGAGTTAGCTAGTAACAAGCCTGAGCTATTGGCCGAGCATTTATAATTAATGATAAGTCTCTGTGCATTCACTTTGGAGCTGGCGGTCCCGACAAAAACTCTGCCTACAAGTGTTTATTAGTTCTTGTTTTGTTACCATGGTATTGTTTTCTGACACTTCTGAGATCTTGTGCCTTCTTGGGTGTGTTTAGTCTTCCTTTCAGACCAAGGTACTCCCTCTGCAGAGCTGGTTTAGAAGATGTAAATTAAATGCTTTAAATCTGCTTTTATCATGAAATATTTTATTTCTCCTTTAATTACAACTCATAGTTTTGCTGAGTATAGCAGGCTGGGTTGGCATCTCTGGTCTTTCAGAACTTGCAGAACATCAGTCCAGGGCTTTTTTGGGTTTGGTGGTCTCCATTGACTAGTCAGTGTGTTGGTGGCTAGAGAGATGCCTCAGCAGTTAAGAACACTGGCTACTGATCCAGGTGACCTGAGTTTGATTCCCAGCACCATGTGATGGCTCACAACCATCTGTAACTCCAGTTTCCAGGGATCTGATGTCCTTTTCTGGTTTCACTGAGCACCAGTCACACAAGCAATACACCCACATACATGTATGTAAAACACTTCTACACAGAAAATAAAAGTAAATCTTAAAAAGTTACTGTAATTCTGATGGACCTGTCTTTATATGTGATTTGATCTTTCTCTCTTGCAGCTTATAATACTCTTTTTTGTTGGTTTGTTTAAGTCCTGTACATTTAGTGTTTTGGTTATCATGTGTTGTGGGGAGTTTCTTGTCTATTTGGTGTTATGTATACTTCTTGTACCTTGATAGGCAACTCCTTCTTTAGATTGTGGAGAGTTTCATCTATGATTTCATTGAAAATATTTTCTGTGCCTTTGACCTGGTTTTTCCCTCCATCTTCTATACCTATGATTTGTAGGTTTGATCTTTTCATAGTGTCCCAGATTTCCTGGATGTTCTGTTCCTAGTTGTTTTGCTTTGGTTTTGGTTTTTTGGTTTTTCAAGACAGGGTTTGCTCTTAGTTGTTTTGTTTTAGATTTAGCATTTTCTTGATTGAGTGATCCATTTCTTTTACCTTGTCTTAAAGATTTGATGTTCTCTCTTCTGGTCCAGTCTCTTGGGGATATTTTCCTCTGAGATCTTTGTTTGGCTTCCTGAATTTTTTTTAAAAATTATTTCCCTTTAGCTTTTCTTCAAAGATCGTCTCTCTTTTTTAACTTCTATTTTCATATCTTGAATTGTGCTCATCTTTTCATTCAACTGTTTTTTCATGGTCTTCAGGGATTTATACATATCCTTTGAGTTCCTTGAACACATTTATAATTGCTATTTTGAAGTCTTAATCTTGTGCATCACCTAAGTTGCTTGTCTCAGGGAATATTACAGTGGGGGTGCTGGTTTCTGAACGAGACTTGCTGTCATGGTTGTTCATTGTGTTTGTGTTTTTGCAGTGGGATGGAGGCATCAGGATTAAGACTGTGGTGTTTCTTGGTGTGGATTTCTGGTCTCACTCTTGTTGAGTAGGTGTTTGGATCTTTGCTTGCTGTTACCTCAACTTGTTGTGGACCAGTTAAATGATGCTTGGTTTTCAGTCTTGAGGCCATTCTGGGTTTCATGGTGGGGATCCCCATGGTTCCTAGTCAGTGCTGTGGGTAGGATGACTGACATTCAAGTGGACCAAAGCCAGTTTTTTTCAGAAGACCCATTCCTTCTGATTTATTGAATGAAAAGGTGAAAGGAAAAAAAAAAAACCACTGCCAACTAAAAGACTATTTGAGAAGGCAGCCAAGCAACATTAAATAAAGTAAATCATAAACTAGACACTGCCTGGGCACATAGTGGATGCCTAGTCAATGTTAACTGAATCTTTATGTAATCCTTCCCAGATCCTCACCTCTAGCCTTAGTAACTGATGGCTTATCAGGAGAAGGCACTCCATGTGCAATGCTGACAACCCCAGATCCCCAGATCCTACCGGGAAAGAGGAGAATTAACTCTTAAGAGTTGTCTCTGACCTTTGCATGCATGGCAGGTGCCTGCCCAGACTCACGGACTCACATCATACACACAAACAGATGTTAATATGAAACTAAAATTTTCAAATGTAATTAAAAAATCAGACATTATTATCTAGTCTGGAGAGGTTAGTTAATCTCACTTGCATGCCCACAGGCTTTGTGAACACATCACGTCTCCTTCCGCAGCTCTGCACCAGGAAGCTCTCGGTCTCCCCTTTCTTTCATCAAGCTCTTTACTAACTTTCATCACTGACAACAACTTCCTTCCATTCGCTGCAGCCAGGAGCTGTGCAGTCACCTTGGAGTCTCCCCACTCTGCATTGTTTCCGGAGCATTCTTCTTTCTTCAGAGCCGTGCTTTGAACTAGAAGCTTAAGGCAGAGTCCCTGTGAGCTCCCCGAGGCTGTGTGATTAATAACAGACTAGTGCGTGATTCCGTCTCCATCATTGTCTAGCTCAGTGACGTTAGAGACAGGCTAACCTGTCTGTGAACAACCATAGAGTTGTGAGAATTAAATGACCTTCAGATGAACGGCTTGTGTATGTAACTGTCAGCTAGCACTGCTAGACAAGTTGTGCCTCCGGTTAAATTGTAGCTCCACAAAGACATAATGCTATTGTCAGGTCCAAAGGAAACTCCAGTTCTCCAGACTCCAAAAAGCATTCCAAATATCCAGAAATGAGCTCAGCCTGGACTACAGGAGAATTGCCCCACCTGCAAATTCCCTCCAGCTCACAGATTCCCTCCCCCAAAGCTACTCATTCTCCTTATAATCCTGCTATTCTTGCTATGTTCTCTCTGTAGTCTGCTCCTGCTTCTCTCACTATTTTCTCTAGTCTCTGTCCCCTGCTGGTCATCCCTCTCTCTCGCAGACAGCCCTGGCCAGGTCCAGTCTACTTCTGTCTCTCTCTGTTCTGGACTCTTCCAGATGTCCTGGCTGTCTCTCTTTCTCTCTCTCTCTGCTATTCTTTTTTAAGTAAGCCCTGTGCCTATAATGGTAGAAGGCATACAGGAGGCTCAAAACACCATCAAATATAAGAATAAAGTAGTTATTTTGATTTGGGTTATATGGGAAAATACACATTTTTTTTTGTTAAAGTTCAAGAAATAATTCTGAGACTGCTTTAGATTCTAATTCTTGCTTTCTGAATACAAAATTCCAATAAACATGAAGTTATAGTGAGACAAGTGAATATATTCTTAAATGAAACCATCAAGTCTTGTGATGGAAATAACTTTCAGAGATGGATATGCTGGGTTTAACAACCACCTGTAATGTTTGTAAAAATACAGACTCCCAGGTCCCTAATCCAGACTCCCTGAATTAGGGTCTCCAAGAGAGAAAGGGTTGAGAGTGGTTTGGTTTTGTTTCCCTTTTAAAACCTTGGGTGAAACTAGGCATGGTGGTACACCTGCAATCCTAGCACTTGGGAGGCTGAGGCAGGAGGACTGTGAGTTCAAGGCCAGCCTGGTCTACACAGCAAGACTTGGTTCTCCTGTTATGCCCAAATCTCAGGGACCCCCAAAAGACCACCATGGAGCCTGAATCCCATATGTAAAAGCAAAGAGCCTTTATTATCTTCAAGCTCCGGGGGTGAGAGCAGAGAGCCCAGAGCCCAGGCAGGGTATCAGAGCAGAGGCTGGGGTGAGGGGACCTCCAGAGTTCAGGACCCTGATTAGCTGATATTTGTCTAGGGGTATCTGTAAAACAAAAATAGGTGTGTGCTAGACTCAGCGACATCTGGCTACCTTATCTAATGGTTGGAATGTTTGGGATGTCAGGTACTTTCCCTGGGTAGGGTCAGCTTATGGCTTTTCCTGGGTCTGGGTGTTTCCTGCCAGTAGGCCTGTCACAGAAGCTGTGTCTGGGCCTTTAAACCTGTCATGGCAGCTGTGTGGTCAAGCTGTTTTGGGGCCCCTCAACATCCCCCACTCCCCAAAAGAAAGAAATGTAGATAATTGTTACAAGAGATAGTTTTAGATACAGAAGTTTAGATAATACACTTAATTTTTTTTTTTTTTTACTTTTATTTGCATGTGGGCCTCTCTCTCCATGCTTGAAGATTAAAAGACAACTTGAAGGACATTGATGGGGCAATGTCTTTCTGTATGCTGTGAAAATATGTTGCTTTGATTGGTTAAAAAATAAAGCCATTTGGCCTATGGCAAGGCAGCTTAGAGGCAGGCAGAAAATCCAGATAGACAGGAAGAGAAAGGAAAGGAAAAAGCAGAGGCCAGCCACCACCAAAGGAACAACATGCCAGCAGACTGGTAAGCCACGGCCACGTGGCAACTTATAGATTAATAGAAATGGGTTAGTTTAAGATATAAGAGCTAGCTAGCAAGAAGCCTGCCACGGCCATAGTTTAAAAATAACATTAGCCTGTGTGTGTGTATTTGGATCTGAGTGGCTGCTGGACGGACAGGTGAGAGAGACTTGTCCTGACCGCCGGCCAGGCGGGACACAAGAAAACTTTCAGCTGGAGGAGATTGTTCTCTCTTTCCACCATATGGGTGTAAGGTTTTGAACTTAGGTCTTTAGGCTTAGCTACATATGCCTTTACCCATTGAGCTGAGCCCTCTCATTGGCCCAAAAATACACTTTGTTTTGAAAGTTTCAATTGGATTTCTGTAGGCAAAGTGTTTATTCCAGCTGTTTATATTTTTTTGCCTTATTTCTATACCACTCCAGGCCTGAAGACTTACGCCGAGAATTTGGTCGATACGGCCCCATAGTAGATGTTTACATCCCACTTGACTTCTACACTCGCCGCCCCCGAGGATTCGCTTACGTTCAATATCCTTTATTTTATATGTGCATGCAAATATAAATGGGTTTATATGTATTTAGGAGTGTATGTTATGAGATCGACATTGCCTAATTAAATGTGTTTCTTTATCTCAGAAAATCTCAAACAGTCTACAGTAGCTGGCAAGTACCCCCATGCCCCCAGTCTGGGCCAGCTTGTTAGCTAGACTCCAACCATAAACCTAGCATGACAAAAGGCACCTAAGCTGGAGCAGAGTAAAGAGGGAGGGTGGACATGGGTGTAAAGCCTGGAAGAATGAGGCCTTTATCAAGCAAAAGACAGTCTTTGAGACTTCCGGCTTTCCTACATTTATTCAGAGTTATGGAATCAAAGCTAAATCTGATTTTATTGGTTCTACATCTCTGAAAAGTCCACTTTTCAAGTCCTTAAGAGCTAAAGGTCAAGGTTCAAGACCCAGTGTCACTGAGGTCATTGCCAGTCTCCTTTTGTGTGCATTTTTTGAGCATTTTTGTTTGTTAGTTTAAGAAACTAGTAACAAGGCCCAGTATGGTAGCTCAGACCTCTAATCCTAGAGCTTGGGAAGCAGAGGGATCGCTGTTGGTTCAAGGACAGCCTGATCTATATACAGAGCTTCAGGCCAGGCAGAGCTACAAAATGAGACCCTATCTCAAGAGAGAGAGAGAGAGAGAGAGAGAGAGAGAGAGAGAGAGAGAGAGAGAGAGAGAGAGAACGAACAAGCTAGTAAGCAGCCTCCTGAAATATAGCTACTTCCATTTTACACAGCTATTGTCCATTATAGTAAGGCTTGGGATCATATGCTTTAGAGGAGGGAATTTAGTGGAGCATTTCAAATCAGGATATGTGATTCCAGATGGTCACAGATTGTTTTTGAATGAAAAACGAGGACATGACTGCTCCTATATATGGCTGAGGAAAAGGTTCATTGTAGACGTGAGAAAGAAAACAGCCAGAGGCATCTGGAAGGGGCCCAGGCTGAGCTGGACTATGGGGGGTGGGGCAAGAGAGGAACTAGGACCCAAGAGGCCAAGAGAGCATATATCCAAAATAGTTAGTTGTCTTGTAGAGGGAAGAAAAGCTGGGGAAGGGGAAGGGGAAGGGAAGGGAGGGGGAGGAGAGGAGAGGGGAGAGGAAGAAAGGGGACAGACTGGGTAGGGTAGGGGGTAGGGTATGCCAGCCAGGATGACTCTGTAACAGGTACTTGCAGAGCTGAAAGATGGTGGCCAGCATCCACTTTGATATGTTAATAGGCACCTCAGCCGTTTCCCAGGTTTCTTTGAGACCTAACTGTTTTCCTGTTATTTCACACTTACATCCCAGTAGTAAGACCTAAGGGACTGTTCAAAGTAGTAGGTTCAAAGGTGGGCACCATCCTCAAAGGACCAAAGTAGTCCTTTGGGTTAGCTTACTTTTATTGTTGCAGTTTTGTTTATGAGTCATTTCTCCTAAATTTCATCACTAGACTTTTAGTGATAGAGTACTTTTATTTACAGAATAAAAGCTTCTACACACTGATACTTTCAGTAAAAACCCTGATGGATCCTTTCTCTGAAAAGGGGGTTGAGAATAAGCTCTAAACAGTTTATTGTAAAATGCCAAATAATTTGAGATTAATTTTTTTCTCACGTTTCAAATTAGGCTGCTAATTGTATCTACTGTTCCATTTTTTTAAATTCATGTTTCTAAATCACAAGAGGGGATTTGTTTTCATAATAAAATACAAAAGCTTTTCTGGTTATTTATATTGGAGCCAGAACTTGGTTTTCCTGTAACTTAATTTCACATGTAAATAATACCCTAGAAATAGTTTTACTTACCATCTGATGTCCAAAGTGTCCTTAACAGCTGATCATGTTTGAAGATGTTCGAGATGCTGAAGATGCCCTTTATAACCTCAATAGGAAGTGGGTATGTGGCCGGCAAATTGAAATACAGTTTGCACAAGGTGATCGCAAAAGTAAGTGTAAATGACCATTAGCTCTCGATTACTTAACAGAATGGGCCTCAGTAACAGTAGCGTTTTACTTAAAGTTCTTCAGAAAGTGATACCGACTGAGTGGCAGCTACTGTGGTTTTCAGGTAGTGAACTGTTAGAAGCCTTGTTCTTCATATTCCAGCACCAGGCCAAATGAAGTCCAAAGAACGCCATCTGTGCTCTCCAAGTAACCACAGGCGATCCAGGAGCCCCAGCCAGAGGAGATCTCGAAGTCGAAGTTCATCCTGGGGAAGAGACCGGAGGCGGTCAGACAGCCTGAAGGAGTGAGTTCTGAAAGCAGCCGTGCACGGCTTCATCGTCTACGTTTTCTGGAAAACATTTTAAAGAATACTAGGGTCGGGCTACTTAGATGATGATTTTGTTTAATATGCACAAACAAACTTTTGTAGAAAGATATGCTCTTCTCTATCATGTATTGGATCTGCTTGTTTTCCTGGACAGTGGGGTTGAACTCAGGACCTGGCACATGCTCGTAGGTACTCTACTATACCTCTACAGGCACTGGGGCTATATTCCCAGCACCCTCTCCTTTTTAAACTTTTTATCTTTAGACAGGCTCTTGTTATTTTGGTTGTGTGCATTATAAAAACATGCTTATGTATGTGTGTGCACATGTATGCGTGTGGGTGTGCATGCATGTGTGTGGTTAGAGGTTTACGTCTTTCTTGATCACTCTCTACCTTGGGTTTTGGTAATGGGTCTTTTCACTTAACCTGAAGCTCATCCTTTAAGCTAGACTGACTGGCCAGTGACCTGGAATCTACTCTCTCCACTCCACCACATCCCCATTGCTGGGTTTACAGATGTGCACCATTGCCTCCTAACCTTTTAAAGGTGCTGTATAATCCTTAGCCCAGGCTGGGCTCAAATTTGAGATGATCCTCCTGCCTCGTCTTCCCAAGTCCTGGGATTACAGGCACACATCACCACACCTAGCTCATATATGGTTGTCAACTTGAATTCATTGGATATATTCCAGTGCTCTTAAGTAATCGTTTGAAGTGTCAAGGGACTTGACTTAATTTGAACTTTTTAAATAGATACTATGAAACTGGCCATAGTGGCACATACCTGGAATCCCAGCATTTGGAAGGCAGAAGCAGGAAGATCTAGAATCCAGTCAGGCTAAGTTAGGCATGTCTAGATCTGTCTCAGCCTCTCCTCTCCCACAAAAGAAAGATAATATATACCTCCCAAAGTGGGGAAACAGAAGCGGGATGTTGTGGTCGTCACGTGCCTGTAGCCCCAGTACTCAAGAATGGAATAAGCAGGATATTAAGCCCCAGGATCAAGGCCAGCTGGGGCTACACACTAAGACCTTATCTCAAAAATAAATACATAAAATAACATATACTCAACAAACAAGGTAGGAATTTTAGATAAGTAAAATTTTCCAATGAACCCAGTAATTCAGAATCTTGACTTTTGAAAAGGAGTAAACTAAAAAACTGTACTACAGTTGTTTATTAAAGAAAGGAGGTTGACTAAAATAAATCAATTTATTCTTTGTTTGTTTGTTTTGCTTTTCAAAACCGAGTTTCTCTGTATATCCCTGCTGTCCTGGAACTCCATCTGTAGACCAGGATGGTCGTGCACTCAGAGATCAGCCTGCCTCTGCCTCCCAAGCACAATTTATTCTTATAAATTGATAATGTATTATTATTATTAAGAATCAATTCCAGCTATGCCCATATTATAGAAAGGAGACAAGAAAATAGTAAGTTTGTTAAGAAGAGACATTCGCAAGTTACCTCTTTTTCCACTTAGGGATCTGTATCTATTTTATTAGAACATAGTAAACCATGGTGGAAATTAAATGTTGATACTACTGAAACAGTCATTGAAACTGGATTGTCAAACCCAAATTCTCTTAAACATGGTTTAATGCTTTAACTTTTTCACTGTGGAATTTTAAAGTGAATTCTGATCTTAAAGTATGATCCGATTACCTGGATGTGGTGATGATAATTGAAAGGTGGAGGAGGCGGCTCTGGAATCTGAGGCCACCCTCAGCTACACAGAGTGCCAGACTAGCCAAGGCACATGTGTGCCAGGCTGAAAAAACAAGCAAACAAACAAAGGAAGAGAAAAGAACAAGAAAACCAGTACACCTGCACTGTGGAGTTAGGGAGGAGGCTCAGTTGGTAAAGTGCCCGCATGCAAGCATGAGAGTCTGAGCTTGGACCCCTAGCACCAAGCCAAAGCTGGATGCTGTGGCATGTGTCTGCAGCCCCAGCACTAGAGGAAGCAGAGACAGGCATTTCCCTGGAGCTAGCTGGCCAGCCAGTTTAGCCAATTAGTGAGAGGTGGATTCAGCGAGAGACCCTGTTTCAAAAATAAAGTGGAAAGCCATAGAGTAAGACACTCAGTGTCAAGGTGGGCAGTGGTGGCGCACACCTTTGATCCTAGCACTCAAGAAGCAGAGCCAGGCGGATTTCTGTGAGTTTGAGCCCAGCCTGGTCTACAGAGTATGTTCCAGGACAGGCTCCAAAGCTACACAGAGAAACACTGTCTCAAAAAAATAAAATATAAAAAAATAAATAAAATAAAAATAAAAATAAAAAGAATGTAAAGAAGGCGAATTACCACTGAGTAATAGACAAAACCACCTGAAGGTCTCCTTTAGTCTCTGCATGCTCACACATGGGTGCCACCACTCCCCCGACCCCAACTCCAACACATGCACATACCCCCTGCCTCCCCGCTCCCACACACAATTAAAAATAAAGACAGCCTTTTACTTCTGCAGAATTTGAGGCAGATTTTAGGAGATTTTGGTCTGCAATGCCCTCATATCTGGGAATTTTGTCTCTTAAGTCCCAGCCATTTTGATAGCTTTGAACTCTTGAGGCTTGTAACTCAAGCTTTGTTTATTTTGATTATTCTCTAATGCTTTCAGATTATAAATGTTGTGAGGAGGGTTTTGCTTTTCTTTTGATAGAGAGTATCACTGTGTAGCCAAGGCTGGCCCAGAACTTGAGATCCTCCTACCTCAGCCTCTTGGAAAGCTGGGACAATAGGCATTTACCATCCCGCTAGCTCATAGAGCAGGTTGTGCTTTTACAAGCATTGTTTATGAACTTGAAATAATTGTTTCTGTCTTTCCCTATTTGTAAGGTTTTTTTCTTCTGATTTTTATGCCTGCTAACAGTTGTTTAACCCAGCTGGGTGCTGGGTGCATGTCTTTAATTCCAGCACTTGTGAGGTTGGACAGGATAATCACAAAACTGAGATGGACTGGATTGCACAGCAAGACCCTGTCTCAGAGAGAGAGAGAGAGAGAGACAGACAGACAGACAGACAGACACACACACACACACACACACACACAGAGAGAGAGAGAGAGAGAGAGAGAGAGAGAGAGAGAGAGAGAGAGAGAGAGAGGATGCTTAACCCAATCTAAATTTATAGGACTTTTTGCATAGGGTCACAAAGTAAAAATGTTTTGAACATATATTCTAGTATAACAGATATTGCAGACTTGTTACTTATGTTTGAGCCAAAAGCATGAGTGATAAAATTAGAATTATTTCTTTTAGGACTGGAGGTGTGGTTTGGTGTATTCACCTAGCAAACACAAGGCCCTGTGTAGTTGGGTTTTCTTTTTTCTTTTTTTACTCTTTAGGGGCCTGCCACACAGCTCCCAGATAAATACACAGAGACTTATTCTTATTTATGAATGCCCAGCCTTAGCTTGGCTTGTTTCTAGCCAGCTTTTCTAACTTAAATTATCCCATTTCTCTTTAATTACTGTTTGCCTCTGGGCTTTTTACCTTTCTTTATTCTATATGTCGTTCTTTCCCTCTTACTCCGTGGCCAGCTGTGTGGCTGTGTGGCTGGGTGGCTGGCCCCTGGCGTCCTCCTCTCCTTCTCCTTTTCTCGCTGCTCACTCCCTTCCCTAGATTTCTCCTCCTATTTATTCTCTCTGCCTACCAGCCCCACCTATTTCTCTCTCCTGCCTAGCTATTGGCCGTTCAGCTCTTTATTAGACCATCAGGTGTTTTAGACAGGCAAAGTAACACAGCTTCACAGAGTTAAACAAATGCAACATAAAAGAGTGCAACACATCTCTGCATCATTAAACAAATGTTCCAGAGCATAAACAAATATAACACATCTTAAATTAATATTCCACAACAGCCCCAGGTTCTAGTCCCAGTGCTGCCAAAAAAAAGTGTCTTGTCACTAATCTATTAAAACATAATGTGTTAATCAGATTTCCCATCATTATAACAAACATCTCCAAGAAGAACTTAGGGAGGAAAGATTTATCTTGCTCAGAGTTTCAGAGGATCCAGCCCATGGGAGGCTAGGTCCATTGCTGTGGGCCTGAGGTGAGGCAGACTATCGTGCCCAGGGACCTTATGGTGCAAACTGCTCAATTCATGGCAAACAGTAAGCCTGGAGGAAAGAACAGGTGCTAAGAAACAGCTGCTGCCAGGCAGTGGTAGCGCATGCTTTTAATCCTGCACTTGGAAGGCAGAGGCAGATGGATCCCTGAATTCGAGGCCAGTCTGGTCTACAAAGTGAGTTCCAGGACAGCCAGGGCTACACAGAGAAACCCTGTTTTAAAAGACTGAGAAAAAAAGAGAGGAGAGAGAGAGAGAGAGAGAGAGAGAGAGAGAGAGAGAGCGCTTTAAAAGCACCCCCAGTGATCCACTACTTCTTCCAAGAAGGCCTCACCTCCTACCTTACACCTCCTCCTGATGATGCCATACACTATGAGTTCATCAAGGGACTAACCCACTGATAAGGTCGGAACCCTCAGAATCCACAGGCTGGCAACCAGGCTCCTAATACTTGAGTCTGGGGAGGAAATTTTCCTTTGCTTTTCTTTTTAATTTTGCCAGTGTGGGTCTTTTACTTGCATGTATGTCTGTGCCTCACATGTATGCAATACTTTCAGAGGACAATAGTTGCCAGATCCCCTGGAACTGCAGTTACAAACAGTTGTGTGTGACTGAGCATGTGGTTGTTAGGAATTGACCCCAGATCCTCTGGAAGAGCAGCAAGTGCTTTTAACCACTGAGCCATCTTGACAGCGCCTGTTGGGGGTATATTTCATATTCAAACCATCTCACATATTCAGTGCAATATAAAGCATGCCCGGAAGTACTGTCTCTTAACCTGTTGTCTTGTATAAAGTACATGCTCTAATGTCACACATGCTTTCAGGTCTCGACACAGGCGGTCTTCTTACAGTCAGTCTAAATCTCGCTCCAAATCACTACCAAGGCAGTCTACCTCATCAAGGCAGTCAAGAACACCAAGAAGGAGTTCTGGATCTAGAGGAAGGTCAAGATCCAAGTCCTTACCAAAAAGGTCCAAGTCAATGGAAAAATCACAGTCACGCTCACCTCAAAAGCAGACTGGCTCAGGGGCAAAATCAAGATCACACGGACGACACTGTGACTCCCTAGCAAGATCGCCATGCAAGTCCCCCAGAGGGTACGCCAGCTCCGGAACTAAGACACAGACAGCAAAGCATTCTCATTTCCGGTCACATTCCCGATCTCGGAATTATCATCCTAAAAACAGTTGGTGAACAGCAACGTCTCGAAGAGCTCCAGGGCTCTGCTATAAGTTAGTAGACCTGGTTGTGGTTAAAATTCTTCAAGGCTTATAGAAATGTGAACTGGTGATAGTCACTTTGGGCATATGGAAGGAATAAAATTGCCCTAACTCTGACGACTAAATATTTGACCTCAATGTAAGGGCTTATCCACAAATCACTATGTCTGCAGTGTTACCGTTAGGCTGTATTTTGTTCACATTGCGGCAAGGGGGTACTTCCCAAAGGAAATAGGAAAATGGAACCAATACAAAAATTCTCCTTAGATATTAAATATTATCAATAATGTCCTTTACAAAAATATGTTTTACTCTAAAGCACTTTCCACATAAAAAGTAATTGTGACTATATGGAATTGCATAGGCCAAACTTAAACTCTCTGACATCTGTGTCTTCTTTCTTGTGACTTTTGATTAAGCTTGGGCCAATTCTTGGTAGGTACTAGTTCAAATTACAGTATTCTCAAATCTCAAAAGATAAAATTTACATAGAGATTCCATAACTGTTTAAAAGATAGTTAAAAGATATTTAAAAGATAACTCAAAGAGCATGTCATTGTTTTTTGAATACAACAGCATAGGCCAGTTGACATGAAATGATATAAATGTTTGCTTAAAATATGAAAACAAAGCCAGGTGTTGGTGGCACATGCCTGTAATCCCAGCACTTGGGAGATGAGGTAGGAGGGTCAAAACCAGCATGGACTAGGCAACATGAGACCCTGTCTAAAAATAAATAAATAAATAAATAAATAAATAAATAAATAAATAAATGCTCTTTTTAAAAAAGTGAAATCATTTTAGAAGTACTAGATTTTGAATGATTTGAGACTACTCTAAAAATTATGATGTGGAACACTCAGAATCCACAAATATTCATATTAAGCCTTACATATTTGAAGTATAGTACATTTTGTATAAATTCATATTTATACCATTATTTCTATATAGCTATTTTCATCTGCATTTTTTCTTTTTAGAGCTCTAGTTCAATATCCTAATTATATACAAAGTCTTTTTTAAAAAAGAATTAAACACTTAGTACATTATATTAAGAAGTACTAGCTAATGAGATGGCTTAGTGAGGAAATCCACTCACCACCCAAACCTGGCAACCTGAGTTCAGTTCCTGAACCCACTGAAAGGTACAAGAGAACTGACTCCTGCAGATTGTCTCTGACTTCCACACTTGTACTATAGCACACACACACATACACACACACACACACACACACACACACACACACACACACGTATGCAAAAACTTCATGTTCAAAGCTATACCTTCAAGCCAGACATGTAGCACATGTACATGCCTGTATTCCCAGCATTCAGGAAGCCAAGGCAGGTACTTGACACCAGCCTGGGAAACATAGAGACCCGATACACACACACACACACACACACACACACACACACACACAGAGAGAGAGAGAGAGAGAGAGAGAGAGAGAGAGAGAGAGAGAGAAGATTTCACAAAAACAGCTTTGAGGTGAGGTATGTGACTTTTACATTATGCTACTCTACATTTCAAAAACCAAATAAGTTTGTTGACAATTATTGCTTTTGTAGTTGTTATAACTTAGAATTTCTTTTAAAATGTGTTTGAGGTTTACATTTCAGAGGGTTTTGGTAGATTTGTGATTAAAATGTTTGCATATGATTGTCATAGGAGATATGTTTACAGATTTTCTTGGTTGGATCACATTACTGAAACACACTGTCAGCCCTTACAGCTAATATTTATGCCTGGAATACCTAAGAAACATGTCTTACATTTTCAGTATTTGGAGCCATGTTGCTACTATTAATTTCCAATATGGACTTCCATATTTTTTGCATTTTAAATCTTTTATGTGAAAAACAACTTTACAAAATAATTTGTATGTCAGTGATATTTGGAGAAGTACCACAAATTAATGTATATTATACTCTCTGAATATATTTTCTCTATTTAACCATAGCAAAATTTATTTATTTCAAAAGTTCACTCTGATGTTCCTCTGTAATAAAGCAATTATAAAAGTGTGGGAGACTGTTGAACACTTACGGGAAGGTTTGAAGTGCTATCCTGACATGTGCATATGTATACACTGTCGTCTTCAATAAGGACTAACACATGTAAAGTCTTGGGTTCTTCAATCCCAGCACCACAGGGGCAGGGGTAGGAAACCAAGGAATTAACTGTACACTTACAGATCATTTTATTAGGGGACTGTTATCTCAAGGGTGCATGATCTATTCATCACAAAATGTTTGCTAACAACAGACCAAAACTACTGTTCCATCCCATGCTAGCTTGGCGAATAGATGAGTAGAAACAGGCTTACTCACAGAAGCATGGGCAGCTTACAGGCAGCTGTACTGTGGAAGGAGAGCTTCCCCCCCCCTCCCCCCGGCTCCCCCAGCAACTGTTTCTGTGTCCTGTGTGCTGTCTCATGAGGCCTCCTCCCCTTCCTCCAGGAAATGTTAGTGGGCCCAGTCTTATGAGGGTCCTGTGAAGTAGTCATGCCTACTCTGATCTCTACATGGCAGTGATCACATCATGCCCAGATAACAGCCCTCCATAACACTTAGAAAAAAGTTAATTTATTCCTGAACATATTTAAAAGTTTCACTTATGCTCGTCTTGGTTTTCCAGTACAATACCGTTAATCCCAAAGATGCAAGGAGAAAGACGACTAACCTGAATCATCACAGCCAAATTAACTAAAGCAAGCAACTAATTAAAGCAAGCTTTTTTATTCATGTCCATAGGCTGTCTCCCCCTAAAATCGAGATGCAAGAGATCAGCATTGGATTGGATGTGAGGAAGACAAAGCTTTTATAGCCCAAATGGGGGATTTGGCAGACGAATAGGCAGGGTTACAGAAGCAGATCATAAGCATGCCAAGTTAGTTATAATGACCTCCTGAAACAAAGATATGGTCGCAAGGTGGTCATAACAAGGTAGTTATGACCACAGGTTGTCACAGGTGGTCATATAACCTTTTGAAATAGAGACATGGTTGTCATTTCCTGGAACAGGCAGTACAGAACCATTTGTAGTTAAGGTTACAGGTGGCGCATAGCCCAATCCTTGAGAAATAGAGATTTAATCATAAACAGGAGTAAGCCTAGTTGTCTTTACTATAAAACAGCTTTCAAGCCTAAGATGGAGGCAGGCTGGTTCATCAGTACCTAGTGCTGAGGAGGACACTGTTCAGTTTGAATGAAATGTAAAATGATAGTGGCTTAAATATTTTTTAACTTAAAATTTTTATGTATGTATGGGTGTTTGCCTGCATGTACGTCTGTGCATCATATGTGTGCCAGGTGCCCCAGGAAGGTCAGAATAGGGTGTTGGATCCCTGGAACTGGAGTTATATATGGTTTTGAGCTACCATGTGGGTGCTGGGAATTGAACCTGAGTTCCCAAGAAGAGCATTTGAGTGCTGTTAACCACTGAACCATCTCTCCAGCCTCTTAAACGATTGTGTTTATTTTTTTGAGAGGTAAGATTTGTTTTGACTCACAGTTCAAGACACAGTCCATCATGGTGGCAGAAGCAGAAAGCAATGAGTAAATGCTTGTGCTCAGCTAGTTTTCTCCAGTTCATGGCATCTGAAACCCAAGCCCAGGGGATGGTACCGCCCGTTCTTACTGTTGGTCTTGGTCTTAGTTAGGGAACCACTGTGACAAAAATGTCATGACCAAGGCAACTTTCCTTTTGTTTTGGTTTTTGTTTTTTTGAGAAAGGGCTCCTCTCTCTAACCCTGGCTGTCCTGAAACTCACTCTGTAGACCAGGTTGGCCTTGAACTTGGAAATCCTCTGCCTCTGCCTCTGCCTCCCGAGTGCTGGTATTAAAGGCATGTGCCACCATGCCTTGCCAAGGCAACTTTTAAAAGAAAGCATTTAACTGGGGGCTTGCTCACAGTTTCTGAGGGTGAGTCTATGACCATGGTGGAGCCTGTGGTGGCAGGCAGAGCACTGGAGTAGTAGCTGCTAGCTCACATCTGATCTGAAAGTTGCAGGCAAGTGTGTGTGATGGGGGAGGGGGACTGGGCCTGGCTTGGGCTTTTAAAACCTTAAAGCTCACCCCTGGACACATCTACTCCAGCAAGTTGGGGAGGAAAGGGTTTATTCAGCTTACACTTACACATTGCTAATCATCACCAAAGGAAGTCAGGACAGGAACTTAAACAGGGTAGATCCTGGAGGCAGAAGCTGATACAGAGACCATGGAGGGGTGCTGCTTACTGGCTTGCTTCACATGGCTTACTCAGCCTGCTTTCTTATAGAACTCAGGACCCACAATGAGCTAGGCCCTCCCCCATTGATCACTAGTTGAGAAAAGGCCTTACAGCTGGATCTCATTAAGGTATTTTCTCAACTGTGGCTCCTTCCTCTCTGATGACTCTAGCTTGTGTCAAGTTGACACACAAAACCAACGAGTACACTCACACCTCCTAATCCTTCCTAAATAGTCCACCAGCTGGGAACCAAACATTCAAATATATGAGCCTATGGGGGCCATTCTCATTCAAACCACTCCCTGCCCCCATAGACTCTTGCCATATCATAATGCAAAATGTATTTAGTCCAACTTCTAAAGTCCCCATAGTCCTTCATAGTCTCAACATGGTTTAACAGTCCAAAATCTCTTCTGAGACTCAAAGCAATCTCTTAACTATAAGCCCCTATTTTTTTTTTTTTTAAAAAAAGCATGTAACATACTCCCAACATAGAATGTATATTATCATTCCAAAAGGGAGAAAGGGGCATAATGAGAAAATGCTGTACCAAAGCAAGACTAAAAACCAGCAGGGCGAACTCCAAATCCAACTTGTCCATGCCCAATGTCCATCAAAGGGCTTATTAGATGGCTCTTTGTATTTCCCATTCCTTTCAGCTTTTCGGACTGCAACACACTTCTCTCTCTTGGACTGCTTCCCTAGTGCTCCTGCCTCCACCTCTTCAATATACCGTATGGATCAGAGGTGAGCTCCTAACTACTTCTCCACACCACGCCTGTCTGCTTGCCGTCACAGTCCCTGCCATGATGGTCATGGACTCACTCTCTGAAACGGAAGCAAGTCCCCATTTAAATGCTTTCTTTTACAAGTTGCCTTGTCATGGTGTTTTGTCACCCAATAATAATCCTACCTAAAACAGAAGTTGATTACAAGAGTGGTAGCTCACCCTGAGGGCACCTTCATTCCATGAAGCTCTGGGCTTTTCTTTACATTTCTCATCTACTTGAGCACAAGATTTGGCTCTAGCTTTACCTTTCCTGGTGTTCTTTTTTTCTTCAAACTGTACGTTTTATGTCTCTTTCTGCCTCGCTTACTCTTTTCATTGTAGTTCTGCGTAAGCATGATTACTAATAGCCACAAGACATAGTCAATACTAGACTGTCTTGCTGGGCAGTGGTGGTGCACGTCTTTAATCCCAGTACTTGGGAGGCAGAGGCAGGTGGATCTCTGTGAGTTCAAGGCCAGCCTGGTCTACAGGATAGCCAAGGTTACACAGAGAAACCCTGTCTCAAAAACAAAAACTACCACCACCACCACCACAACAACAACAACAAATAGGCTATCTCGAAATCTCCCCTGCCAATAGCATTAGTCCAAAACTCTTCAATTTAGCTTCAGGCAGATTTTTTTGGGCAAGGGCAAAAATCAGGCATATTCTTTCCCCAAATGTCACAGAATGGTCTCCAGTATTCATGCCCTCTGAAAGCTCTGGAGCTGGACCTCCACAGTTCACTTTGCTCTCAGCACTACTGTCTTCCATGCTCCTACTAGGATGGATTAATCCCCACTTAGAGCATTCAACCACTTTTCCAGTCCAAAGCCCTAAGGTCTTCCATATTCTTCCAACAGACGACATGACCAGGCCTGCAACAGCAGTATCCCACTCCTGGTACCAAGTTCTGTCTTAGTTACTGCCAACTTTCACTGTGACAAAACAATGACCAACGCAATTTTTAAAAGTTAGCATTTAACGGAGGGCTTGCTTACAGTTTCAGAGAATCAGTCCATGACCACAATGGTGGGGAGCATGGGCAGGCAGACAGGCATGGCACTGGAGCAGGAGCTAAAAGCTAGTCTGAAAGTTGCAGGCAGAGAGAGCAGGACTATGGTGATATTGTGTTCCCCAATATATTGTGTACCCTAGTAAACTTATCCAGGTGTCAGAGACAGAACAGCCACTATATTAAACATAGGGTTAGGCAGTGATAGCACACGCCTTTAATCCTAGCGTTCTGGAGGCAGAGATCCGCCTGGATCTCTGAGTTTAAAGCCACACTGGAAACAGCCAGGCATGATGACACATGCCTTTAATCCCAGGAAGTGATGGCAGGAAGCAGAAAGGGATATAAGGCATGATGACCAGAAACTAGAGCCTTTTTAAAGCTTTCAGCTTTTAGCAGCAGCTCAGCTGAGATTCATTTGGGTGAGGACTCAGAGGCTTCCAGTCTGGGGAAACAAGATCAGCTGAGGAATTGGCAAGGTGAAGTTGGATGTGGCTTGTTCTGCTTCTCTGATCTTTCAGCGTTCACTGCAATACCTGGCTCTGGGTTTGTTTTTATTAATAAGACCTTTTAAGATTTGTGCTACACAGGGTCTTGTTTGGCTTTTGAAACCTCAAAGTCCACTCCCAGTGACACACCTCCTCTAACAAGGCCACACCTCCAAATTCTTCCTAAATAGTCCACAAACTGGGAACCAAACACTCCAATATAGGAGCGTATGGGGGCCATTCTCACCATAGCCTTTCCTCCTCAACTAACCTAACCAACGTAATTCTGGACCAGCATGCTCAGAAGCTAAACAGTCCCTCATAGGTGTGCCTGGAGGCTTGTCTTCTAGGGGATTCCTTCAACTATTTTCGACTGTTACTGTGTGCTTGGAACTGCTCTCTTAAGTTATTCATTCATGTATTTGACCACATCTACATAAAACAATGCCATTCCAAATAAGGAGGCCAGGATGCAGAAGGATGAGTTACAGGGGCACACGGACACAACTGGAAAGCTGAGGGAAGGTCCATTCAGAGTTCTTTCCCTAAGCACTGTGCCCTGTCTTTTGCAAAAGTAGCCTTTACAAGTTCCAGGCCACCTACGACCACACAGTAAAACTCTTATCTTAAAAAAAAAAAAAATAACCCCCCCAAAAATAATAATCTTAAAGCTAAAACAATGTCTAGAGGAAAGCCAGAGAACTCAATCCATGTAAAATGCATATGGAGGGACAGCCAGATGGTTCAGTGGGTAAAGCACTTGTTCTGCAAGCCTGGTGACCAAAAATTGTCCTCTGACCTTCATAAGCATATTGTGGTGTGCATGCTAACAAGTAAATACATTTTAACAAGCGTGGGCTGTGGCCCTGGGTGAAAGTTGGCTGTGTATCATGTAAAGTTGCCTTCTATCATTATAGACTGTATCTTAGGGTCAGGCATGGTGGCTGTCTTAGTCTGTGCTTTATTTCTGTGAAGAGACACCATGATCCTGGCAACTCATAAGAGAAAGCATTTCCTTGGGGCTTGCTTAGTTTCAGAGGTTTAGTCCACTGTCACCATGGCAGGGAGCATTACTATTGTGGGGAGGAATATGGTGGTACGCAAGAAGACATGGTGCTGGAGAAGTAGCTGAGAGTTCTACATCTGGATCCGCAGGCAGCAGGAAGAGTGAGACACTGGCCCTGGCTTGGGCTTCTGAATCCACAAAGCCCACCCCATGACACACTTCCTTCGAGAAGGCCACACCTACTCAAACAAGTCCACACCTTCTTTCAAGTAGTGCCACTCCCTGATGACCAAAAATTCAAATCTATGAGCCTATGGGGACTATTCTTATTGAAACCCCCAGATTGGCACATGCCTGTAACCCAAGCATTTGAGAGGAAGAGGCAGGAAGATCAAGAATTTAGGTCATTCTCAGATGCCTCCAGAGTTTTAGGTTATCCTGGGCTATGTGAAACTTGAATCAAAATTGAAAACAAAAGAAAAGTAAAATACACACAGGGATATTGGTCTGAATGCGCAGTGGCTCTAAGAGCCATGGGAAGTGGGGAGAAAGGCAATTCCATCTTTGAAGACTAGCCTCTTGTGTCATTTAAGAGCAGCCTAATATTTGAAGAGTAAGCTTTATTTTGTTCACCTTTGTAAGGAACCTGAAGGGCTCTAGCAGGCCAGAGCAGGGAAAACATGGAATCGGCAGGGTTTACCTTTTACCCTTCTCCCTCTTGCTAAACTGTAGATTCAATCCTAAAGCTAGCTCCCAAAGTCCATTCCCTTATTTGGCCAGTGACTCATTCCTGAGACAAAACACCAAGGTCCAACAATCAAAATTCACTATTTACCTAACCTGTCCAATCAGGATTTACCAACTCACCCTAGCACAGACTGCCCCCTTTTCCCCTTAAAAACCCTCAACTGCAAAAAACCTGCTTGCTGCTGCTGCTGCTGCTGCCTTTGCAGCTGTTTACCCCCTACCCCCACCCATTTGCCCATCCTGGATAATAAATCTCCTTGGTGCTGAGAATTTGGTATCTGGGTGTGTCCTGTACTGACTCTGAGGGGGGCCAACCTCCCTTACAGAACCAGTGTGAGCCCTTGTTTTGTAACAAGAATACCCTAAAAGTAACTTGTCCAAGGTTGGGTAGGGGGTGTTAGTATGTTTTGGATAATACTGAAGAATGAACTTAGGGCCTTGTGTATGTTTGGCAAGAATTCCACCAGTAAGCGTATTATCAGCCCCATTTAAATTTTTTTGTTTTAAGAGAGGATATTGCTAATTCTAAATCAGTTATATCATCTAGGAAGGCCTTGATCTCCTGCTCAACCTCTAGAATAGATAGGATTATAGGCATAAGCTACCACATCCAGCCTTAACAGGATCAAAACCAAAGCCCTCTATGATTTTATGTTTTCAAGTAAATACCAAAATATCTTCTTGCTCCCCTGGGTGTGGCAGTCCATGTCTGTAATACCCATTTTGACCCTATCTCAAAAATTAAAAACCGGCCTGGCGATGGTGGCGCATGCCTTTAATCCCAGCAGCACTAAGGAGGAAGAGGAAGGTGGATCTTTGTGAGTTCGAGGCCAGCCTGGGCTACAGAGTGAGTTCCAAGAAAGGTGCAAAGCTACACAGAGAAATCCTACCTCAAAAAACCAAAAAAAAAAAGAAAAAGAAAAAAAAAATCAAAACCAAAACCAAACAGCAATAGCAAAAACTACCACCACCACCCAAAATCTCCTGTTCAAACGCCTTGGGCAATCTGTGGTTCCCACACATAGCTTTTGGGGTAGGGGGCAGAGTGTTTGTTTCCAATGCTAGGTAAGCACTCTACAGCTGAGCTATGTTGGAGATAACTGAAAGTCATCAAATGTTTACTGAAAGGAAAAAAACAACCGTGCATTGTGGCACATGCCAGCAATCCTAGCACTTGGAATCCTGAGTTTGAGGCCAGCCTGGGCTATAGGAGTCCCTGTCTATCAATAAATAAATAATAAGACAAAAAGTGTAAAAAACAAGTTTTGTTACTTAAAAAAAAATCTGAAAACAAAAATACAAGGGGAAAAAATTTTGTTAGAAAAATGAAAAATAAAACTGAAAACAACCAGGCACGTGCATGCCTGTAATCTAGAAATCAGGAAGTGAAGGGAGGAGGTCCGTCTTTCCAAGCCAATTTGGACAATGAGACCTATTTAAAACAACAAACAAACAAACAATACACACACACACACACACACACACACACACACACACACACACCCCAATCAACCAACAAAAAACCCCAGGGTCTGGAGAGATTGGCATAGCAGTTAAGGCTAAAGGAGCAGGTTCGATTTCCAGCAACCACGTGGCAGCTCACAGACATTCATAACTCTAGTCCAAGGATCACCTGACTCCCTTTTCTGGCCTCTGTGGGTAGCAGGCACGCATGTGATGCAGACATAGATGTAGGCAAAACTCATACACAAAAACTAAGAATTTTTAAAAATGAAGAACAAATTCTGAAGATGAAAGGAAAATACTTTTGACCTGCCATCTTTTCTCCCAACATAGGAGACTGCCAGGAACACATTCTCAATTCACATTTGATGGGTTAACTAACTCTAATCTTAGGGAATTCTCTGTAACTGAAGTACCTGTGTACACACAAGCAGCTCTGGAGGATGGTCTGTAATATTTACAGGTACTTTTAATGTTGAAAATTCATTGTGTGTATGCGTACGGGAGAGGGCTTATGGCATGGGATTATAGGTATGTACCACTAGGTCTGGCAGATAATTTAGTGGTTCTTCAATTTTTGTTTGTTTTTCAGTATGGGAAATTGAAGCTAGAGTCTCTTGCATGGTAGACAAGAACTCTAACAGTGAACAGTATTCCCAGCCCCAACAATGCATTTAATACACCCAGACTACTGCTGGACATGGTTCTAATTCCAACAGTGGGGAGGCACAGGCAGAGGACCACAAACTCAAGGCGGTCTGGTCTCCGTAGAAAGACCTGTCTCAAACTGAAAAATCGGAGAGGTTGACATATAACTCAATGGTACCATGCTTGCTAGCATGCCCAAAGCCCAGGATTCACTCTTCAGCTCCGCCCCCCTCTCTCTCTCACACACACACACACAGAGATTGCCTTTTAGAGCTGGATGTGGTAATGCATGCCTTCTGAGGCAGGCCTCACAGTGAACTCCGGGACTACAGTAATGTGGGACCGTGGCTTAAAACCAAACAAAAATAACTTTTTTGGGTGAGGGGTGGGTTCAGTAGACATTAATGATGATACATGACAAAGTAGACTGCCAAAGCCCCTCTACTTCTTCCAGAGGTCTGAGATGGAAACTTGGGGGAAGAGTCCGTTTTGGGAGATTGAGCAAGTCATTGGGAGCAAACCAGTAAACAGTGTTCCTACATGGCCTGCTTCAGTTCCTGCCTCTGGTGGCCTGCCCTGAATTCCCTCAGTGACAGACTGTGACCTGAGTTGTAAAATAAAATGAATCCTTGCTTCCCCAAGTTACTTTTCTTCTTGTTTTGAGACAGGACCTCTCCATGCATCCCTGTCTGGCCTGAAACTTGCTATGTAGACCAGACTGGCCTCAAAACTCCAAGATCCATTTGCCTCTTGATTGCTGGGATTAAAGATGTGAGCCACCAGACCCAGCCCCAAGTTCCTTTTTTGTCATGTTGGTTATTGCAGCAACAGAAAGCTAAATGTCCACCTTCACTGGCAAAACTGGCTTCTCTTTCTGTAATGCCACACTTGGTACACACTTCTCCCCAGCACGCCATTGTGAACCAGGAACAGGGTGGGGGTTGTTGGCTTTGCGCCAGCACCATCAGACCCAGGAATCTCGTCGGTCAGCCACTCTTGATCACCCATGCCACTGGGTGGGTGTTTAGTTACTCCCTTTCCAGAGCTGTTCTGGCCATGGTGCTCAGGGGGAGAAACACTGCAGTGGAGCCCTGGATCTGTTTCTTCTCAGCATTAACATTTAGAGCTCATGTTTCTGTTGCCATGGTAAACAGCATGACCAAAAGCAATTTGGGAGTTTAGTTTTGAGACAGAGCCTGGGTGGCCTTGAACTCACAGGAGATTTGCTTGTCTCTCCAGTACTGTGATTAAAAGTGGTGGCCACCATGCCTGGCCCTACAGTCCACCTTTGAGGGAAGTCAGGTGAGAGGCTTGGCTTAAGTTCCAGACAAAAGCAGACTCTGAGGAACCACTGAGTGATATTCTGGAATCTGTGGCCGCTGGTCAGTTGGGGCTGAAGAATCATCTGTGATCAAGCAGATGGCACCACTGAAATGTGAACTTGGCTTTACCAAGAGAACAGGTGGTCTGCTGGGGCTGAAAAATCAGCTGTAACTAGCATCATAAAGTCAAAACTGCTTCATTGGACAGTGGAGTACCTCCTGAAGGTCAGCTACACAAACTGGTCTGAGGGGGTCAAGACTACAAGTCAAAGTGGCTCAAGAACTTGGCGAATAATGTGTAAGAACCTCCACGTTACTGGTTTTAAAGGGACCACAGTATCTTGGTCTTGGCATTTGGCGTCACTGAAGTGCTACCATGACCTATTTCTGAGACAAGTACCCTCCTCCTGCTTGCAACTTCTGAATACTAGGATACAGGCACTGGAACAGCACTAGGCCAAACATAAAACTGTCTACCCTCATGTGTGTACCTTACTCGATGGCTCCCTACCTCGTGTGTACATATGTAGCGGACATGTACCATTCCAAGGGCATGGTCAGAGAACAACTTTTGAGTCTGTTTCATATGGCTTCTAGGGATGAAACTCAAGTTGTCAGGTTTGTGCAGTAGCACTTATACCTGCTGACCCATTGCAGCTTGCAGGAGCTGAGGCTCACAGGTTTGCTGAGCTGGCTGGCCAGTGAGCACTGGGATCTTTCTGTCTCCCTTCCCACCTCCATGATTACAAGGTCACTGGCTCAGTCTGCTAGGAATGCAAATTTGGGTCCTCAAGCTTACACAGACATCTCCCCAAACCTTCCAATATTTTTTTTAGTTGGGGATGGTGCCTGAGAGGTCACAGGATCACCTGCAGACAGAGGTTGTCCATCTCGTGGCTTCCAGGGTCTTCAAGCTGGTGCCATGTGCCTTTACCCATTGACTCGTGTATTTGTGGACTGCTCAGGAAAACTTTTAGAATAAGCCTTGGCTTTACAACCGAAGCCCCCATATATAGAGTTCGACTTTTAAAAATCTCTCCAGTTTAAGCATCACGCACATACACTATTGAGAAATTTGATTATTTCATTGTCCAACTGCCGTTTACCTTCATGTAAGCTTTAAATTCTAAAGTCTCCATCTAACACTGCAACAATTGTTTGGTTATTGTGTGCCATAGCACACAAGTAGTAAACTCTCTGCTTCCACCTTTAAGTGAGTTCCAGGGATCAAAATCAGGCTTTCCAAGCAAGCCCTTTTACCCTCAGAGCCGTTTTCCCCATCCCTTTAATTTAATATATAAAAAGTAGTTTCTCGCTGAAAAATGTAGGGGCATTCAAGAGCTCAGCAGTTAAACGCACCTGCTGCTCTTCTGAGTTCATTCCTCAGCACGGGTGGCCTACAACCATCTGCAATTGGAGCTCCAGAGATCCAATTCCTCCAGCCTCCAAGGGCACTGCACTCACATGCACATAATTAAACATTAATTGTTATATAAAAATTTTAAAAAAGCACGTAAGTCAAGCAGTAATAGTTCATATATATAAAAGTAAATTCTAAGTCAGGTGTGGGAGCTTACCTTTTTAATACCAGCTCCTCAGGAGGCCCAGGCAAAAAGACAAGTTTCAGCCCTGCTAGACCATGAGACAAGTTCAAGGACAGCATGGGAAACTCAAAAAACAAACACACACACACACACAACCCCGAAAACCTACATATTCCAGACCTAGATAGTTGACTGGTAGGGAGCTTGCCTAGGATGCACACAGCCCCGTGTTTGATCCCTAGCACATCAGCCAGGGGCGGTGGTGCATGCCAACAATCCCAGCACCAGAGAACTGAAGGCAGAATCCCAAGTTCCAGGTTATCTCACCTCTACAGCTGAGCTCTAGGTCAGCCTGTACTACATGAGATCCTGTCAGAATTGCCTATATTTAAACCTGCTTTACTTCTAAGATGGGAAATTCTTGCTCTCAGAGGTAGGTTCAATTAAATTTTGTAGTAAGATTGGTAAAGACTGTAAGAATTTCAAAGTCCAATCATGAAGTCACCTGCTCACACATCCATTCAGTCAGCAGTCATACACAAAAAGCCAAGACTAGCTTAAAAGGGGGGGAGGCCAAATTATTATTGATTTAAAATTTGATTACAACCAATTTTGTTGGCATTTAAAACTTGAGGCGTTTTAAATCTCAATAATGGCTACATACTGATATCCAGAATTCAAGTTTGGTAAAAATAGGAAAATTTCTAGTAATTACAGATTAAAAGGCAAGTCAATTTAGAGAAACACAGACAAACTCCATGTTTACAGTGATTGTGTCAAATTTAACCTTCAGTAGTACATGAATTTCACATTTAGATCTTAACTTTTGAGATATGACAGCTGTTCTTAGAAAATGTCAGTACCTGTGCAAACAGTCTTCCATGTGCTGTAAGCACCCACTTAAAATATCTCCACTGTATATATACAAAACACCCACCACATCTGCAGGGCAAAATACATACTTTCATAACAAAACTATAATGTACCTCTCAAGTATGAACAATATACACATAATACATGGTATACAGTATTTACAAAATATAAAATATAATACAAGCTGTTTATGTGTGACTTAAGCTCATCTGCTGGCAAGTTTCCACTGCTGTATCCATTTCCTTTTAGAGTCCAAGGATTTGGGAAAAATCTATGTTTAACATACATATTGAAAACTAAAATCTAAGTCTGAACTTTTAGGAGTGTTTTCAAGTGCACTGCCATCAGTTCCCGGCTTTGGCCGGGATTTTCAGCAGGGCTTCCCATCCAGTGACTCGGAGGCTTTGGAAGAACACTAGGGGAAGGTGGATCACTAAACTTTGCTCCAGCGTAATTTTCCTTTTGGCTCACTTCTGTTAGAAATGCTGATTTCTTCAAATGGTTGTTTTTAATGTTCTCGGTATTTTTAAAAGGCTTTTTTTCCTGCTTCTGCATTCTATCCGGGGAAGCAGAATCTTGCCAAAAGTCATTTTCATTCCTTTTTGCAGAGGTGATCTTGGTTAGTGGCAAGTTATACTTGCTTTTCTGTCTGTTTATCTTTGGTTGTTCACACAAGTGTGTACCATGCACAAGCTGGCCGTGGGGAAGGGCAATTTTCTCCGATTTTCCCATTTTTGATTTTAAAACCTACAAAGGAACACAAAAGTGAACACAGTTTAAAAGTTATCTTTAGATCATATATTTTGCATATCATCTTTCAAATTCCTCTAGAATTTAATCCAGTTTCAACTAAGTATTTATGTATTAGTTGTGCTTGTTACTAGGTTTCCAAATATGTTGCTACTCAAAACATGAAAATCAATGCTGTTATCAGCATACATATAAAGTAAAATATCAAACAAAAAATTCAAAGTAACTATGTCCATCTTATCTAACTGTAAGCAACTGTAACAAGCAAGTGTCTTCTGTGGGTTAGAAAAATGTTCCTGTATGCCTTTCATGAAAAATCTTTTTCTTTTTCCTTTTTTTTTTTTTTTTTCCCGAGACAGGGTTTCTCTGTGTAGTTTTGGTGCCTGTCCTGGATCTCACTCTGTAGACCAGGCTGGCCTCGAACTCACAGAGATCCATCCACCTGGCTCTGCCTCCTGAGTGCTGGGATTAAAGGCCTACACCATCTGGCTTGTGCTGTTACTCACAGAGATCAGCCTGGCTCTGCCTCCCAAAATCTGGGACTAAAGGGGTGCGCCACCACCGCCTGGCTATGAAAAATCTTTTAAGCTCTGCCAAGAGGCCTGTAAAGCAGAAAGAAGCAGGAGATCTAGGCCAGCCTGGGCTACTTGGCTAAACTTGTAAACTGACTCATCCCCCAACAAACAAAACAAAAACTTTTGCTCATTGTAGTAACTTTCCTAACCAAAACTGGAACCTACAGAAATTTTCGTCAAACAAGAACTTCTACAATTTAGATTCTCGCCTTTCTCGTACTTGCATGATAGCAAAGACACAAAAACCGAAAGCTAAGTACGGAGGTCACCCACCCACCCCACACATCGTTAAGGGTGGAACAGCCTCCCCTTTCAATACTGCCTTTGAAGAATAACATCTTCGTGGCCAGGCCTTTTAGATTAATACTTCAAAACAATCTTAGATCTAATCTTAGCAGATGTGGTGCTGCACGTCTGTAATCGCAGAATTTTGGGGAGTGGGGGCGGGGGCTAAATTATCAGTTATTCTCAATTGCACAGTGAGTTCTAAGCTAATATAGATTACATAAGCGCCTGTCTGAAAAACTGAAACTGAAATAAATTAATTAAAAAAAATAAAAACACTTTAAAATCTGTAATTTTGATTCCCCTCCACGGGCACACCTCGATCAAGTCCAAGTTTCAGTACGATGACTGTTTTTTGATAATGGTATCAACGAAGAATAAATCCTTCAAATAGCATGGCAAAGGTTTTTTTGGGGTGTTTTTTTTTTTTGGCTAAGACTACTCTCAAATCCCTCTAACCCCGAGGGAATTTTATCCACATTATCCAAATCAGTTAATCGGCGTAGTTCATTTTGCTAACTTCTAAAACTCATTTTGGGCACCGCTCACAGCACGGGGGGGCTGGGACACATTCGAGTCGGTCATCTGACCCACGACACACGCTCCCGCCAACTTCCAAAACCCCAGGTCCGGCGGCCTCTGTGGGTCAGGCCGCGCGTGGGTCCGGCCCGGGTGCCCCAGTGGGCACGGCGCCTGCGCCTCCGCCCCCACCCAGCACCACCTTCATGAGCGCCCCAGAGCGCCGCACGTAGCGGGCTGACGTCAGCCCTCCGCGAGTCCGCGGGCCCCGAACGCTGAAACCCCCTGGAACGCCGCCAACCTTCTAAATGCGGGCTGTTGCTGGGCCGCAGCCGCTGCTCCCATTGGCTGGCTTCGGAGCCAATGGGCGGCGCCAGCGCAGCGGTCCTGGACTCCCCCCCCCCCCCCGAGTTCCCCCCCACCCCGCTTCCGCCCCGCGACTCCAGCGAGCGTCACGGAAACTTCCCTCCCGAGTAAACAGCCGCCCCGCCCCCACCGGCCCTACCTCCTTGCCGAGCGGGGGTTGTCTGTGCAGCAGGGCTGTGGCCGCTGGGCCTCGCTCCTCCTGCGCGGCGATCGGCCCCGGGGCCGGGCTGCGGCCGCCCTCGAGGCTCGGCCGGTGCTGCTGGAACTGGTGGAAGCGGCTGGGGAGCTGTCCAGCCGGGCTGGCCCGCACCTTCTTCTTCCGCCGCTTCTTGGGCGCCGCCCGCGGGGCGGCCGCCGGGGCCAAGCTGCATCCGGACGGCGCGGCGGTGCGAGGCGCGGGGGCCAGGCACGGGCCGTCTCCCCCGAGGAAGTGCGGCAGGAAGAGGGTGGGTGGCAGCGCGCGCGGGTCCGGAAGGCGCGGCAAGGGCGGCGGGGCCGGGCTCACCATCGGGAGGGCCCCGAGGAAGCCGAGCGGCGCCAGGCGGCCGCCCAGAGTGAGATCTCGCTGCGGAACGGAGACGACGGTCATGGCGCGGCGAGGCTCGGGGTTCGGCAGAAGACGGGAAGCGGGTGTCACGGGGAGGCGGTGGCGGTGGCGGCTGCTGCTGCTGGGAGATTCGGAGCAAGGACCATGACTCGAGCGAGGCGGCGCAGCAACAAATAGCCGGGGCCGCGGCCGCGAGTGTTGTTACCCGAGGCCACGCCCCGTTCCCGCCCACCTCCCTGCGGCGGCCCAATCAGAACGCGCCTTCCAGGCCACGCCCTCGATTCCGCCTCCGCGCCCGGAGGCAAGACACAAACAAGCGGCTTGCAGCAGCTGGGCACAAAGAGCGCACTTTGCGCATGCGCGTCCAACGGGCTCTTCTGGAGAGTGTCCCGTGAACAATGAAGTTCGACTTTGGCCTCAGCTCCCCCGAGGCTCTCGCCAGGGGTGGGCGGAGGGAGGAATTAGGAAGCTGCTGACTTCGAGAAAGGACAGCTTATCCCCCCCCCTCCACACACACACCCTTTTTCATTCTATTTCGTTTTCAGCTCAACATTAAATTCGTATTTAAGAGATTTCAGAGAACACCAAGGATTTATTCATTCTCACTGGTGAAGATCTGACTCCATTTAACCTACAGTAAAGTGTGGCTATGTGGTTTCTCATTTATTCGGTTTGTGACGCTGCTAGTTAACCCTGGCGATGACAATAAGAATTAAAGGCCTTACTGATGGATTCCTAAATTTACAAAAAGTTCTCTAGCCAGGCGCACGTCTTTGATCCCAGCATTCGGGAGGCAGAGCCAGGCGGATGTACAGAGCGAGAGAGCGAGATCCAGGACAGACACCAGAACTACACAGAGAAACCCTGTCTCGAAAAACTAAATAAATAAAACTTCTCTATAGTCTCGAAAATAAAGTTCTCTATAGTCTCGAAAATGAGCCTTAGAATTTTTACTGCTTTTATAGCTAAAGATCGGGGGGAGGCCTTGAGATCTCATACTGCCCCTGATTCTTGATGCAGCTGCAGCAAACCAATTGGCCTTTGTCCCAGTAAGGACAAAACCAGCCCTGCTACAGTTTGCTAGTTAACTGGGTTAACACCTTTCCCCACAGTTTATACATAAAAACTGTAGCCACCAGTTTACCAGACAAGATGGTCCTCAGAACTAATCCCCTAAATCATCTTGTTTGAAACATTCCTTTAATGGTTAGTTTTTGTTGTTTTTGTTTTTCGAAACAGGGTTTCTCTGTGTAGCTTTGTGCCTTTCCTGGATCTTGCTCTGTAGACCAGGCTGGCCTCAAACTCATGGAGATCCGCCTGGTTCTGCCTCCGGAGTGCTGGGATTAAAGGGATTAAAGGGATTAAAGGGATTAATGGGATTAAAGGTGTGCCCAACCACCGTCCAGTGATTAACTTATTTTTTAATCCTCATTTTACATTAGGGGAATTAAGACATACAGAGGCTAAAGGATTTAATCCTCGTTTTACAGTAGGGGAATTAAGACGTACAGAGGTTAATGATTTGACACAAATCATTAAAAAAGTTAACAAAAACCGGGCAGTGGTAGTGTACACCTTTGATCTCTTTAATCCTTTTAATCCTTTCAATCCCAGCACTCGGGAGGCAGAGCCAGGCGGATCTCTGTGAGTTTGAGGCCAGCCTGGGCTACAGAGTGAGTTCCAGGACAGGCTCCAAAGCTACACAGAGAAACCCTGTCTTGAAAAAACAAAAAGAAAAAAAAAAGTTAACAAAAATCCAGGTTTGGTAGGATTAAAGTTTGAAGCTGGGGCCTGGTGGCTCAGAACTGTAATCCTATCCCCTGGAGAGGCTGAGGCAGGAGAACGGTAAATTCTAGTGTGGGAAATTTAATGAGAGTGCCTCAAAATAATAAAAAGAGGGCCAACTGGGTGGATCAGCAAGTAGGTAAAGTACTTGCTACATAAACCTGGCAACCTGAGTCCCATCCTTGGATGCCACATAAAAATGGAAGAGAACCAAAATCACAAAGTTGCCCTGTGACCTCCAACCACATGCTGTAACACACCTGCTCCTGCCACACACAGGCACACACAGTGATGAGAACAGAAGATGGGAATGGACTAGACAGAAACTTAAAAGATCTTATTAAAAACAAACCTTGAGCCAGTTATTGGGGTGAAAGCTGGAAAATCAGAGAAGCAGAATAAGCCACAGCCACCTCACCTTGCCAATTCCTCAGCTGATCCTGTTTCCTCAGACGGGAAGCCTCTGTGTCCTCACCTGAATCAATCTCAGCTGAACTGTTGCTCAAAAGCCTAAAAGCTTAACTAGCCTCTAGTTCCTGGTCCTCAGGCCTTATATACCTTTCTGCTTCCTACCGTCACTTCCCAGGATTAAAGGCTTGGGTCACCATGCCTGGCTGTTTCCAGTGTGGTCTTGAACTCACAGAAATCCAGATGGATCTCTGCCTTTAGAATGCTAAGATTAAAGGCATGTATGCCACCATTTTCTGGCCTATATCTAGTGGCTGTTCTGTTCTCTGACCCCAGGTATGTTTATTAGGATGCACAATATATTGGGGAACACAATTATCACCACAGAGTAGCTCCATTATTGTCCTTGGCCAGAAGTAGGGAATGTCCTTGTTCTCAGGCCAGGAACACTAGATGGGAGCCCTGATTTCTCATTTCTTCCTAAATAACCACTCCCATGTGGAAGGTAAAAGTGAGAATGTGACCAAAACTCCAATTCAGACACTAATTCATGATGGTGACCAGATTTGAATACAAGTCCCTGGCTTTCCATCCTGAAAAGGTATATCCACTCCTTGGTTTTAGCCCTCCTTGTAAATGATTTTAAGGTTACCTCTTGCTGAGGTGGGAGTGTTGCAGTTGCCTTAATCTGGGCTCTGTTGCGGACCATTAAGTGAAAGCTATTTCCTCCTAGTCAGAAGCATGGAGTCTACCTCTTGCCTTGGGTAGAAAGATGACAGTCTATAACTTCCTTTTTATCTCTTTTTCTTTCAGATACTGGCCAGAGCCTGGACGTGCTTTCCTGGACTCTCTGGGTTGGTCACGCTTTCTCTCTCCTCCGATGTGTCTAACCAGCTTTCCTGTTCTGTGGCTTTACAAAAAGGCATGTTTTTCTCTCCCTCTGCTCTGTCTTCTCCCTCTAGCTGCTGAGATTTACAGCATTTCCACTGTAGGATCTTCAAAACCAAACTAAACCAAACCAAAAAGTCTAATGAATTTTTTGTTGAGCTTCTCTGTAAGTCTGTTCTACATTATCTTCTTACTGAGACGAAGGACTCTGAGAGGGGACTCCCATTTCCCTGGTAGCATGTGACACCCCAAAAGAGACTCATCAAAATTTCCAGTAACAAGAAGTAAAAATTATTTTTATTTTATACAGAGTCTTGCTGTATAGCCCTCAGTGGCCTGGAATTCACTACGTAAACCAGACTGGCCTTAAACTCATGGAGATCTGCTTGCCTGTGCCTCCCCAGGCCTGGGATTAAAGGTGTGAGCCATCATGCTTGGAGGGCTCCAGCTTCAATGCTGAGGTGCACCTCCTCCCTTAAAAGCACTGCTTTGAAATGGCAGGGCTGGGTGGGCTTGGAGGTGGTGGCACATGCCTTTAGTCCCTGCACTTGGGAGGGAGGCAGGCCTGATCTACACACTGAATTCAGGACAGCCAGCGCCACATAGTGAGACCTGATCTTCAAAAACAAAACGACAAAAAAGCACATCGTTGATGCTCGTCGCCTGTATTATTTGCCATGCCAGATGACTGGGTTTGGTTTTGATTTGAGTTTTTTGAGGGCCTTGCTATGCAGCAGGACAGATGAGCTTGCCTGTGAGAGTAAGGGCAAGAGGCAACAGGCCGAAGGTCCCTTCTTCCACGTCCTCTCATGTGGGCCGCCACCAGAAAGTGTGGCCCAGGTACAGGATGGATCTTCCCATCTCAGATGATCCTGTCATGAAAATCCCTCATTGGCATGCCCAGCTGCTGGGGTTTCAGTTGATTCCAGATGCAGTCAAGTTGACAGCCTAGGTTAGTATTTGTGATGGCTGTTCTTGGTTGTCAACTTGCTTACATCTGGAATTAACTAAAACCCAAACATCTCCACCTGTGAGGGACTTTTGCTTAATTTGAAGTAGGTAAATCCTCTTTTAATCCGGATCTTTGAGGTAGGAAGGCACACCTTAAATCTGGGCCACACTTCCTGAAGGAAGCTTTTGCTCTTTGCCTGCGCAATTGCCCATGCCTTGCTATCAAGTCCATTCCTTCACTGGCTTTAGAGCCTACTTCTTCAGGATTCCAGTGTCTACAGAAGACCAGCTGACATCCTGCCTTCCAGACTGAGAAGCTACTGGATTCTTGGACTTTCCATTCATAGCCAGCCATTGCTGGATTATCTGGACCATAGTCTGTAAGTTGTGCTAATAAATCCCCTTCCTACATATAAAGAGATTTGTTCTATAAGTTCTGTTACTTTCAAGAACCCTGACTAATACACCGTCACACAGCTCTAATTCTCTAACTCTCCAGGCAATAGCATTAAAGGGTGGGTCCTCCGGGAGGTGATTTGTTATGTGGGAGCCCACAGGCAGCAGATAGTGAGCCTTGAAAGACCCATGGTGATGTGTGCCAACACAGCAAGCCCACAGTCTGTGACTCTGAAGATAAGTCCTCACCAGACTGATCAGGCTGACACCAGGCCTTGGGCTTCCTGCCTCCAGCAGTCTGAAAGGCAAGTCTGTGTTAGTTATAACAGCATGAGGTAGGTATCCTGTTGTACTAGCACAGAAGGGCACTGGTAATGCTGGACCTTCACTCCAGGCTTGGAACACCATCTTGAACATTTGATCTCTCCCAGAGTAAGGGAAGTAAAAAAATAAAATAAAATAAAATAAATTTAGAGAAATGTTGGAGAACTCTGACTCCTCTTAGAAAAAGGTGTTTCTAGAAACACTACATTATCAACCCTGGTATACTAGTTCATTTTTTTACTATTGGAACAGTTTTATTTTGGCTCATGATTTGGAAAGGGCAAAGTCATGGGTCTGTATCTTGTGGTAGCCTTGCTGGCATAGTCCTGCTGTGATACAAGAGACTGGGAGTTCACATATGTGTGCCTATCTCTTTTGGTGTCTTGCCCTCTTTGTTTTGGGGTAGGGGGAACAGAGTCTCACTATGTGGTCTTGGGTGGCCTGGAACTTGCTAGTAGATCAAGCTGGTCTCAAACTTTGAGATCTGCCCCCTCTGCTTTTGAAGTGCTGGGATCAAAGGTATACACCACCACACCCAGCTCTTACCCTCCTACAGATCCACCATGATTCAATCATGGGGGCTCCACTTTAGTGACCCAATCACCTCTCAAAATCCTCTGGGTTTTTGTTTGTTTGTTTACTTTGGTTTGTTTTCTTGAGACAGGGTCTAGGGTGGCCTGGACTGGCCTCAAACTCACCATGTAACTAAGGCTAACCTTGTACTTACTGTATCTCAGACTTGCTAGGAACTCAATATGTTGCCCAGGCTAGCCTCAAACTGGTAGCAATCTCCTGTCTCACCCTCCTTTCTGAATTATAGACTTGAGGCCGCACTTCTAAGCACCATAGCCAGATTAAGCCTCTACCCACACAAAATTTCACAATTGGGATTCAATCACAGCACATAAAAGTCAGGGAACAACACTCAGACTGTGTCACTGGGTGAAGAATAATTGGCTGGAGTCAGATAAGGTCTGTGCTCTGCCCATTGTCCTCCTTCTGAGCACATCTGGGCAAATAAGCTAGAAATGTCTATGAAGGTAAGGGGAGGTGGTTAACTGAGGAGAGATTGAAAGGCTGGCTGCTGGGTTTCATCTCTATAGACAGAGCCTCCAGACTCTGGGGAAACACGGCCCGTCAGGGTGGTTTCCTTTATCCTTTAAAGCAAAATGAACTGAAAAAAAATTTTTTTTTTTTTTGAGACAGGGTTTCTCTGTGTAACAGCCCTGTCTGTCCCAGAACTTACTTTATAGACCAGCTGGCCTCGAACTCACAGAGATCCATCTACCTCTGCCTCCCAAGAGCTGGGATTAAAGGCATGCGCCACCACCGCCCAGCATGTTTTTGTTTTTTTAAGACAGGTGCTAATGTGGCTCAGGCTGGCCTTAAAATTTCTGATCTTCCTACCTCTCCCTCTACATCTATAAATGCTGGAATTATAGATGTGTGCTTAACATTCCCTGCTTAATACTTTATGTTTTCTTTTTCAAAAAGAGAAGAATCTTCAGATAATAAAGTGGATTTTTTTGTGTGTTTTTTTTTGTCCATGACCTGTCTATAGAGTGTATTACCCCTACTCAGAGAAAGACTTAATGGTTACAGTTTTATTTTCTGATTTCACCTGATATCTTCAGAAAAGTGACATTCAATTATTTCCAAGAAGTTTAAAATAAATTAAGGGAGCTAGGTGTAGTGAAACACACCTGTAATCACAGCAACCAGGAAGCTGAAGCAGGAGGATTACCGTGAGTTTAAAGCTAGCCTGTGCTGCATAATGAGTTCCAGGACTGCCTGGACAACTTAGTGAAACCCAGTATCAAAATAAAAAGAGGGTCTGGAGCTGTAGTTCAGTAGTAGAGTCTGTAATCCTAGCCACTTGGGAGATAAAAGCAGGAGAATCAGGATTTCTAGGTCATCCTTAGCTATATAATGAGTTCAAGACCAACACTGGTTATATAAGACCCTGTCTCAAACATCAACAATAAGAAAAAACCAACTGAACATGGAAAGACCAGCCCAGTGGCTTATAGAGCTAAAGGCCAAATGAAACCTCTTTCAAGAGACTCACAGAAGGAGCTGCTCATGTTGGCATTCTGCCAGGTCATTTTTTAGTATTGATGATGACTCACTGCTATAAATGCAGTATCTAAAATGATGTAATTATTATTCCCAGTTTCGGGAGAGAATAACTAAAGTTTAGCCTAACTGGTAAGTTAGCATGTTACAGTTATTCTTAATATGTACAGGTACACAACATGTGATTAGTTTAAATATTGATGCTAACTTTCATCTTTGATATGAGACCTCACTATTAATAGATCTATATCTATTACCAACATACCTGTCTATTACTTACTACCTACCTATGTATTTTTGAAACAGAGTCTAGCTCAGGCCATCCTGGATTGCTCACTCCTTTTGCCTCTGCCTCCCAAGTGTTGGGATTACAGACATACCAGCATACCTGACTATATTTCCTGTACTTCTTCTGTCCCTTTATTATAGTGTCCTCTGAGTCACAATGTCATGGTTCTCTAAGCCTAGTTTAATTGTTAATCTTTTTGTGACTCCCACTAGCTTAATACTTTGTGCTTTATATACAAAGTCTACAATCAGAGTCTCAGCCTCTGTGTGTCTGTCTGTCTGTCTGTCTCTTTTTTATTTTTTTTAAAAGACAGGTTTCGTTATGTAGCTCAGCTGGGCTAGAATTCTCTTTATAGCCCAGGCTGGCCTCAAACTCATGACCCTCCTGCCTCAGCCTCTCACAAGCCCCCACCCCCACCACTCCACCCCCACCACCCCACCCCACCCCCGTCCCCAATTGCTGGCATTATAGATATACTCTACCATGCCCAACTGGGTCGTGAGAGTTTTGAGGACTGAACAGTAACAAAAGGAATTTATAAGCCATGGAAACAGAGAAGAAGAAAATTCCAGGACCACGTTTTTGTTGGCTCTTTGTCACTATGACAAAATATATGCTTCGAGAGAATTCACCTGGAAGGAAGAAAGGTTTGTTTGGTGATAGTTTCAGTCCCTGGTCATTTGCTTTGGACCTGCGGTGACACAGAGCACCAGAGCAAGAGGACAGGACAGCAGGAGAGAAGAAGAGGCCATGGTCCAGTACCTTGTAAGAGCATGCCCCCATAACTTATCTTCTTTCCACTAGGGCTCTGTCCCTAGAGGTTCCACTTCCCAATATCACCACAGGCTGAGGACCAAGCCCTCAATACACAGAGCTCTGGGAGACATTCAGGACCCTAACTATAATGCCCTCTAATGAATTATCTCAGAGTATCAAGGATGTAGTGAATGAGCAACATGAACCTCCAGGCAGAAAGCTCACACGTTGTCAACACCCAAGTTGAAAATATTCCTACACCGAGAAACTCAATGATCAGAAAAGAGATGATCACTGAAACACTTCCAGAGAGACACAGGTCTCCCATGAAGTGTTAAACCTTGAGTGGTATCTGATCACTAGAACTGGAAGGTAGAAGACAGTGTCCAAATGACCTCAACATTCCAAAGGGAAGTGACTACCAACACAGAAGCCTGTGGTTGATATAGTGTGCACCCCAATAAACTTATCTGGGGGTCACAGAACAATAACAGCCACTAGATTAAATTTAGGATTAGGCAGTGGTAGCACACACCTTTAATCCTAGCATTCTGGAGGCAGAGATCCGCCTGGATCTCTGAGTTTAAAGCCACACTGGAAACAGCCAGGCATGGTGACTCACTCCTTTAATCCCAGGAAGTGATGGCAGGAAGCAGAAAGGGATATAAGGCGTGAGGACCAGGAATTAGAGCCTTTTTTAAGCTTTCAGCTTTTATCAGCAGTTCAGCTGAGATCCATTCGGATGAGGACTCAGAGGCTTCCAGTTTAAGGAAACAAGACCAGCTGAGGAATTGGCAAGGTGAGGTTAGCTGTGGCTTGTTGTGTTTCTCTGACCTTTCCGAGTTCACCCCAATACCTGGCTCCTGGGTTTGTTTTTATTAATAAGACCCCCTAAGATTTGTGTTACAGAAGCCTGTTTCTCCCAAACTGTCAAGCAGAGGGCCAGAATCTAACTTTCTCAAACACATAAAACCTAAGACATTTGCTCTCATTTGGTCATTCTTAAAGCTTCTCTGTTGTATGATATTTTGTTTGTGTTCTGACAAATAAAGCTTGCCTGGAGATCAGAGGGCAGAGCTAGCCACCAGAGGCCAGGTAGTGATGGCACACACCTTTGAGCCTAGCACTTAGGAGGCTCATGCCTTTGATCCCAGCACAACTGGGAGGTGGAGACAGGAATATAAAGCAGATGGAGATAGGATCTCAGCCCCCATTCAGTCAGAAGATTCGTAGATGTAATAAGTCTCTAGTGGCTCCTCCTTTGCTTCTCTGATCTTTCAGGTTATTACCCCGATATTTGACTCCTGGTTTTTATTGATGAGACTGATTAGGATCACACTTCACCCCTCTTTTCAGAGACAAATCCAGAAAGAGAAAAGAGAAAGGATGATGACCCATTTGGGAAATGAGTGAAAAGATTTATGGGTAAGAGAGAGAGAGGTGATCTTAGTGTGACAAGCTGTGCAGGTGGCCTAAAGACCAACTAGGCCAGACTGCAGCAGAATTGATGGTTGCTAGGGGATTCTAATAAAAAGATTAAACTGATAGAATCTGTAGTATATTTGAAAGAATTGAAAAAGATGTACTCTTCTGTCAGAGAGCTCTGGAATAAACAAATCATTGATAAATGAAAAACAAAATCAAGGAAAGGGTCAGGGAAATTATTACTATTTAAGAAAGGGTTTCATATAGCCCACATTGGCCTCAAGCTTGCTGTGTAGCTGAGGGTCCCCTTGAGTTCTTGATCTTCCCGTCTCTACCTCCCAGGCACCAGGATTACAGGAATGTGGCACCAACACACATACCTTATGCCCCCTGGGGATTAACCTAGAGCCTCACACATGCTAGGCCAACACTCTACCAACTGAACTATGTCTGCAGTCACACTTATTAATTTGAAAGACAAACAGAAGTACAAGAAACAGATATCAAGAGATTTTAAATTTATGACATACCCATAGTAGGAAGATTGGGAAAAGAATATGTGCATATATGTAGATATCTGTCTGTGTGTGGGATTCTGGGTACTGACAGGTCAAAGAAACCACATCTTCAGCTGAAGGAATGGCTAAGCAATAGAGTATATTTTCGGTATGGGCAAGGTCCTGGAGTTGATCCTCACTGCCAAATGAATAGCAAAAACAAAAATAAATAAGCAGATGTTTCGTCACTTTTAGTCCCCACTGGTGAAAAAAAATGTGTTTTAAGCATTCTATTTAAAAATATGTCCCAAGGGACTGGAGAGATGGTTCAGTGGTTAAGAGCACTTGTGGTCCCTGAAAAAGGACCCAGGGATGAAGAGGTAGTTCAGCAGTTAAGAGCCCTGGCTGCTCTTCAGAGGACCTGGGTTTCATTCCCAGCACCCACCTGGCAGCTCACAACCATCCTTAATGCCAGTTCAGGGCATCTGATATCCTCTTCTGGCCTCCACTGGCATGGTGTACAGACATACAGGTAGACAAAACCCCCGTATGCATTTAAAAAAAGAAAGAAAGAAAGAAAGAAAGAAAGAAAGAAAGAAAGAAAGAAAGAAAGAAAGAAAGAAAAAAAGAAAGAAAACTCGAGTTCAATTCCTAGCACCCATATCAAGCAGCTCACAAGCACTTGTGACTCAAGATCTAGGAGTATTTGACATTGTTGGCCTTCTTAAGCACCCACCTCAGGCACATCCATACATAGACATGTATACATAGTTAAACATAATAAAAATAAATCTTAAATTTAAAAATATATTCCAAGAGCTGCTTGACCTAGTAGCCAACATCTGTAATCTTGGTATTTGGGAGGAAGACCAGGAATTCAAGGCTATCCTTAGTTTCATAGTGATATCAAGGCCAGCATGGGTTATATGAGATCCCTGTGTCAATTTAAAAAAAAAAAAGTAATCCTAACTCTTGCAAAGTTAGGTAAGAGAATTGTTGTGAGTTCAAGGCCAGCCTGGAGAACGGAGTGAGTACCAGGCCAGCTGGGGGTTACTCAGCAAGACCACATCTCAGTGAAACCACAATGAGATACCATGTCACATCTACCAAGCTGGCTAGAGTTAGAAGGCCAGCAGTGGTGGGTATTAGTGAACTTTTCACTCTGTGACAGTTGCTGGGAGAAATAACATAAGGAAGAAAGAATTATTCTGCCTCAGTTTCTACCCAGGTGGGCCGAATCTATGACTTTGGGCCCAAGGTAATGCTGGATATCGCAGTACTGGGAGCAGGTGGCGGATGCTGGCTCCCTCATGGGATCCAGGATATGGAGAATAGCAAAGTCAAGGGGGTGGGGCGGGCCAAAGCATGATTCAAAGGCACACCCCAAGTAACCTACTTCCTTATCTAGACCCTACCACCCAGAGTTCTACAACTTTCCAGTAGTCTATTGAGACTATGAATCCATCAGTGGGTTAAACCATTGCTTAGGTCAGAGCCTGCATGATCTAGTCATCTCTGGACATACCCTCACAGCACACCTATAGGTGCATTTTATTGATATCCTACACATCTCTCAATCCAGTCAAGCTGGCAAAAAGAATATCACTTCGAGGATGTAGCTATGGTAGACAGCCTCACATATCAGAGTGATGTTATAAAACCATGCAGTTATCTTGGAAGCAGTTTGTCAGTTCCTCAAAAAATGTTTGACGGTTATTGACGACCTAACAGTAACACTCCTTGGTGCACCCAAAAGAACTGAAATCATGTATATGGCAAAGTCTACATAGAACAGTGAGTGTGTGGTGGGTGTCAGGTACAGAGGGCAGACATAACTCAGGGCTGTCCAGTACTAAGGATACCTCAGCCCATTACACAGTATTCACAGTAAAAAAAGCGGAAACAGTCCAAGTCTACCAAAGAATGAATGGAGAAACATGATACAGTATGTTCAGCACAGCTAGCCACATCTGACTACAGAAAGAGTTGGAACGCCGTTATATGCTGTAACTGTGACTCCTGGGAAGACTGGCCCGAAATGTGTTGTGTTGCCCAGACTGCCTTAGCCGTGCAGCAATTCTGTCTTGGTCTCTTGAGTCCTGGGATTACAGGTATGTGCGCCATGCCTGGTTCATCCGTCACTTTAACATCAAGATTCTCCCTTTAAATTCCACATCTTTCTTCCCCCAGCACCACTTTCCTGATTTAGGTAAAAAGCTGTGGAGTCTTTTGAGTTTTGAATGGGTCATAACAGAGATCCTCGGGCTGGAAATGACCAGGAGCCTGGCCTGCTGCGCCTGCTGCTTTAATGAGCAATCTCACTTGGTCACCTCGGAGACGGTCAAGCAAAGCATCAGCTGGGACCTTTCTCTGAGTGAAAAGTGGCAAATACCTTAGACCAGAAACCAAAACACCTTCTCTACCAGGAAGCCAACAGAGGGCATTACAAGAAAAAACGAAACTGGGTCTGAGAGATGGCTCGGTACCGAATACTGGGGACAGGAGTTTGGGGACTCAGAACTCATCTAAATGAGTGTGGTGAGTGTGGTGGCCTGTCAGTTATTCCAGACCCCAGGAGGCACAGAAGCACATAGACAGCTGGATTGACAGGCTCTGGGTTCAGTGGAGAAACTCTTTCTCAAGCATAAAGAGTGACTGAGGAAGACTCCCGGCACCAACCTCAGGCCTAAGCATGCATACTCACACGCACCCCCACACATGCATGTGCAAAAAATAAGAATCATCAAGTTCTGTTTTGTAGCAAAAAGAAAAAGAAGACAAATTATTGCACTAAGAAGATGTGTCTTGTTGGGTATGGTGGTACAGACTTGTAATCGTGGCATTTGGCATGCTGAGAAAGAGGATTGCTCATGAACGGAGGCTAGTCTGGGTTACAGGGGGGGGTTCTGGGATAGCCACGCCTGGATAGTGAGACCTTATCTTAGGAAAAGAAAGAACTAGAGAAGGAAAGAAGACAAGAAGCGAGTAACTGTCTTTAAAAGGACTTGAGAGGGGGACACGGTTGGAGAGGTGGCTTAGTGGTCTAGAGTACTTGCTGTTCTCGCACAGGACCTGGGTGTAGGTTTGGTTCCCAGCACCCACATGGTGGCTCACAACCTTTTGCAATTCCAGTTCCAGGGGACCCGATGCCCTCTTCTGACCTCTGTGGGCACCAGGCAAGCACAGGGTGCACATGCAAACATTCAGGCAAAAAACCCACATACATAAAATGAACATTTTAAAAACAGGTTTAAAGGATTTGAGGATCATTACCATAGGGTGGTAATAGGTGGTAAGGAGATGATCTTCAAAACAAAACAAAGCTTCACATGTAATTTCTGGTTCAAGCTTTTGGGGAACCAGCCTTATACAAACAGGTTAATTAAAGGAGGTGCTAATGAAGAACACATGCATGTATTTCTTACACACTTAGTAAGAGCCCAGAATCCATCCTTCCTTCCTTCCTTCCTTCCTTCCTTCCTTCCTTCCTTCCTTCCTTCCTTCCTTCCTTCCTTCCTTCCCTCTTCTCTTCTCTCTTCTCTCTTCTCCTCTCCCCTTCCTTCCTTCCTTTCTTCCTTTCTTCCTTCCTTCCTTCCTTCCATCTGTTTTGTTTTGAGACAGAGTCTCACTGTGTAGCTCTGGCTAGGCTAGCCTGAAACGTGCTTTGTAGACCAGGCTGCCCTTGAATTCACCGAGATCTGCCTCCTCTGTGTTCTGAGTGCTGGGATTAAAGGCATGTTTGGTGAACAAATGTTCACTCACTAAAACCTCCTGTATACCAAATACTATAACATACTTGGGATTTGCTGGGTTAAGGAGTTCATGGCCCCAAGACACTTTGTAAAAATTTTTATTTTTAGCTGGGCGGTGGTGGCACATGCCTTTAATCCCAGCACTCGGGAGGCAGAGCTAGGAGGATCTCTGTGAGTTCGAGGCCAACCTGGGCTACAGAGTGAGATCCAGGAAAGGCACAAGGTTACACAGAGAAACCCTGTCTTGAAAAAAAAATTATTTTTATATTTTACTCCTGATATGGGTTCTGGAATCAAACTCAAGCCCTCCGGAAGAGCAGCAAGTGCTCTTAACCACTGAGCCCTCTCATCTCTCAGGCATGGGCTAGGCAGGGCAGTGATGCAAACCTCATTCCATCAGTGTCAAATGTAGTAGCTACAATCTATTAACATTCATGAGAAAGCCTCTGAAGCTTCCAAGGACAAAGGCTGTATCTGTCTATTCACTGAAACACTCCTGAGGCTGAGGACCGGTGCCTCCCGGGACACCAAGCTGGTTGACCTTCCTTACCTGTTTTCTTTGTTCAGGGCAAACACAGGCCCTGAGGCAGATTTGTTGACTTTAATTTGTGTGTGTGTGTGTGTGTGTGTGTGTGTGTGTGTGTGTGTGTGTGTGTGTCGGGGAGGGGGGCTGATAGCAGGACCTCTTACAAAATCGGCAAGTCCTGTACCACTGAGAGGCATTGCCCCATACTTATACTTCTTTAGCCTGTCTTCTCTGCTTCCTGGTAATATGTGGTGTGATTTTGTTATTGGCTCAACCCCCATCTCCCTTGTAATCTCTGGAAAGAATTCAGACACAGAATGTGGTGGGGAAGACAGGCAGAGGTCACTGAAAAGCAAGCACAGTACATTTTCAAAGATAACAGGGACAATGGCCAAAGAGACCACACTGACCCAACCAACACATTAGACAGAGTCTGACTAGCTTCTCTGCTAATGAAAACAAAAACCTTCCTTTCAGGTCAGAGTCCTGGCCAAGTGGTCGCTAGGTCTGTTGGGACTGACTCACACTGGCTTTTACAGGAAGGAGCTCAGTGAGGGCCTTCGTGGACTAATGTTTTACCAGAAGGCTCCTGCTATGCAACCATCTTACGAGGTTCAGAGAGAGCTTTGTGGACCCTGGATCAAATGGTTATCTTTCAGGCAGCTTGGGAGATCATGTCAAATCTGGAGGCCACCTTTCCTTCCAGAGCCGGAAGATGATTCAGGCCTGATTTTCTGATCCTTCATTCACAAGCCTTTACTTCACAGACTGCTGACCGTGGAGAGGTCCTGCCCCAACATCCTCCAAGACTTCTCACATTGGACTAGCTTCCTAGTCATTTTTCCCCTTCCTCTTTGCTGGGATATCAAATCTTCTCCCTTTCACCCAAGACCACCCTCCCATTAGGAATTTACCTCTATCCAGGGTTGACTTCAGGTGTCTGCAGCTCTATGCATTACTGAGTGTTTGCACAGTTTAAGCAGAAACCGGAAGCTGAGTGAGAAATGGGGATTCTAGCCTCATTTTAAGAGTCTGGGGTCAAGCAGAGGTGCCAAAGGGAAGGTGCTGATGCCCTGGCACTGCAGTTAGAGGCAGTTGTGTGCCACTGGGGGTTCAGGTCTTCTGCAGCTGCAGCAAGGGCTTGTCCCGGCCCCTTGTTTTGCTTCATTTTTTTGGAGGGGGGTGGTTTCATTTTGGATTTTTGAGACAGGGTCCCTGGCTGTCCTGGAACTTGCTCTGTAGACCTGGTTGGCCTTGAATTCACCAAGATCCACCTGCCTCTGCCTCCCGAGTTTTGGGATTAAAGGTGTGCCCCCCCCCCTTGTCTGGCTCTTGCACCCCGGCTGGGCTGGAAGTCAGTCTGTAAAACAGACTTGCTTTGATCTTCCACCTCCGCCTTGTACTGGGCTGACAAGGGAGCCTGGCTGTGCTCTGTCATCAGCCTGGTCGTCTCTCACACAGACCTAGGAGGGGAGCTTCCCTAAACCAGATCTGCAATCACTGTTTTAGCCCTATGTACTTTTGAGCACAAATGTCTATTTTTCCTCCAGTATTTTTTTGAATAATGAATTTTTTTTTAATTTAGCATAAATACTAAAAATCTCCTTCCAGTTCAGACTTTCTTCCTCCCTCTCTGAAGGCCTTTCTTGTGGCATACATTCACACAAACAGACACACATAAAGGTTAAAATAAATCTCTTGACGAATCCAAAGTAAAAATAATAGTAATAATTTCTAGGGCTCTATAGTAGAGTGTTTGTCTACCATGTGCAAAAATGCCAAAAAATAAACACTAAAAAAAATTAATAATATTAGGGACTGGGGAATTGGCTCTGTGGATAAAGACTTACTGGGCAAGTGTGAAGTCATGATTTGGAATCCCCAGAACTCATGTAAAGCTAGTCAGGCATTGTGTGTTTATAATCACAAGGTTCCTTTGGGGATGGGGGTGAGGGAAGGAGAGTCCACAAAAACTCGTGAGCCAGCTACTCTGGCATATGCAGCAGCAAACAACAAGAGAGACCCTGTCTAAAGGTAAGAGTCAAGGACTGACGCCTAACAATGTCCTCTGACCTTAGCACACCTTCCGTAGTGTGCGCGCATACACACACACACACACACACACACACAGAGAGAGAGAGAGAGAGAAATAATATAATCTTTATGCTTTAGGAATGGTGCTGCACACCTGTGGTTCCAGCATATGGAAGGCTGAAGCAGGAATCTCAAGTTCAAGGCCAGTCTGAGCTACATAGTGAGACCCAATTTAAAAACAAACAGAATTAGAAAACACAAACCCCAATGAATGAACAAATTCTAATTTAATCTGTGCCATACTTTTATGACAATGTAGTTGTGATTCTTTTCTGTGGAAGAGATCGTGAAATGACGAGAGGCCAGTAAACTTTTTGTCCAAAGCCTCTAAGTAGTACTACTCACTCCAAGCTTTTCAGATCCTCCACTCTAGGACAATCGGGACCCTTGGCTCCGCTCTAGGACAGTCGGGGCCCTTGGCTCCGCTCTGGGACAGTCGGGGCCCTTGGCTCCGCTCTGGGACAGTCGGGGCCCTTGGCTCCGCTCTGGGACAGTCGGGGCCCTTGGCTCCGCTCCAGGCAGTCGGGACCCTTGGCTCCGCTCTGGGATAGTCAGGACCCTTGCTGCTCTTACAGGCCTAGCATCTGTTTGGGGCAGCTCACAACTGCCTCTAATTCCAGTTCCAAGATATCTGACACCTTTTTCTGGTGTCTGCAGGTACCCACCTGCACATATGCACACACAGATTCATACATAATTAAAAATAAAATAAATTCTTAAAACAATAAAATTCCCCTTCCCCCAAAACACTGACTCCTCCTCGAGAACCCTACAGCCATACTGGGTGTGTACTCTCCTTTCTCTAAGCTCCTCTTTCTATTAACCTTAGTTTATGTTTAAACATTTGTTTACTCATTTATTTAGTGTGTACATATGCATACCTGTGAGGGTATGGGGGACTGAACTCAGGCCATGAGGCTGAGTAGCAGGTACTCTTACCTACTAAGCCATCTTACCCCATCTTTCCTCCTCTCCTTTCTTCTCCTTCTCCTCCTCCTCTTCCCCTTCATGTTGCCCAGGTTAGCCTCAAGATCCCTTTGTAGCAGATGATAATGTTGCATTCCTGAGCTTCCTCTCAAATGCTGGGATTATAGGCATATGCTACAATGCCTAGCTAACTTTTCTTCCTAATAAACCGCAGCTCTGCTTAAAAAGAGAGGGAAGGAGGGAGGGAGGGAGGGAGGGAGGGAGGAAGGAAGGAAGAAGAGAACTACACCAAAAATGGAATCTATTTTTATCCAATTGAAATGACATATTTGAAATTTAAAGTCAAAATGAAGCTCACAGTAGCAGTGAGTGGTGATGTTTAGTTATCAGGAGGCCCCTGAGGGCACAATGATGAGAGAAAATCCACGGAGAAAGAACTGGGTCCCTCAGACACGTCTCTAGTGTGAGTTAGCACAAACAGAAATGAGACTCCAGCATGGCTGGGGCTGACGGCAGCTTGCACAAGGCCAGACATTTCCTGAATTGCAACACTTCTTGGCCGGCACCTTTCCCTTCCTGGCAAAGTCCAGTGTTACTCAAGTCTCCTTAGCCTTTGCCAGCCAGTTGGATTCCCTTTACTGCTGGGGTGTGGCTGTTTTTAATACTGAAGTAGGCTGGCCGCTGGAGGGCCTTCGCAGTGAAGGTTGCTGGCAGGAAAAAGGCGGAGCTGAACTTGCGTGTGAACCATCCTTCCAGACTGTCACACTAGGTCATCACTTGCATCAATAACACCGTGAATCTGGGGTGTGGCGAATCTGGGGTGTGGCTGAGACTGAGCAGTGACTGGAATGCCCTGTTGGCATGATTTCCGTGGACCCTTGACAGACTGTGAGCGGACTGAGGTGAGCCTGCCTGAGTCACAATCCCTACTCAGCAGTTACTTGGTAATCATTATTCATGATGGTGGGCAGTCGCCGAATATTCCAGTCTTGCACCGTGTTGCTAAACTTAAGAACTGACATTGGTTGTCAGGTTGAAAGGCTTTTAGAACACAGCAGTGACAGGCCAGCCCCAAGTCCATCCTCAGAATGGGTCCTGCCTAAGACAAGGGAGGATGCTGCCAACCATTCTCAGGCCTCTTCTACCCTGAGGCTCTCCCTAACCTGCCCGCTTCATGCCTTGCCCATCTTTTTTTTATACTCCAGGATGGCCTCTACTTGTGGCAACCCTCTCAGCCCCCTCAAATTCTATAGGATGAACCACCTTACCTGGTTCTCTGAAGCTTCTGAACCTCGCTGTGTCTTCCTGGAGCCCTACCTCTGAGAATACCTCCAGACCTCTTACCCTGGCTCTTCCTAGTGTCCCCATGAAGGGGAATTTTTCTAGGGTGTCTGGCTGTGGACAGTCAATGAAAGTATCTTTCCTAAGAGCTGGACATGGAGGCTCTCTCATCATCTCAGCTTGTCCCTCTTCCCCATCATCACATGCCATCTTTTCCTTTGGGCTTCCATAGCATCTTATCAGGGGCTTTCGGGTAACCTTACAGGACACCCCCTTCTTGTTAACTTATTTGTCTGTGAGTTATATTTCCCTTTTTGTCTGTTGGTTTTGAGGCAGGCTCTCAGTGTGTGGTCTGGGACTTGATAGGTACACCGTGATGGCCTCAAACTCATGCCAATTCTTCTGCCTCTGCCTCTCAAATACTAGGATTACAAGTTTGCACATGGTACCCAGCCATATCTACTATTTTTTAAATTTAATTGGGGCATTTATTTTGTTTTTAGACAGGACCTCATGTACTCCAGGTTGGCTTTGAATTCTTAACCCTTCTGTCTCCATTTTCTGAGTGCTAGTATTATAGGCATGCACTGTCATGTCTGGGTTGTCTTTTTATTAACCCCATTAAAAAATCATTACAGGGGCTGGAGAGATGGCTCAGAGGTTAAGAGCACTGGCTGCCCTTCCAGAGGTCCTGAGTTCAATTCCCAGCAACCACATGGTGGCTCACAACCATCTGTAATGAGATCTGGTGCATGTAGGCAGAACACTGCATACATAATAAATAAATAAATAAATAAATAAATAAATAAATAAATACTTAAAAAATTGTAAGTCAGGCATGGTGGTGCATACCTTTGATTCCAGCACTTGGGAGGCAGAGGCAGGTGGATCTCTGAATTTGAGGCCAGTCTGGTATACAGAGTGAGTTCTAGGACAGCCAGGGCTAAATAGAGAAACCCTGTCTCAGAAAAAAAGAACAGAAACAAAACATTTATTTATTTGTTTGTTTGTTTGTTTGTCTGTGTTTGGGCATGAGTACCAAGGAACCTGTGTGGAGATCAGAGGACAACTTGGAGGAGTCAATTCTTTTTCAAATATGTGGGTCCCAGGGATCAAACTCAGGCTCCCCAGCAACTGCTTTTACCTACTGAGCCATCTTGTCAGCCCTTAACCCTTTCCTTTTAAGGCCGAGCATTGTAGCTGGAGAATTTTTCTCCAGCTCCCGCCACCAAGTCCCGCCAGTCCCAGAGCCCACTTATAAAATAAACACACAAACTCTTACATTATTTAAACTGCTTGGCCATTAGCTCAGGCCTGTCATTGTCTAGCTCTTACTCTTATATTTAGCCCATTTCTATTAATCTTTACTTTGCCACATGGCTTGTGGCTTACCGGTACTTTACATCTTCCTTGTCCTGATGGCGGCTGGCAGTGTCTCTCTCTCAGCCTTCCACTTCCCAGAATTCTTTTCCTTGTCCCGCCTATACTTCCTGCCTAGCCAATGGCCAATCAGTGATTTATTTACTGACCAATCAGCAACACACTTGACATACAGACCATCCCACAGCAGAGCATGGTGGTGCTCACCTTTATTCTCAACACCTGGGAAGCAGAGGCAGATGGATCTTTGGGAATTCAAGGCCAGCCTGGTCTACACAGGGAGATCCAGGTTTGACACTGTACATTACATAGTGTCCTGGCTAGTTTATGCCAACTTGACCCAAGGTAGAGTCATCTGAAAGGAGGGAAACTCAATTGAGAAAATGCCTCCATTAGATCAGGCTGTAGGGCATTTTCTTAATTAGTGATTGACGGGAGAGGGTCCAGCCCATGGTGGGTGGTACCATCCTGAGCTGGTGGTTCTGGGTTCTTTAAGGAAGCGGGCTGAGCAAGCCATGTTGAGCAAGCCAGTAAGCAGCACCCTTCCATGGTCTCTGCATCAGCTCCTGCCTCCAGGATCCTGCCCCGTTTGAGTTCCTGTCCTGACTTCCTTCAGTGATGAACAGCAAATATGGACGTGTAAGACAAACAATCCCTTCCCTCCCAACTTGCTTTTGGTCATGGGATTTTGTCACAGCAATAGAAACCCTAACTAAGACACTCAATGAGATTCTGTCTCAAAAAAAGAAAAAAAAAAAAAAACACTGTTGACTGTGGAACCTCCACCATCGCTACCATCAAGTCCATCACTGTGGTATCCTTATCTTCCCTTCCCAGCTCTGCTCCCTACCTCAGAGCCCCAAGATTTTTTTTCCTTTTTTTCCAAGACAGAGTTTCTCGGTGTAGTGTGTAGTCCTGGCTGTACTAGAACTCACTCTATAGACCAGGCTGGTCTTGAACTCACAGGGATCTGCCTGCCTCTGCCTCCTAAGTGCTGGGATCAAAGGCGTGCACCACCAATGCCAGGCTGCCTCAATATTTTTTCATTTTCTGTTTTTGCTAGCCTGGGTGTTGGGAAAGTTGTGCAAGCTTCCACACTTCATGTTCCTCACGTGTAAAGTCAAGAGAATGACAACTGGCATCTGTGACGACTGCATGTGACCGTTGCACAGCACAGTGCCTGACAAGCATCAGCCACTGCCACCACTCAAGAATATCCCTGACACAAGAATCAGTTCTTAAAATGGTATTTATATGTATTTTATGTATGAGTGCTCTGCATGTGTACCTGCAGGCCAGAAGAGGGCATCAGATCCTATTGTAGATGGTTGTAAGCTACCATGTGGTTGCTGGGAATTGAACTTAGAACCTCTGGAAGAGCAGCCAGTGCTCTTAACCACTGAGCCATCTCTCCAGCCCCCACAAGAATCATTTTAATTAATTAAACATTTTTTGAATGGATGTGGTGGTTTGAATGTGAATAGCCCCTATAGGCTCATATGTTTGAATGCTTGGTCCCCAGTTAATGGAACTGTTTGGGAAGAATGGGGAGGTATGGCTTTATTGGAGGAGGTAAGTTACTGAGGGTGGGCTTTGAATATTCAAAAGCCCACACCAGGCCCAATGTCTTTCTCTGCCTGCATGTAGATCAGGTTGTAAGCTCTCAGCCCCATGCCTGTGTGCTGCCATGCTTCCTGCCATGATGATCATGGACTCACCTTCTGAAACTGTAAGCCAGCCCCCAATTAAATGCTTTCTTTTGTAAGAGTTGCCTTGGTCCTGGCATTTCTTTATTTCACTTAGAACAGTAACTAAGACAGAGGACTAAGAGATGGCTCAGAGGTTAAGAGCACTGACTGCTCTTGCAAAGGACCTGGATTCAGTTCCCAGCACCCACATGGATGGTGGCTCACCACCACCTGTAACTCTAGTTCCAGGGTATTGGAACCCTGTTCTGACCTGTGTACATGCCAGGAATACACAAGGTGCATATACTTACATGCAGGCAAAAACACTCATGCACATAAACATTTTTTTAAAAACTGTGAGGCACAGGCTTACAAGGTAGTCCTGTTGGCTCTCAGACTTGCAGCAATCTTCCTGCCTCAGCCTCCAGGAGGGTGAGATTACAGGTGTGAGCTACCACACTTGACTGAAATATACTCTAGGTTCCTCAGTACTGGGGAGCAAACCCAGGGCCTTGCACATGTTAGACAAATACTTTACCACTGAGTTAGACCTGCAGCCCACCATCTGATACATGATAAAGATACCAAGAATATGCATGAGGGAAAAGAAAGCACCTTCAACAAATGCTGCTGGGGAAACTGGGTGTCCATATAGAGAAGAAAAATGAAATTATACCCATATCTATTACTCTGCACAAAAAATCAACTCTAAATGGATGGAAAACTTCAATGTGAAACCTCATCAAAAGCATTGAAACTTCTAGAAGAAAACATAGACCTCATCCTACAAGATACAGGTGCAGGAAATGAATTTATAGATAGGACTTTATTTGCTCAGGAATTAAGGACAATAATTGGCAAATGAGATCTCATAAAACCAAAAAGCTCCTGTACAGCCAAAGAAATGATCAAGAGAAGAGGAAGCCCACAGAGTGGAAGAGAACCGTTGCTAGCTGTATAAAGCTGACAGAGGAGTCATATCTAGAATATACAAAGAACTCAAAACACAGAGTCAAGAAAACAACCCAATTAAAAAATGGGCAAGGCACCTGAACAGAGAATTCTCAAAAGAAGAAATAAAAATGGCTGAGATACCTTAAGAGGTGCTCAACATCCTTAGCAATTAGGGAAATGCAAATTAAAAGTCTTTGAGATTCCATCTCATTTGTCAGAATAGCCAAAATCAAGAAACAACTGACAACAGGTGCTGGAGGGGATGCAGGGAAAGAGGAGCCCTCATTCACTGTTGGTGGGATTTCAGACGTGTGCAGCCACCGTGGCCATCAGTGTGGTGCATTCTTGAACTAAGAATAGAACTACCACGTGACCCCGCTGTACCACTCCTTGGCATCTGCCCAAAGGACTTGACATCCTACTGCACAGATGCTTGCTCAGCCCTGCTCATTGCTGCTCTGTTCACAACAGCTAGGAAATGGAAACAGCTTGGATGTCCGCTGTAACAGGGCCCCAGACCTTAGTAGACCCTAAGACCTTAACATAACTGACTCCATGATGGAAGTGCCATTCAGGCTGTGAAATGTAGACAGCACCACCTGCCAAAAATGAAACAAAGACCTAATCCATCGAAGTCCATAGTTCTGGGAAAGTCTCAAAATGTGCTAACCTTGCTTTTTGGCTTCTGTAGTCCTGCTTCTGGCTAACTGTTCTTGTTAACTAAAGCAAGTCAACCCAGAACATGGTTTTTGTGCTTAAAAGCTCACCCTGAGAAAGGCTCAGGATTACAATGGGATCCCAAGTACCCAGTGTAGTCACTGGCCTACTAATAAAGATTTTCTACTGGTTTAAATCCATGTCGGAGCTGTTGTCTCTGGTGAACACCCCACAACCTCCATCGATAGTGAGTGGAAAATGAAAATGTGGTTCATATATATAATGGAATACTCTTCAGCTGTAAAGGAAAATAAAATCATGACATTTTTCAGGTAGATGGATGGCACTAGAAAATATGATAGTGAGGTAATCCAGACCCAGAAAGACAAACCCCACATTTGTGGATCTCTCCTCTGAGGCTTCAGGTTTGAGTTCAAACCCTGGAGTGACCCTAGAAGCCGGGGAAATAGAAAAAGACCACAGAGCAAGCTTTCAAGAGGGGCCTGTAGGGCGCAGGTGCTGTGAATATGAAGATGGGGACTTTAATGGGTTTCAGGAACTTTTGAGGTCCAGCCTCTTCAGTTTCCTTCCCAGGGGCCCAGAAGAGACACTACTAACAGCAGGGGTATTCAGCAGGAAAATAATCTAAGTACACCGAACTCTTTCTTAGTCCATCTACTTTATTCCTCTGGGATAAAATTCTACCTACACAGCTTCAGTTCTGTTCTCATGCCTAGCTCCTTTCTTGCTTGATTTCTCTCTACATTTATCTGCTGTCTCTTCTATGTTCTATCTTAATTCTCTCATCTTAGTTCTGCCCCATCTGGCTCTTCCTCATCTTCCATCTCATTCTTCTAGTTCTCCCCCCTGGTTGTCCAGTCAAGATCCTCTCTATGTCTCTGAGGTTTGCAGTTATATATCCATGCAATAGCAGTGCTCTAGCCAAAGCAAGGTCACCAGGCTTGAATTCTTACAGGGTCATAAAGGCAGATAAGAGTTTTCCTCAGGCAGTGACTGTCAGGCCTTCTTTTACCACCCAAAAGGGGAGTGGTAAAGGAAGAGGTCAACTGAGAGCTAAAACAGGTTAATATATCAGAAAAAGGCAATTTATGTGCTCAAACTACATTCCTAGAGGTGGTTAGGTAAATGTTAGGAGTCTATAATATTAGTATAAATACCACTAAAGCTGTATAAGAAAGGAGGGTCTGAGTTTAATTTACCTTAATTCAGGAGATCGTTTGACCTTGGGTGCTTGATAGATATTTCAGATAAAATACACTGTTAGGAGTTCTTGGAAGCATACATAGCATACAAGAAAATCATTGCAGGAATTGGCTAATACATGTACAAAAGTTAAAATATCACCAAGACTTCTTAAGCCAAGGCTTGACCTTCAGAAAAGTCCTTGACCTTTCCAAGTAGTAGCTTTTGTGATAGTAGCTGAATTCCATACATTTTCCTTCGGCTTGCAGCAAATGGGGATGGGGACAGGTGTAATACAGAAGGAGAGGGACAGAGAGGAGAGATAAATAACATTAAGGATATTTTTGAGCACACAGGGAAACATTATTTTATAAGCTTACTTAAAAATACACATGTGTGTATGCACACACACACATACACATATGTACCTTAAAAGATTTACTGTTATTGTTTTTAATTATGTCTAGGTGTGTGGGCATGTGCAAGCGAGTGTAGCTACCTGCAAAAGCTAAAGGTGTCTGATTCCTGGCGTTGTGAGCCATCCAACATGGATGCTGAGAACCAAATGTAGGTCCTTTGGAAGAGCAGCAAGTGCTCTACACCTCTGAGACATCTCTCCAGCCAAACTAAATAATTTAAATGGAGTTACTCCACAGGAGTGATAATATTCCCCTAAAGAGCCACAGATTGTCTAAGAAAAACCCCAGTGCCAAGCATGTTGTTAGTCACAGGAATCCAAGAGAATCCTAAAACAATACAGGCTGGTGCTGTTGCCCTGGGTTGCTTCCCAAAACTTGAAGGTAAGACCCTCCTGCTGAAGATACCACCTATTTCAGACACAGGACTTGGAGGAATTGAACTAGAACTGACCTAGAAGTTCACTTCACAAGGAAGTACCTGAAGATGCTATGCAAGCTGCCAAGTGAGAGAAACAATCTGTAATCCTACCTAGCTCTAAAGCCTATGAACTGTGGTGATATTGTGTTCCCCAATATATTGTGCACCCTAATAAACTTATCTGGGGTCAGAGAACAGAACAGCCACTAGATATAGACGCCAGAAAATGGTGGCACACACACCTTTAATCCTAGCATTCTGAAGGCAGAGATCTGTCTGGATCTCTGTGAGTTCAAAGCCACACTGGAAACAGTCAGCCCCATTGAGCTTTTAGACTTTTGAGCAGCAGTTCAGCTGAGATCCATTCAGATGAGGACACAGAGGCTTCCAGTTTGAGGAAACGAGATCAGCTGAGGATCGAGGTGAGGTTAGCTGTGGCTGGTTCTGTTTCTCTGATCTTTCAGCGTTCACCCCAAAACCTGGCTCTGGGTTTGTTTTTATTAATAAGACCTTCTATCAATTCGTGCTACAATGAACCATAATGATGGCTGGCTCAGCAAGACATCACCAGTGGCAATCAATGGCTGCCAAGGGAGGAAGAATCAGTTTTTCGCATGAATGAGTTCTCTGATGGGTTATCCAATCCAAGTGGTCTGTCTTGAACATATGTACAATCAAGCAACACTAAATGAACTCAGTAAGTTATGCATGTGTAACAATAACAAAAGAGAAGAAGAGATATGAATTTGAGAGGGAGTTGGGGGCACAGGAGGAGTTGGAGAGGAGAGGGGGTAAATATTATGAATACAGTACTCTGAAATTCTCAACTTATTAAAAATTAAAAATAAAACCTTAAATTTAAAAAAAAAGTTCTCTTTATTTTTCAATTTTTGTTTCTTTCTTGAGAGATCAATTGACTGAATCTTTTGAAGAAAGCATCTTTGTATGTAGCCCAGTCTCCCTGCTCCACCTCCCAGTGTTATGGGATATTTTGATTGCACCCTGACACTCCGGACACTGACAATAAAGTTTACCTTGAACCAGAGGACCAGAATTAGCCATAGAGGTTTTGGAAGACCCAGGACATATAGAGAGACACAGGAAGTAGTAGGGAGGGGCTTAGAAAGATTATTGGCCCTTTTGGATTGAGGAAGGAGAGAGAGAGGAGGTCATGGGTTGCTTCTCTGCCACTTCTCTAATCAATCAGGTTCTTACCCCAATATCTGACATGTGATACCTGTCTTGTTTGGATTCTGTTCTTGTGAAAACAGAGGAACTAGAGCAGTTAAATGACTTTACCATAAAGGCACTTGCTAGTAAGCCTGGTGACCAGAGTTCAATCCCTGAGACCCAAGTGGTGCAAGGAGTACTCTGACCTTCACATGAACACGGTGGCCCATGTGTGTGCATACTTGCATGCACATGCATGCTCACACACGAATGTGAAAAAAATGTTTAAAAGAAAAATGAAACAGGAGCCATATGTAGATTCTCAAATCAAATAAGGTTCAGTATCTGGCAAGCACTTCTCTGGAAAATGTGTCAGGGGAACTAATCAAAAACATGTTTGAGGATAATTATAGAAAATGAGAGCTGATTCGAACAAGTACAATGCTACACATGAATGAAAATGTCATCTAAAACTCATTATTTTGTATGCTTATAAAATAATTTTATAAAAAGGAGGGGGGTGACTGTCATTGAAGAAGTACCTGGGCCCAGAACATTACTTTACTTTGAGTCAGGGTCTCATGTATCCCAGGTTGGCTCAGAATAGCTGAGGATTACCTTGAACTCTGATCCTCCCTCCTCTATCTTCCAAGTCAATTAGATTAGCCTGTAGGCAGGTCTGTGGGGGCATTTTCTTGACTAATGATTGATGTAGGAGGGCTTAGTCCACTGGGGGCAATGTTATTTCTAGGCAGGTGGTTCTGGGACGTTGTAGTGGTTTGAATAAAAATGTCCCCTATAGCTGGGCTGTGATGGCTATACAGAGAAACCCTGTCTCAAAAACAAAACAACAAAATGGCCCCCATAGGCATACACACACACACACACACACACACACACACACACACACACACACACACTGTTTTTGAAAACAGGGCTTCTCTGTGTAACAGCTCTGTCTGTCTGGAACTCAGTCCGTAGACTAGGCTGGCCTCAAACTCACAGAAATCTGTCTGCCTCCACCTCCCAAGTGCTGGGATTAAAGACATGCACCACCCCTCTCCCCACCCCCACTCATATATTTGAATGCTTTGTCATCAGAGAGTGTCACTACTTGAAAAGGATTAGGAGGTGTGGCCTTGTTTGAATAGGTGTGGCCTTGTTGAGGATGTGTGTGAGCGGGTGGGCTTTGATGTTTCAAAAGCCTAAGCCAGGCCCACTGTCTTTTTCTTCCTGCTGCCTGTCCAGTACCATGTCTGTCTGCACACCACCATGCTCCCTGCCATGATGATAATGGACTAAACCTCTGAAACTGTAAGCAAACACCAATTAAATGCTGTCTTTCATAAGAGTTGCTGTGGTCATCATGGCGTCTCTTCACAGCAATATAGCGCTAAGACAAATTAAATAGTTTCTTGTTTTGTTTTGTTTTTCAAGACCGGGTTTCTCTATGTATCCCTGGCCATCCTGGAACTTGCTTTGTAGACCATGCTGCCCTCAAACTCAGAGATCTGCCTGCCTCTGCCTCCCTAGCGCTGGGATTAAGGCCTGTGCCACCACCACCTGGCTAAAATAATTTTTTAATTGAAAACGTAAAGAAAAGGTAGTTTGGCAGGCATGCCCAAAATGTCTGCTCTTGAGAAGTAGAGGAAGGAGGATCTGGAGTTTAAGATCATCCCCTAATAAGAAACTGCATTAATTTCTTTTCTATTTCTAAAGGAACTTTTAGAAGGAAGTGGTTATTTGGGTCTTACAGTTCCAGAGGAATAGGAGTCCATCGCCATCATGGCGGGGAACATGGCAGATGGCAGGCATGGTGCTGGAGCAGCAGCTGAGAGCTCACACCCTGATCTATAAGACAGAGAGCTGTCTTAGTGTGTGTTCTGCTGCTGTGATACAAGACTGATAGGTTAAGGAAATAAGGGTTTACTTCAGATCATGGCTGAAGGTCGGGCGGCCATGCAGGGGAAATCAAGGCAGCTGGAACTTGAAGCAGCTGGTCACATTAAGTCTCAGGCAGAAGAAGAGAGCAATGCACACTTGTTACCACCCAACCCCCTCTACACAGTCCAGGGTCTCGTCCAGGGAACAGTCCCAGCAACAATCCCACATAATTAACAGAATTAAGAAATCCCCCACAGGCATTCGAAGAGTCTCATCTTCTAGGTGATTCTAGGTCCTATTACTGTGCCAGTCAATACCAACTTTGAGACCAGGCTGAGCTATGTCAGACACTGTCTCAGAAAACCACATCCTTACTGTAAACAAGTGTGTGTGTGTGTGTGTGTGTGTGTGTGTGTGTGTGTGTGTGTTTCATATGTGAGTTCATTAGTGAGGTTGGTGGTACATGCCTGTAAATCCCAAAAAGTCTCATGTAGCTCAGGCTGGCCTTCAACAACATATGTAGCTGAGGATAACCCGAATGCCTGATTCTCCTGCTAGGATGACAGGTCAGCATTTCAAATTTTATTTTGTTTTCCAAATGGATCATCTTGATGCTGTTATTAAATACCCTATTATTCCTCTACTCTTTTCAAATATTTTGATTTTACATACTTTGTGGCAATAAATGGGATTCTACACACACACACACACAGGGTTTCTCTGTGTAGCTTTGGAGCCTCTCCTGGAACTCACTCCGTAGACCAGGCTGCCCTGGAACTCACAGAGATCTGCCCACCTTGAGTGCTGGGATTAAGGCATGTGCCACCACCACCTGGCTATAAATGGGATTTTTTAAAAACTCTGAGTCAGTCTTCCTTTATAGCCTAACTTGAACTTACTCTGTAGTCCAGGTTGGCTTCAAGCTCATGGCAAGACTCCTGCCTCAATTTCCCGAGTGCCTGGCTTATAGTCAAGGCTGTATACAGAAGTGAAAATGAAATCTGGGAGTGGGAAAGTGCATGATGGGGAGAAGGAAGAGGGGAGCACTTTCCAGCAGAGGTGGGGCGGGGCAGGATGGGGCATGGGACTTCCTGAACAGGGCTGGACTTTACAGGGTTAAGAAAACAGGCTAGTAGACAAGTTTTCTTTCTAAATAATTTTCTTTCTACTCTCATCAGTAAGGAAAGTTTAGGTGAAACTACAGAATGAAGATCAGGGGAGCTTGTAGCCCAGGCCTTGACCTTCGGGAAATCTGGCAGTTCTCTGGTTTCAGCCTCAAGTGTGCTGGGATTGCAGGCATGAGCCATTTCATCAGGTTCCCACAACAGAATTCAGCCAGCAGGAGGCTGTGCCAATTCAGGCCAATGCCTTATGAAAGACAGGGCTTTGTGCTTTTGAACTCTTGGAAAACTTGAGCCAATCCACAAAACAACATATCGTTCTGCTGAAGTGACCAGAAGAGAGTCTGGGCCACATGACTGGCCCCTGGCGTGCCCACAGAGAAAGAGCAGGAGAACTCAGACTACAGTCACAAGCAAACAGCCGTTCTACTCCTGCCCCTTCATGCCCGCCAGCCACCGTTTTTAAGGAAGTAATTTCTAATGCACCAATAGCATCTCTTTAAGGGATTCTATCAGGAAGTAAGGCCAATGACTGACAAACGGAACCCTGGGAAATTAAAAAGCTTCTATACAGCAAAGGGAACCATTATCAAGTAGATAAACAGCCCACAGGGAGGGAGAGAACTTATACATCTGACAAAGGATTAATATCCAGAATATAAAACAAAAACAAAAACAAAAAAAACAACAACAAAAAACAAAACCCATGAAACACTGATTAAGAAATCAAAGAGCCAGGACTGGAGAGTTGGCCCACTGGTTAAGAGCACTTATTGTTCTTGCAGAGGCCCCAGCCTCACTTCCCAGCACCCACACAGCAGCTTCCAGCTATTTGTAAATCCAGTTACAAGGGGATCCAATGCCTTCCTCAGACCTCTGAGGGCACCAGGTACCATACGTGGTGTACACACATGTATGCAGCCAAAGTACTCATAAACATAAAATAATCAAGTAAAGCTTAAAAGAACAACAAAGAACCCAATAAAAATGGGTTAAGCAGCTTAACACAGAGTTTCCAAACAAAAAATACAAATGTCCAACAAATACTTCTAAAGTGTTCCACAGCATTAGCCATCACAGAAATGCAAAATAAACTACTTTGAAATTTCATCTCACCTGTCAGGATGAGTATTATCAAGAAAACAAATGATAACAAGTCCTGGAGAGCATGTGGTGATGGGGAGCCCTATTTACTGTTGGTGAGAGTGTAGATTGGAACAACCACTATAGAAATCAATGCAGAAGTTCTTTAAAAAACCTGAACTAGAACAAACAAGACTCGGCTGTACCACTCCTGGGCACACACCCAAAGGACTCTACATCCAGCTACAGATACTTGCACATCCATGTTCATTGCTGCACATTGCTGATGGAATCAATCTAGATGTGTGGTACACATACACAATAAAAAAAGATGAGGGTCTAGAGAGACATCTCAGTGGTTAAGAGCACTTACTGCTCTTGCAGAGGACCCAAGTTTGGTTCCCAGCACCCACGTGGCAGCTCACAACTATCTGCAACTCCAGTTTCAGGGGATCTGACATCTTTTTCTGGCCTCTGTGAGCACAGACATGCACATGGTGCACATACCTGCATGCAGACACGCACATGTATACATAAATGAAATATTTTTTTAAAATAGGAAATTTGCAGACAAGTGGATGGAACTGGACAATACTATATCAAGTGAGGTAACCCAGTTCCAGAAAAACAAATATTGCATGTTCTCTGTCATATGCAGACCCTAGTTTATGGTGTGTGTGTGTGTGTGTGTGTGTGTGTGTGTGTGTGTGTGTATGGAGGCCAGAGAATGGAATAGGACCAGGAGAAGGCGAAAGGAGCAAAGAGTATTAGGAAGGGTGGTGTGAAAGTAGAAGGGACAACTGTGAGCTGCAGAGATGGGGACAGGAGGGGGCGGGGTAGGACCAACCACAGCTACGTATGTATGGAAATATCCTAAGAAAACCTGCAACTTTGTAAGGGTATCTGAAGAAAACACCTCTAGCTGGGTGTGATGGTGCACATCTGTGATCCTAGCACTCGGGAGATGGAGGAGGAAGGAGAATCAGGAGTTCAGGGCCAGCCTTGGATACAAGAGCAAGGACAGAGGCCAGCGTGGGCTCCATGAGACTGTCAAAATAGACAGACAGACAGACAGACAGATAGGCAGATAGGTAGGTAGGGGTGGGTGAATGGATGGATGAATAGACAGACAGGTAGATAAGGGTGTGGCGGTACATGTCTGTAATTCTAACACCTGAGAGGTGGAGGCAGGAGGATTAGGAGTTCAAGGTGAACCTGACTGCAGGAAACCCTATCTCACAAGAACAAGTAATAGTAATTGTTAATAAATAATGATTTTCTTTTCCAGAGTCTCTTTTTTTTGTGATAAATGCAAGACCTCTAGCAGCACTCAACGCCTACAAGCACCAGCTCTTGTTGCTGTGGTTATGGAATCAGGCTTGCCATTCAAGGGTCCAGTGCACTGCCCTGACCCTGGCTCAACCCACTGTTACTCCCCATGATTCAGGCTCAGTCTAGAAGCTTAGCACAGGAGAGTTCCCGGGGCCCCACAGCTCAACTCCCAACTCACGATGAGGCACCATCAATAGGAGAACTGGGTTCTCAAAGGTTCCTAGTTACAGGTTGACACAGCAGCTTCTTCAAGTGACACTCAGGGGACCAGCACAGTGACTAGCTGGCCATCTCCCACAGTACAAAGACTTCCAGTTTTAGAGGATTTTGCTGGTGAGTCATGAAGTTAAAAAAGGAAATCTGTATCGGTAATAAATCTTTTTAGAAGTACTCTGTGTTCTTTTGAAAATCGATTGTTTCTAAATGACTACTTTGACTAACATCAAAAGAACAGAACAGATTTCTGATGTCATAGATATTAGTGCTTTATGAGAAATTGTTCCTAGTTTGTGTTTCTGTTTTGAAGTTAGCACATGAAATTTCTTTTTAAAATTTTTTTTTTTTTTTTTTTTTTTTTTTTGCTGGGTAGTGGTGGTGGTGCTGGTGGCACATACTTTTAATCCCAGAACTCAGAAGGAAGAGGCAGGCGGATCTCTGTGAGTTTGAGGCCAGCCTGGTCTACAGAGTGAGTTCCAGGACAGCCAAAGCTACACAGAGAAACCCTGTCTTGAAAAAACAAAACACAAACACTTTCAATTTCATGTATATGAGTATGTGCATATCAGTGCAAGTGTCTGGGGAGACCAGAAGAAAGTGTCAGGTTTCCTGTGAGCCCTCTGAGGTGGCTCCTGGGAATCAAACCCTAGTCCTCAGGAAAAACAGCCAGTGCTTTTAACTGCTGAGCCATCTCCCCAGCCCAGCACAGGGGATTTCTTATGAAGGGTAGGTACTTCTAGGGGTTTAAATTTTTTAATAAATTTAGTGAGTGTGTTTCTTTTCTTTACCTTTTTTCTTTTTGAAACAAGGTCTCATTAAATAACACTGGCTAGTCTGGAAGTTGCTATATAGACCCTAAACTCACAGAGATCTGCTTTTTTTTAATTTTGTTTGCTTGCTTGTTTTTGAGACAGAATGTCACTGTATAGCTGTGACTGGTTAGGAACTCACTATGATACTAGGTTGGCCTCGAACTCACAGAGATCCACATGCTTCTGCTTTTGAAGCCTGGGTGGTGGGCCCCCCAAGGGTGAGCATGGGCAAGGAGGTCCCACTGAGCCAAGGGTTAAATTCCTCATAGGCCTTCTGTGCAGACTATGGGAGAACACAAGAAGCAGCACCCTGGCCCCTTGGTTACTTTTGCAGAAAAATTCCAGAGAGTTGTAGGACCATGTCTGCAAAGAAAGTTGAAGTTTGAGATATGGCCAAGATTGATTAAGTTCATTTTGACAGGGAGATGAAGAATTATATTCTTCTCAAAGGTAAAAGGAAAGAAAAAAAATGACCCCAATATTCTTGAAAGACTACCACCTGCCTCCTTCCTGCACTGTTCTGACCATCACCCCAAAACAAAGAGTGAATACCCAGGCCTGTCTGCTGGAGATACTGAGTGAAAGTTGGGTGAGATGTGGTCTGAACAGCCAACCAAAGGTAAACAACCCTATGGGCAGGCAGCAGCTAACCTAGATGGAATGCTTGATACGGTGTTGCTGCATCCATGCCAAGGGCAAAAGTGAAGCAGGAATAAGAAGGCCCTGGTGGTGAAGAGGGGGAGGAAGATGTTGAAGATGACGCGGAAGACGAGGAGGAAGAATAAATGGTTGTCCTATATACTACAATGTGTGGGAGTGGGTGTGCCGTGAGCTCAGGTGATCGTTTTCCTAGAATCAGCTCAACATCAGCTTCAATACAGAAACTGTACAGATTTTTTTTGTATAGCTAATAAGATTCTTTGTAGAAAAAAAACACTTTTTAAAAATGTACTTTCTGCTGGATTGTGGTGTCACATGCTTTTAATCCCAGCACTTGGGAGGCAGGGGTAGGCAGATCTCCCAATGTGAGGCAAGCCTGGTCTACAGAGCGAGTTTCAGAACAGCCAGGGCTACACAGAGAAACCTTGTCTTGAAAACAAACAGGGCAGAGGGATGGCTCAGTGGTTGGGAGCACTGACTGCTCTTCCAGAGGACCCGGGTTCAACTTCTAGCACCCACATGGCAGCTTACGGCTATCTGTGATACCAGTTCCAGGGGACCCGACACCCATGGTGAAAACACCAATGCACATAAAATGAAAATAAATTAAAAAAGAAAACAAACAAACAAATAACAACAACAAAATGCACCTTTGTACCTTTTTGAGGGGCTACTATGCACAGTTACATTTAAAGCTTTTGATGTTGAATGCTCTTAAATATTTAGTGGTTTTTTTAATTTCTTACGTCTGGTAGCATAGCAAACTACATAGGAATTTGTATTACCGGTAAATTTTGGGTTTTTTTAAAATTTATTTATTTTTATTTTATGTGCATGGGTGTTTTGTCTGTATATGTCTGTGTGAGGATGCCAGATCCCCTGGAACTTGAGTTACGGACAGTTGTGAGCTGCCATGTGGGTGCTGGGGATAGAACCCAGGTCCTCTGGAAGAGCAGCCAGTGCTCTTAACCCCTGGGCCATCTCTCCATCCCCCATTTTTTTTTTAAATCAGAATAAAATTATGAATCTTAAAATAATACAGCAACCAATTACAAAAAAACACTGAAGCTGCTTTGTGCCCTGCAGACTCCAATACTCATCGGAGATTTACTCCTTTGTGTAAAAATAAATAAGCACATCATCTTATTAGTGGGCAAATTTTCCTTTGTCTTTAGCAAATGCTAAAACTATATGTATACTAAGCAATATAAAAATCTATTTCTTGGGGCTGGCTAGATGACTTAGAGGGTAAAGTGTTTTCTGTGTGACCATGAGGACGTGAGTTTGGGTACCCAACAGCTGTTATGAAAGTCCAGGCATAGTCATGGAAGCCTATCATGCCAGCACTGGGAAGTACAGAGGAAGAGCCCCAAGGCTCCCTGGTCAGCTGTCTAGTCACCCGCAAGCTCCAGGTTCAAGGAGATAGTGTCTTAGCGTTTCTATTGCTGTGATAAAGCACATGACCTAAAGAACTTTGGGAAGGAAAGGGCATATTTGGCTTACACATCCTGGGTCACAAGTCCATTAAGGGAAGACAGGACAGAACTCAAGGCAGAGCAGGAACCTGGAGACAGGAACTGATGCAGAGGCCATGGAGGAGTACCACTCACTGACTTACTCCTTATGGCTTGCTCAGCCTGCTTTCTTATGGCACTCAGGACCACCAGCCCAGGGATGGCCCACTCCCAGTGGACTGGGTCCTCCCTCATCAATCAAGAAATGTGTCACTGGCCAATCTAGTGGAAGCATTTTCTCGACTGAGTTTCCTTCTTCCAAAATGACTCTTGTTTGGGTCATGTTGACATAAAACCAGCCAGCACAGATAATACACTCAAAATAAGTGAGAAAAAAGAAAAAGAAACAAAGCAAAGGAAAGACAAACAATTAAAAACAAAACCATGAGATGGCTCATTGGGTAAAGTTGCTTGTCACCAAATTCAACAACAGAGTTTGATTCCCAGGAACCACATGGTGGAAGAAGTTATCCTCTGACCTCTGGTGTGTTACAGGAATCTTATCTATGCTGTGGCCTGATGTCCGGTTCAAGAGGCCAGTTCACATTCAGCTGGTCAGAATGGATCACAGAGTTTCCCTGGCCTTGAGAAAGAGAGGCCTCCGGGAGGACAGAAGGTTGCCTTCATTCTGTGGGCCCTTTAGAGTCAGAAAGCAAATAAATGGCAGTGTGTTGAGGTCACTGTTTGTCATGGGTTCTTATCTTTATATTTGTTCCTTGTTGTAGAATATTAAGGTGTGTTACTTTTGTTTATGTTGCATTTGTTGAACTCTGTGAAGCTGTGTTACTGTACCTGTCTTAAACACCTGATGGTCTAATAAAGATCTGAACAGCCAATATGGAGGAGGAGGAGGAAAGATGGGTGGGGCTGGCAGGCAGAGAGGATAAATAGGAGAAATCTGGGTGGAGGAGGAGGAGGAGGAGGAGGAGGAAGGAGCAGGAGAAGGGGGAGGACTCCAGGGGCCAGCTACACAGCTACACAGCATGCCACAGAGTAAGATTTAAGAAGTAAGAGAATGGGAAAACCCCAGAGGCAAAAGGTAGCCAGAATAATTTAAAGATAAGAAAAGCTGGCAAAAAAAACAAGACAAGCTAAGGCCAAGCATTTATAATTAAGAATAAGCCTCTGTGTGTGATTTATTTGAGACCTGGGTGGCGGCCCCCCAAAAGAGTAAAAACAAACAACAGTCCCCAAGTTTTATTTTATAATAAACCGTAAAAGAAACCACAATACTGGTGTATATATACACACACATACCAAATTAAATGAATTTCTCTATGATTTGTTTATTAAACGTTTTATTTGTATATCTTTTATAAACTGCATGGTGGCAAATGCCTTTAATTCTAGCACCTGGAAGGCATAGAGGAAGACAGATATCTTTGATATCTTTGAGGCCAACTTGGTCTACATAGTGAGTTCCAGGCCAGCTGAGATTACATAGTGAGATAGAGTCTCAGAACAAGAAAAGGAAAAAAAAAAAAAGGGTTCTAAGTAGAATAGAAACTCTTAAAAAGCCCTCCTAGCCGGGAATGTAGGCACATGTCTGTAACCCCAGCATTTGGTAGGTGGAAGTAGAAAAAGCAGACGTTCAAGGTTATCCTCTAACACCTGGTAAGTCCAAGGCCAGTGTGGGCTGAGACCGTGCCTAAAACAAAATCAAAACAAAACAAAAACCCTTCTATGTAAGACCATAGGAATCAAGACAGAAATTTTTTGTTAGTTGCTTTTGTTTTATTCTCAATATTATTTAATTTAATTAGTTTTTTAAGTCTTTCATATGATTCTATTTTCTACCTTCAACTATAATAATCCAACGTCCTGAGTTCTTCCAGCCTTTATGTTTTATCCTGTGGTAGGGCTGATAACACCTGCTGATCCAATCCACTTACAGGCAAAGCACAGGCCGCTTCTGGAAATGGTCCTGTTATGGACATCCAACCCAAACCACCTCCTCACCTGGATTTATCTTCACTGCATATCATTTCAGGCTCAGACTTTTCCATGGCTTCCATGGTTTCGCCATGTTTTTCACACAGTGTGTATCTGACCTTGTACTTTCTTGCCAAAACCTTTGCGGGCCCCGAGGCTTCTTTTGTGTCTCCCAGAGACTGTGTACCCCACTCCCCACCCCACTCCATGCTTTCTAGAACCAAGTCACTTTTGCCTTTCAATGGTATCTTCTAAGCTTGCCTTTATTTACTTTTTTTAAAGATAGGGTCTCATGTACTCCAGACCGGCCTTGAATTTACTCTGTTGCTGAGGATGATCTTGAACTCCAGATCTTCCTGCCTCACCTTTCCAATACTGGGGTCATGGGTATGTGCTGCCACATCAGTGTATGTAATATTGGGGATATAACCCAGGGCTTTGTGCATGCTAAGCAAACGCTCTGCCAACTGAGCTACATCTTCAGCCATCTCGTTCTGTTTCGTTGAGACAGGTCTTCCTGTCTAGCCCCAACTGGCCTGGAATCCACCATGTTGACCCTACTGGCCTTGAATTTGTGGGGATGATCCTTGTCTCTCCCTCCTGAGTGTTGGGATAATGGGGTGTGTCTATGTTCCTGCCTTCCTAGAGTTTATATTCTGATGGGGCCATGAACACTGAAGAAAGATGGCCATGCATTAGCTTTACAAAGAACAGTTTGGAGAGTGATGGAGAAATTAGCCAAGTTACACTCTTTATTAACCTTGGAGGTGCTTCTATTCTTTTGATCAAGAGCAGATCCTTTAAAAAATATGTATTTATTTATGTGTTTGGATGTTTTGCCTGCATGTGTACCACATGCCCATGGAAGTCAGAAGAAGGTGTTGGCTTCCTGGAACTGGAGTTACAGATGGTCATGAGCCACCATGTAGATACTGGGAATTGAACTCAGGACCTCTGCAACACCAACCAGTGCTCTTGACCACTGAGCCATCTCTCCAGTCCCAGAAGCAGATCTTACCCTAAATCCTGAGCCTATAATGAGGACAACCCAGGCAACAAAAGGCAGGGACCAAGCCACCAGATTTCACCTGTTCTTGTGTTAGCCTAGTGTGCCAGCATCTGGCTACAAAGCTCTGTTCCTGAAGTCTGTTCATTGTTGAGCAGAGTCTCCAGTTCTGCGTTTGAAAGGCAGCCACTGGGGCTGAGACAGGCTACAAGAGTTTTGCTACGGCTAGCTGGTGTGTGTGTGTGTGTGTGTGTGTGTGTGTGTTTTAACTTGTCATATTGTCTTCCTGAAATAGTCATGGGTCCAGGTAATGTAGGATCAGAATTCTTCAGTCTCATTTTGTTCTATTTTGCTTGGTCTTGGTTTTGAAACAGTTTCTCATTATGCAGCCTAAAACTCACTGTGTAGACCAGACTGGCCTTTAACTTCCTGTTTTCCTCCTTCCTTTCCCTCTCAAGTGTGGGATTCCAGGTGTGAACACTCCACCAAGTACCAGATTACGTGAGACACCACACCCACCTTCTTTACCACTTGTAGGACATTTGAGGAAGCATACTTCTGTTTTTACACAACACACAAAACAAACGAATATGATTTCCTAGACCCAAGAGCAATACAGAGTCTCATGTAGTCCTGGCTAGCCTCAGATTCTCTTACGTACCTGAGGATGATTTTTGAATTCCTGATTTTCCTGTTTCTACTTCCTAAGCGTTGGGATTACAGGCATGTGTGTGGCTCAAAACAGGATTTTCATTTCTGATTTTTGGATGTGCATGCCGCTCCTTGTCTCTGAGAGGGAACACGCCTTTTCAGAATAATTCCAAAGGTCACAGCCTATTAATGACATCTGCTTTCTTGGAACGGGAAATCCCATGGTTCCATTCTGACTCCAGGGGTGATAGCCTCTGTGAGGTGCTTTCCTGCAGTTCCTCTAGGGCAGGGAACTAGAAAGGCAAGGGACTGCTTCACCAGGGAAGTGACACCAGGCCTGAATCACAGGCAGCATTTTCCAGAAGAAGGTTGGGTTAGGCTAGCCAAAATCTGGGTCAGACCATGTGGAGACTTGAGGAAGTGATCTGTTGGATGTGCTGAATGAGGAGGAGAGGAAGCTGGGTGGGACTGAAACCTGGTAAGGGTGAGATCTACAGCCTTCAGAGAGAAGAGTCAGGAATCTGTCCAGGTCCAGAAGTGAGGACCAAGTGAGCTTTTGAACAACAAGCAGAACAAATTTTAAGTGCATGTTTTGTGATTTTTTTCTCATAAAATTTTATTATATAATTAACTAACATTTTTTAAAAAATCAAAATTTAATATATCAAGTTAGAAGTTTGACCTTTCCACCCAACATTTTTACTATGAGAATTTTCAAAAGGCAAAGGTAAAGACTGGCTGTGGTCCTGGCTGTATAAACCCGTGATTGCCAACGCTCAGGAGGAAGAGGCAGGAAGAGCAGGATTCCAGGGCCGGCCTCAGTTACAGAGCAAGCCTGAGACAGCTTGAGCTGCATGAGACCCTGTCTCAGGCAAATAAACCAACAGCAAAAAAAATCACTTAGAGTTTGCAATTGGTATGTTGCTATATTTTATCACATAGCCATCTGTTTATATAACCATCCTTTTATCTGTTAGCAGGCCCATCCACTGTTTCTCTTCTCCTCCCTCTTCTCTTCCTCTCTCTCTTTCCCTTTTTGTCAGGGTCTTGCTAACTGTCCTAGGTGGCCTTGAACTCACAGCTAGCTCGTGCTTCTGCCTCCTTGGTGCTAGGTTGGCAGGTATGTTGTGTATAAACACATCCAGCTGTGTGCTTGTTTTCTTGTGGTTCTAGGCAACGAAACCAGGGCTTTGCACATGTGGGCACGCGCTTTACCACTGAGCTGCATGCCCAGACCTTTGTTGCTAGGGGACGTGGTCTCACTGTGTAATTCAGGCTGACCTGGACACTGGATCTAGATCCTCCTGCCTTACTCTCCCGAGTGCAGGGATCCCAGGCATGTTCCACAACACCCAGCAAGCATACATATGGTAACCACTAGTAGTCACTTTTAAGTATTTGCTGAAAAGCCCCGGAGATAGACTAGGGAAAGACAAACTAAACTGGAAGCAGGGCAAAGAGGGAGGTCAAAGGGCAGAGAGGACAAATAAAGACAAAACAACAAAACCCAGCAAGATCGCGGACGCATCCACTCAGGGCTCAATTAATCAAATACAGATGTAGTCAGTCTTTGAATTAAAGGCCAGAGACTGGGTCAGCTGTGGCGGTGAACGCCTACAGTTCCAGTACTAGGCAGGTAGGCGAGAGGATTTCGAGTTCTAGCTAGGTCACAGTAAGACCTAGCTGGACAAACAAACGTACAGTCAAAAGACAAATACAAAGCTGAAACTGTTAGCCACCAACCACACAAAAGGAGCCACCTCTGTATGCTGCACACAGGAAGGGTGCCTTAAATAGAATGACATGGATAGTTAGAGCTAAAGGCTGGGAAAGTCTGTCCCTGCACACACTACACATGGGAACGCTGGGATTAATCAGATGTAGTGTGGCACACACCTGCAATACTAGCTAGCACACGGGAGGTAGGTGTAGGATGGTCAGACGGTAAAGGCTAGCCGGGGCTGCATGAGACACAGTCTGCCAAAAGGTTTTTTTTTTGTGCGTGTGTGTGTGTGTGTGTGCGTGTGTGTGTGTGTGTGTGTGTGTGTGTGTGTGTGTGTGTGTGTGTTATTTTTTTAAAGCTAGTATTTCTACATACCAAGAAAAGTTGACTTAAGAGGCAAAGAGTATTTGGAAAATAAAAATAATTTTGTAATCTAGGTGACTTCCAGGCCAATGTGAGCTACAGGGTGAGACTCTGTCTTAAAAAAACTAAAACAAACAAAATATCATTTTGTAATAATGACTATGTCAATTAATCAATAATGCATAATAATCCTACCAAACATGGGTAGTTCACACTTGCAATCCCAGCATTTGAGTAGTGGAGGCAGGAGGATTATAAATCTGAGGTCAGTTTGGATTACATAAGAAGATCCTGTCTCAAAACAAAACAAGTTAAAAATAAGATAGAACAACCTTAAGCATATACATATATGTATATGAAGCATGTACATACTTCTTAACAGAGCATCGAAGTGTGTGAGGATAGCCTGGTATGGTGGTGCATGCCTGTAGTTCTAGCTCTTGGGAAGCAGAAGCAGTAGAGCCAGAAATTCCAGGTTCAAGATCGTCTCTGGCTAGTGAGAAGGTGTTGGCTGCCAGGCCTCAGGGATCTGAGTCGCACGTGGTGGAAGAGATAGCCAGTTCCTGCAAGCTGTCCTAGGACTTATACAACATGTGTTGCAGCTTGAGTGTGAACCACATACATGCACGTGTACACATAAATAAATAACAGATAAGTGAATAAATAAACGTAAAAACACTGTAAAACAGATCACCCTCAGCTAGATAGTGAGTTATATCCCAGGCCAGCTGGGATATAAGATCCTGTCTCAAACAATCTGACAAAAAAAAGAACCCAAAGGACATGAAAGCCAAAGTTAAAAAGACTAATACTGCCCCCTCCATGTGTGAGGGAATAAACAAATAAAAGATCAATACGTAGTAGACATATGAAGAGCATGCTTATCAACTTGACCTGAAAGTCATTTAGATAACAGAACAAGTCCAGAAAATACTTTTTTTTTTTTTTTTGAGACCAGGGTCTCATATAACTCAGGCTAGCCTCAAACCTGTTATGTAGCCAAGGATGACCTTGAACTTCTAACCTTCCCACCTCTACCGTCCAAGCTCTGAGATTACAGGCGTGCATCCTTACACTTAGCTCTATATTAATCAAGATCTGCTTAATGTTACTGGTCCATATATAAAATTTTAAAATAATACTAAATGATCAAAACAAATACTTCAGAATAAATATATTTAACAAAAGATGCAAAATGTCTATACCGAAGGGTACAATATTTACAGATAAAACTTCTAGACCAGGCGAGGGCCTGGTGTGAGAGACACCAGGGAGGTCCTCCGGGCAGTCACAAGGCGCAGGTCAGACAGGCGAGACACCAGAGAGGACCCGGCTCGCTGCCATGTGGCATGTATAAATGCAGGACAGAAAACACCGGAGAGGCATGGGAGAGAAGGGTGCTCCTTCGGATGAGCAAGCACGTGGTAGAGAGATGGGAGAGAAAGAGAAGGGATGGTTTGTGCACTCTGAAGAGTCAGAACTCGAGGGTGGTGAAGAACAGCCTGATGTGAGTGGCCTGTGCTGCCACCAAGAGCCATGTCTGGGTCTGTGGCCCTGCAGCATCAGGGGTCTGGGTATATGTCTGGCCCATGTTACCACCAAAGGCCATGCAGATGTCCCTGGTCTGGGCTGCTGCCTGGGGCCATGTTGATGTCCAAGAGCTGCACCAAGCTGGCCCTGCCCCTCACCGGCTGCAGCACTCCACTCAGGAGAGCTGCCCCAAGGACATGAGAATATGAAAGCTGGACCCGCTCCTGGCAGGCAGCAGCACTCAGGAGAGCTGGCCCTGGTGGTCAGATGCTGGAGAGTCGGCTCCCAGGGTGTGAGAGCAAGAGAGCTGGTCCTGCCCCTCTCCAGGGCAGTGCTGGAGATCTGGCCCTGGTGGTGTGGGTGCGGGAGAGATGGTTCTGCTTTTTGCTAACTGCCACAGGCAGGAAAGCTGGTCCCGTCACTCACCTGGGCCAAGTGGAAGAGCTGGTCCTGGTGGTACATGCGCAGGAGAGTGGGCGGGCTGACCAACTCAGCTACCACCCAGACCTAGATCCAGGGCTTTGGGTTGGCCCACCCCAACATCTACCCCATCTAAGAACTGCTGGAGCACGTGAAGGGACTGGTCCTGCAGATCCAAAGCTGCAGAATCTCCATGACACAGGGCAACCACAGGATGTCTGAGAGAAATCCCCGTGAGGATCCAGTATTGATATCGTAGCAGAAGCCAGAAACCTCAAACCAGACCAATGACTCATTGTAAGGAACATTGGCAAGTAAGGCTGTTTGGGCAAAAGAGTATGCTGTGTGACACACCACAGCTACCATGGTGAGATCTTTTTAAAATGTTTTTGCTTTCTTTTGGGGGAGGATGCAAAGGCAGATATGGAGGGACCGGGAGATGAGTGGGATTGAGGTGCATGATGTGAAATTCCCAAAGAATCAATAAAAAGTTAAAAAGAAAACAAAAATCCAAAAAGCTTACAGACCTAAATAAATGTATTTGGGGTTAGAAGTTTCTATGTTATGAAGATATCAACCCTTCTGACATTGATAAACGAAGACATCAAAATCCAAATCCTGGTAACATTATTGAAATAGTAACAGATAAGCAAAGGATCCTGAATACTGCCATAATCTTGAAAATGGATACAACCGGACGATTTGATGTCTAATTTCAAGAATTCTGACAGAGCCAAACAGGGTGTTGCCTGCCTGCAGTCTTATTGCTCCTTCTTGAAGGCTGAGGCAGGGGAATTTCAAGGTTGAGCCCAGACAGGACAACCTGTGAGACCTGTCTCAAAGAACACGCAAATAAGAAAATAAAAACAAACTAACCATCAAACAAAAAAAGAACTGGGCAGTGACATGGCTATGCTGATAATAGCACTTGCCTCCAAACCCTACAACCCGAGTTCAATCCCCGGAACCCACTGGATGGAAGGAGAGAACCGACTCCCCCCACAAGTTGTCTTGTGACCACCGAACAGGCACTGTGGCGTGTGCACTGGCCATGTATTTTTTTAAGATTTATTTTTAAGTGTGCGTAACTGTGTGTGGGTACGTCCATGTGAGGGCAGGTGCTCACGGAGGCCAGAAGTATTGGATTCCCTGGAATGGAGTTAGAGGCTACTGGGAGCCTTATAATGTGGATGCTGGGAACCAAGCTCTGGTCCTCTGCAAGAGCAGTTTGCCAAATCACTGGGTTTTGTTTCTTTTTAGAATTATACAGAGCTCCAGTCATCTAGACAGCATAATGTTGGTAGAAGTAGAACAACGCGACAGAATAGAATCTGGCATAGTAGGTAGCAGAGTTAACAACAATGAACTGGATACTCAAAATAATGAGTAAAGAATGTTGTGCTTGTTCCCAGCTCACAGGACGTCTGAGATAATAGCTAGGCCAGCCATCCTGATCTGACACCCACTGTACGTTGTGTGCAGGCGTCACACGGTACCCTGCACATACATGAATTACTATGTGTTATTGAAAATGAAAAACTTGCTTAAGAGGAAAAGAATTCTGAGGCATGCCCACATGCCCACAGTTAACTGGCTTTTCTACAAAGGTGACGGGACCATCAATGGAGAAGAATGGCAGGACAGATGTGTGACTGAACAGGTGACTCTGTCTACCGAGAACTGTCATTGTGTGTTACATTGTCAGTTCACACTCATGACGAGTCACAGTTGTGAGCCCCCGCCATCCACGCTCTGGGAAATAAGTTTCCACACAATGGCTGTATTCCAGTTTCTCAGGTCACCAAATAAAATTCATTAAGCTGTTGCAATCACACTGAGATTACTAAAGTACCACTGAGAGAAAATTTGATGTTGTTTAACGTTTTAGATGATATAATAAAAAGTCTCCTGTTTTTATTCAAAGCAGGAGAAATTTATCTATCTATCTATCTATCTATCTATCTATCTATCTATCTATCTATCTATCTAAGTAGGCCAGGCTGGCCTCGAATTCCTATGTACCCAAGAATGACCTTGAGTTTCTGATTTTCTGTCCTCTGCCTCCTGAGCACTGGGATTACTAACATTTTGCACCCTACTGATAGGGTCTGATACATCCTCAGCAAGTCTTAAACATTATAAGCCAGAAGTACACTTTCTCCTTATGAAGGACTGAACAAAACCATAAGTGACTATGTCTCTCATTAAGTGAGAAAACACCATCTAATTGCTGGCTGCTGCCTGTATAAAATCTGTTTCCTGTTGCCTGCTGCCACTGAAGACTTGGAGCAGCAGAAAGGAAAAATTATAGTTTTATTTCAGAATATAAAAAAAAAAAAGCTAAAAAAAAAAAGTCACAATTCCCCAGGTAAAGAAAAGAACTTGGTGACAATGGACAAGCACAAAGACTGCAATCTCAGAGAACCATGTGAGAAAATCTCAGGAGTCCTTCCTTTAAAGTGATAGAGAGCCGGGCGGGATTATGGGCACACACCCATAATCCCAGCTCTCGGGAGGCAGAGGTAGATGAATCTCTGTGAGTTCAAAGCCAGCCTGGTCTACAGAGTGAGTTCTAGGACAGCCAGGGCTACACAGAAAAACCCTGTCTCGAAAAAAATCAACAACAACAACAACAAAAATTATAAAGAGAAATCCAATATTTTAAAAATGTCTTAATCTCTGCTCATTAGAGAATATCACAAGTATATATTTAATAATGTTATCGAAGCTCATGTATTTTAATGAAAAGATTTTTATGTCATTCATTTTATTAATTAATTAAACTTATTTACAGTCAGGGTCTGTAGCCCCAGGCTGGCCTTGAACTTCCTCTGTAGCAGAGGATGACCTTGAACTTCTGATTCTTGGCTTCTACCTCAGGAGTGCTGAGATTACAGCCATGCATCACCTAACCTGGTTTTGTTCAGGGCTGGGTATGGCACCCAGGGCTTGTTGGAAGGCAGGCAAGCGCTCTGTAAGGGCTCTATCCCTAGCCACTCTCATTCCATTTATGGCCAACCGTACATGCTTGTGCAACTGTTAGCTCTGATGGAAAAGAAGGTGCCACCTCCTTGCAAAAAAAAAAAAAAAATAGAATCTCACAAATAGCTGAACAGCTTGAAAGACTTAATATGTCTATTTAAATGGTTTTGTTTGTTTGGAGACAAGGCTTAATGTAGCCCAGGCTGGCCTCAAATTCCCTTTGTAGCCAAGGATGACCTTGAACACCTGATCCTCCTGCCCCCATCTCTCCAGTGCTGGATCACAGATATGTGCCACCATGCCTGGTTTATTCAGGGCTGTGGACAGAACCTAAGGCCTCATGCCTGTTCAGCAGGCACCCTATCAACTAAGCTGCTTCCTCAGCCCTGTAATGTATTTTTAAGGTACCTTTAGATACCAGAAGAATACAATTTGCTGTGTGTCCTCCATGTACCTGAGACCTGCTCTTATTACTGTGACTAATGGAGGGGAATCAAGAGAAGGCTGCTCTAACTAACTAAAATGTAAATGTAGGGATGCAGAGATGCTGGGTGGCTAAGAGCATGAGCTGCTCTTGAAGAGGATCTGGGTTTGGTTCCCAGAGCCACATGGTAGTTTACCACTGCCCATAACTCTAATCCAGGGGATCTGACGTCTCTTCTGACCTTCAAAGGTACCAGCGATGCATGTGATACACAGACATACATACATGCGGGCCACAACTCATACCATTCAAAGTAAAATGTAAATGTAATTACGTTTTGAAGCCTTTTCCTAGGCATCAAGATATAGCTCAGCTGGTAGAGAACTTGCCTCTGTGTAGCATAAGTTGGGTATTGTGAACCCAACCTGTAATTCCAGAACTTTAGAAGTAGGGACAGAAAGCTCAGTAGTTAAGGTCATCTTCAGGTACACGGAGAGCTTAAGGCTAGCCTGGGCTACCAAAGACCCTGTCTCAATTAAAAAAAAAATCCTGATCCTTCTCCAGGGTCTAGTCAAATAAATGTAGTCATCACCCCTCACCAAGAATTCTTCTCCTTGCAACAGACACAGACCATTACAGAAAAAATACAACCAATCAAAATGCAGAGTGGAGCCCAGTCCCAGCTGATAGATCTGCCACACAACTCCTGCTCAGGGATCACTGCAGAAAAGGGGGCAGAAATACTGTAAGAGCCAGAGCAACAGGAAATCTGCTGTGAGACTGTGTCCCCTAGGAAGGTCAGAAGCTACACTCACACAGTCTCACCAACAGGACTGCCTGACAGTGAGCAGAACAAGAACCACAGAAATGCTGACGTGGATGGGGGCGGGGCAGGAGACTTCAACCCCTCACACAGAACCACAGGCAACTGAGGGACACCGAGAGTGGGAGAAACAGTCTTTCCTGGGGAAGAACAGACCAATAGGTTATCCAAAACCAATTCAGTCCTGAAACCATACATACAAGTAACATTATTCAGACTGAGTAGGTTGTATTTGTGTATGTAAGTGTGTTTGTGTGTTCACATGCATATGCATGTGTGTAACAACAACTAAAGAAAACAAGGCCATAAATTTGGAAGAGAGCAATGGGAATCAGTACATGAGAGGGTTTGAAAGGAGAAAGGGAAGGAGGAAATGATATAATTATAACCTCAAAGAATAAAATTACTAAAAAATCTTTCCTACTGCATGTTGTACTTCAAGAGTTTATTTTTGTTTTGTTTTTAATTTTTTAAACGTGTGTGTGTGTGTGTGTGTGTGTGTGTGTGTGTGTGTGAAGGGGTGGGGTGCATGCCACAGTGCTTGTATGCAGGTCAAAGGACAATTTGGGGGAGTAGATCGTCTCCTTCCACTATGTGACTATAGGGATTAAACTTAAGTTGTCAGGCTTAGTGACAAGTGCCTTTACCTCGCAGCCATCTTGGCAGCCCTGTTGTGTTTTCTGAGACTGGATGTGTTAGGTAGCCCTGGCTGATCTAGCTCACACCGATCCCCCTGCTTCATCACCATGGTTATGCACTACGATGCCCGGCTAATGGAAATGTTTAAGGACCAGGCTGCTCCATGACTGTAACTCCCAGAGCCAGGTTGTGACTGGATCTGGTTTGATACTCCCTAAAGAGTTCCCATTTCCAAAAGGGCCTGGAGATACCATCAGGTGGAGTCATTATAGAGCCAATTTCCTTTTCATGGGCTCACTAATTCAGGAACGTCCCCCCTCTGAGACAAGCCCCATAGAGATGTGTTCTCTCTTTCATATGGTGCCAGAAATGCACAGAGACCCCTTTTCTGCCCTGTCTCCAGAGTTTTACTTCCCAGTCTATGCAGCCAGCAACACCTTCCGTGACTATAGTGGTACCCGAAATGCTCAAATTACAGAAGTGATCAGGTTATGATCTCTTTGGTTGCGTAACCGGCTGGAGGATGCACTCGAACACACTGCCGAAGGCTCCTTTCTAAGCCTAGGCATTGCAACTTACTAATTACCTCTTAGGAATGCCGGCTTCTGCAATTGGGTCACCCCAACCATTCTGTATTAACTCTTAGCTTGCTGTCTATGGTGAACACACCAAGGACAAAGCTAACCGCATTACCCTGTGATACCTCACCAGACAGACACTCCCTCCCCCATTTTGATTAACTGGAGGTGAATGATAGAGAGTTAAATTTCAAATACAGACCCGGGTTCCCCCAACAAATGGTGTAAACATGACGATGTTGAAACAGTACAAACCGAGGAAAGGGGAAATCTTCGCAGCACTATAACTGTAAGCTCTCACCACTACGTCATATTCCCTCAACGAGCTCAGGATGACCAGTCCTGTCCTTACCCTAGTCCTTGGTGCCTCCCTGTAACTTCCTTCTTATTTACAGCCCACGGGCAGAAAAACGGACTGTGCAACCCAGAACAAGATAACGCAAACTAAGCAGGAAGCCCCTTTCAGGGTGCTCGCTGCCCTTGCTAAGATTGAGTGAGGTGATGCTTCTCTGACTGAATCCACACAGAATCATCTGCAGAAGTTACCAAGGAATGAGAGGAAACTGACTTCGTCGGTCCGACCGGGCATCCGGCATTTCAAACACTATGCAGCTCATTCTCAGGGAGAGCCAAGACTGCACCCCAAACAAAAACTTCCTCACAGGAACCCACATGGGGACAACTACAATGACATATTTTGAAATCTATGCCTTACCTCATTCCAAAATGATATGATGTAGTTAAAAAAAAAATTACTTGTTGCAGCAAGAATCCCACCGAGGACAGAGTTCTTGTCTGTCAAGCTGGCCACGGCCCATCTGGGGCTGAGGAAGTCAGTCTGGAAGCAAATTCAGGTACATTTTATTGTTCTGGTTTCGGTTTGTCAGACAACAGGGGCAGATTTTAGGGGGAAATAATTCTTAGAAAACAGCTGATTGGTTGGGGTACTGTTTCTAGGTAGCTGATTGGACCAAGAACTGTTTCCAGGCAGCTGATTGGTCCAGTGGCTGTTTCCAGGCTGTCTAGCCAGTAGATTGCTTGGTCTCCAAGGGTTACTCAATCCACAATGTGCTAACAGGTCTCTAAAGCTTGTGTTTTGGAATTATAATTTTCCCCATTACAAAAGCTTATTGAAGAAAATGCTAGTACTCTAAGAATGCCTCATAGGAACTCTGTCTCCCCCCCCCCCTTTTTAAATGTATCTTCCCTAAGGGATATGAAGTCTCTGAAGCCGAGGCTTCCTAAGGAGTTTTTCAGAACTCAAGGAGTGGCTAGAGCTATTCCGTAGAAAACCGGGGGCTTTGAAAAGGCAGCCGTAAGCCAGAGTGTAGGCCAACTGTTGGCCTGTTTTCTGGCTTTTCTTTCTGCTTCTTAAGTACATGAAGCCATTCTTTAATATTGGAAGGAACAATTGTATGAAAATGAAGACTGGGTGTGGTGGGATAAGACTGTGATCCCAGCACTTAGGAAACAGAGACAGGAAATAAGAAATTCAAGGCCAGTCTCTGGCATGTAGCTAGGTTTAGCCTGGGCTGCGTCTTGTCTCAAAGAACAAAAATCAGGGCTTACGGAGATAGCCCAGTGGGTAAAGGCTGGCTATACGAGCACGGGGACCCCAGTTTTCAATCAGCGAAGAGATCAAGTTACAAACACTGATGTAGAGAGAGTTTATCCAGCTCTTAGTTTGGAAAAGCACTTCCCACTTCAGATATTGGTTACTGACCTGCGTAAGAAAGCTACAGGATTTGAGAGGTTGAGGCAGAAGGACTAGGATTTCTAGGTCATCCTTGGCTATATAAGGGGGGTTTGAAACCAGCCTGGCCTGCATGAGACTGTCTCGAGATAAATAAATAGGCAAAATGCAGAATTTCAGGTCCGCATCAGACCTATTGAATTAGATTTTACATTTAATGAGATGACCCCTTGAGTTTTGTATATTTCAGTTTCGGGGCAAAACAGAGAACTTGGGCCCTGAAAGGTTATTTTTCCCCTTAAAATCTAATACACATGTGGAGCCTGAGCCAGGCTTGGATTCCAGGTTTTCCTGCTTCAACCTCTGGAGTACTGACTACTGCAGAAGTATCCAACTGTATATGATAGAAGGCTAGCAGAATGCTTGTGCTGTGTAGGTATGATGGACACCGTGTTTGAGGCTGGACCTGGAGGAGCTCAAGTTCCAGGCCAGACTGGGGTATATAGTAAGTCTACGTCTCAGAAACACACAAGTTAGTAAATATATAGGTTTGCCAGGTCGTCGGGTGATAGAGTGCTTGCCTATAATGCACGAAGTTCTGAGTTCAGTCCCCAGAACTGCATTAAATGAGGTGTGGTGGAGCAAGCCTATAATTCCAGCACTCAGAGGTAGAACAGGGAGAATCATCCTTGGGTACTCAAGGCGTTCGAGGCCACCCAGGGTATATGAGACTTGGTCTCAAACAAACACAGAACTCCCAAACCATAAGCCAGCAAAGTAAAAAATAAATCCTGGTTGAGGGTCAATAAATTTGTTGTTGTTTTTAAAGTTGTATGTGGTGGTACACACCTATAATCCCAACACTTGAGAGGCAGAGGCAGGAGGGTAAGGAGTCTGAGGCTGGCCTCAACTACACACTCAGGACCAACCTGGAACACCTGAGACTGTCTCAAAGTAAAACCGACCTGGGCCTTGTGGAGAGGATCTGTAATCCTGTTTCTTAGGAGGCTGAGGCAGGAGGATCAGGAGTTCCAGCTCAGCTTGGTGGCAAAGCCAGGTCCTTTCTCAAAAGGAAAGAAAACCCCCGAAACACATAAGTGGCAGAGCTTGGGTTGGAAGAAGGTTTCCCGGAAGTTTCCAGTTTTTCACACCCTTCCTGGCCCGTGCAGCCTGCTCCTCACAAAGTCCGTGTGGTCGCACACCTACTACCCACAGCTGTACACACCACCTACCACCCACAGCTGTGCACACCACCTCATATCTGACAATCTCAGAACCAAGAGTTCGTGCTAAAATTGTGTTATTCTCAAATGAAAGGACAAACAGCATCCTATGTCTTTGAAAAGATTAGTTGAACTAATGTTTTTCGGCACACCGAAGCCGATGATTCCTCTCTCCAAAAGCCTTGACAGCAGTGTTTAGAAAGCCCCTACCCCCACAATCATTAGTATTTTGTAACGAAGCTACAGACAGGAGTTGGGCAGCAGAGTACTGGAATAGTCGTGGCTACTTAATCGTGGTAGGTTAGGCTGACCTCTTTTACTCTGAATTTGGAGACGGGGCCAAACCCAACATTTGGAGTGGAACAGAATTCAAGAACCTGGCTTGCTGACCTCATTCCTTTTGATTGCCAAAGCCGTGAGAAGTTGGATTCTCTGGGTTGTAGCGCCATCTGGTGGATCCACGTGGGGAATGTTATTCAGTTTTCATGGTAGGGGAACTATGGAGAATTACACTTTTATCTTTTCATGTGATTATATCCAACTTCTTCGCATTCGGTGTATACAGCTTGGTTCTGTTTGTGATATGTAAGGCAATAAACAGGCTGAGGATGGAGCTAGTTGAGAGGAGGACTTGCCTCAAATGCATGACACCTTGGGTATGTCCCCAGCACTGGGTAACCCAGACATGAAAGGCAGAGGCAGGGGGAGGGTAAGCATCCAAGAGAACCTTTGGGTTACAGAGATAATTTGAGTCAGTCTGGGATACACAAAATCCTGTGTTTAAAAAGAAAGCAATAATAGCACTGGTGAATCCATTCTGTCGTCAAGTCCTAAGAGAATGAATTTCTCAGAAAATCTGGTCATTTGGACTAATTTAATGTTGCCTTTGAGTTTTCTTGCTTAGGCTTTGCTGTTGTTGTTACAAGGTTTAGTTTTTATTTATGTGTATGTGTGTAGGTACCCACCTGGCATGCGTACTAGGAATCGAACTCTGGTCCTCTGCGAAACCAGCGAAGTGCTCTTAATTGCGGAGCATCTTTGGAGCCCCTTGTCTGCTTAGTGTGAGGGAAGGACTAGGACCGTCCTCTAGAATGCAGATGTAATCGAAGAACCTTGGAGAGGAGTTGCTTGGGGGCACCTAGAAAGGGAAGGCTGGACCAGAAGGATTTTGAACCTCATAAAAGATGCTCTTTCCTTGTGTGGCTGAAAAGCAAGCAGTAGGCAGCCATGCTACAGATCAATGCAATCCACATGACTGTGGCCGCGATAAGGGCTAACCTTTCCTTGTCTATTAGGAATGGTTTGCGTATACAGAATTGTGATGTATTTAATTATAGGGACAGAAGTGAGGCAGGCTCCCCAGGAGTGTCGGAACTGAGGTTTCCTAATTGTGCACCAGGAATTTAATAGAGAATCCAGATTAAGTCAATTGAGAGACGATAAGATGGCAGCTGGGTCTGGAAGCACCGGCTTGTAATTGTGGCCACTTTGAAGCTGAGGTGTGTGAGCACAAGTCCAAGACTTTCCTGGGCTACTGAGTAAGTTTAAGGTTAGCCTGGGCAATTTAGCAAAACTGTGTTGTTGCTTTTAGTAATGATAGTTAACCAGGTAATGATGGGTTATGCCTTTAATCTTAGTATTTGGGATGCAGAGGCACGCAGACCTCTGTGAGTTAGAGGATACTCTGGTCTACATATTCAATTCTAGGCCAGCCAGGCTACATACAGAGACTCTATTATAGTCTTAGTTAAGGTTTCTATTGCTGTGAAGAGACACCATGACCATGGCAAATCTTTTTTTTTTTCTTTCTCTCTCTATGTAGTTTTGTTGCCTGTCCTGGATATCACTCTATAGATCGGAGATCCATCTGACTCTGCCTCCTGAGTGCTGGGATTAAATGCATGTGCCATCACCACCCGGCAACCATGGCAACTCTTATAAAGGAAAATAAAGGAAAACATTTAACTGAGGTAGTGCCTTACACTTTCAGAGGATTAGTCCATTATCAGCATGGTGGGACATGGCGGCATGCAGGTAGACATGGTGCTGGAGAAGGAGCTGCTATATGATATATATATATATATATATATATATATATATATATATATATGCAGGCAACAGGAAGTAGACTGGCTCCATGAGTGTATAGCTTGAGCATATGAGATCTCAAAGCCCGCCTCCACAGTGACACACTTCCTCCAACAAGGCCACGCCCACTCCACCAAAGCCACATCTCCTAATAGTGCCACTTCCCTTTGGGGGTCATTTTCTTTCAAACTACCATGCTCTATCTTTAATATATATACATATATATACATATATATATTAAATAAATATATATAATATATATATGTATATATATTAAAAGTTGAATGGACAGTATCCTTCCATAGTCCTTTCCAGACTAGCTATTAATCCTGCTGCAGCCTGCCCACAGGAGCACCTTTTCCCACCCCATTTTCATCCCCTAGGGACTCCACCTCTTGGTGAGGACCCAGGGTCCCCCTAGCTCTTTCCCACAGCCCCTTCCAGACTCTCCTTTTGTCCCATCTGCATTCCCTGGTGACACCCACTGACCCAAGAAACACTCTCTACCAGGGACCCCTACAGTCCCCACACTTGCTTAGGATCAAGAGTGGGCAACAGAAATCAAAGAACAGAACACATTCCCACAAAGACAAGACCAGATATCTACACCAAGAAACACATTGTAACTCCAGGTGCCTAGATCCCAGGGCAAAAACACTAACATGAACAGCCAAGACAATATGCCTCCTCCAGAAGCCTGCAACCCTATTGCAACAGACCCTGAGAAATGCAATTTAGCTAAAGCACAAGACATCGACTTCAAAACAGCAATTATGAATGTGTTTAAGAACCTTAAAAGTGTATGAATAAATGCCTTATTGAAGACTGTGAAAACAAACACAAAAAGTTGAATAAAATAATGAAAATATTTCAAGACACAAAAGTAGAATTTAACGAAGAAATAGAATCACTAAAGAAAACCCCAAGTGGAAAAAAAAAACTAGAAATAAAAAAATTTAGGATGTAAAACAAAAACCTCAGAGGTAAGCCTCGCCGATAGATTAAAAGACATGGAAGACAGAATCTCAACTGTTGAAGACAAGGCAGAAGAAATAGATAGCTCAGTCAAAGAAACTGTTAAGTCCTAAAAAATACAAACGCAAAACACCCAGGAACTCTTGGACACCAAGAAAAGACTGACCCTGGAGGGATGGAGGAAGGAGAAGAAACCCAGGCAGAGGAAAAGAATTTTTTTTTAAATCAAATCGTAGAAGAAAATTTCCCTCAACCTAAAGAAGGAGGTTCCTATCAAGGTGCAAGAGACATATAGAACACCAAATAGTCAGAACCAGAAAAGAAAATTCCCTAGACACATAATAATAAAACACTAAATATACAGAACAAAGAAAGGATATTAAAGGCTGCAAGGCAAGAAGATCAAGTAACTAACATCTAAAGACGCCCCTTTGGAATAATTCCTGTCTTCTCAATGAAGAGTCTGAAAGCTAGAAGGACCTGGACAGATGATCTACAAACTCCTAGAGACCACAGGTGCCAGCCAGCCCAGATTACTATAATCAACAAAATTACCAATCACAATAGGTGGATAAAGAAAAAATATTTCATAATAAAACTAATTTAAGCTGTACCTATCCACAAATCCAGCTCTATAGAAGGCATTAGAAGAAAAACTTCAGTCTGAAGAGGTTAACTACACTCAAAAGGACACAAGAAACAAATAAATCAAGAACAGTAAATCAAAAGAGGGGGGAAACCTCCACATCCTAACAGCAAAATAACAAGAATCAATAAATACTGCTTATTGATAACTCTCAATATTAATGATCTCAATCCCCCCAGTAAAAAGACATAGACAACAGAGTGGATGTGAAAACAGGACCCATCTTTCTGCTGCATCCAAGAAACATGCTTCACCATCAAGGATAGACATCACATTTTATCCTCCAGGGTAAAAGGGCGGAAAGCTATTCCAAGCAAATGGACCCCATAATCAAGCAGGTATAGTCATTTTAATATTGACAAAATATACTTTAAATCAAAAGTAATTTGAAGAGGCAGGGAAGGATACTACATACCCATTAAAGAAAAAAAGTCTAGAGGATATTGCAATTTTTAACATCTATGCACCAAATACAAGGGCACCCAAGTTCATAAAAGAAACACCACTACAGATAAAATCATACATCAACCCGAACATAGTGATAGTGGGTGACTTCAATACTCCATTCTCACCAATCGACAGGTCATTCAGACAAAACCTAAACAAAATGGACCTAGAAGACATCTACAGAGCATTTCCCTCAAACACAAAGAATGAACTTTTTTCCCAGCAGCTCATGGAACATTTTCCCAAATTGACTAAATACTTTGATACAAAGCAAGTCTCAACAGTTACAAGAAAATTGAAATAAAATCCTTCATCCTATCTGACCACCATGGGTTAAAGCTGGATATCAACAACAACAGAAATGTCAGAAAGTATGCAAAGTTATGGAAACTGAGCAACTCTCTACTGAATATGGATCAAGACTTGAATGAAGGAGGAAATTTAAAACTTCTAAGAATTGAATGAAAATGAGAATACAGGCTGGGCGGTGGTGGCGTACGCCTTTAATCCCAGCACTCAGGAGGCAGAGCCAGGCAGATCTCTGTGAGTTCGAGGCTAGCCTGGGCTACAGAGTGAGTTCCTGGGCTACAGGAATGGCACAAAGTTACACAGAGAAACCCTGTCTCAAAAAACCAAAAAAAAAAAAAAAAAAAAAAAAAAGAATAAGAATTGGGGTTGGGGATTTAGCTCAGTGGTAGAGTGCTTGCCTAGCAAGTGCAAGGCCCTGGGACACAAGGAAGGCTGTTCTAAGAGGCAAGTTCGCAGCACTGAGTGCCTACCTCAATAGCTTGGAGAGATCTCTTTTTAGCAGTTTAATGATACACCCGAAAGCTCTAGAACAAAAAGAAGAAATAATACCCAAAAAGAGTAGATGGGAAGAAATAACCAAACTGAGGGCTGAAATAGATAACACAGAAACAATACAAAGGATTGTTGGTTGTCTCTGCTCTTTTGGCTCTTTAGCTTTCTTGGGGGGCCCGCCACCCAGTTCCCAAATAAAACACACACAAGCCTCATTATTTCTTATGAATGCCCAGCCTTAGCTTGGCTTGTTTCTTGCCAGCTTTTCTTAACTAAAATTATCCCATCTACCTTTTGCCTCTGGACTTTTTCCTTTTCTTACTTCTGTATATCTTACTTTTACTCTTACTCCGTGGCTGGCTGGGTAGTTGGGTGGCTGACCCCTAGCATCCTCCTCTCCTTACTCTCTTGCTCCTCCTCCTTTCTTTTTTTCTCCCAGATTTCTCCTTCTATTTATTCTTTCTCTTCGCCAGCCCTGCCTATCCTTTCTCCTGCCTTGCTATTGGGCAGGCTGGTCTACATAATGAGCTCTAGGCCAGCCAGGACTACATAGTGAGACTCGGTCTGAAAAAAGGTTAAAATAGATAAGACAAGACTAGAAGAAGGTTTAAGTATGTTGTATGTGAGAGTAAAGCAAGGTGACATGTTACAAACAGTCATTACACTTCTAAAGTTAGAGCTCAAAACACTGAGATAAAACTAATGCCTGATTTCCTCTTTACAACGGGATTTTCTTGAACATTGCTCTTTAGTAACATTTTTAGATACAAACAATTGGCTTTAAAAAAAAGATTTGGGTTGGTAAGAAAGAGGCTCAGTGGGTAAAGGGGCTTGCTGCCAAGCCTGATGACTGAGTTTGATCCCTGGGGCCTACAGAGGAGAGGAACTGACAAGGTGTCCTCTGTCACACATACTGTCACACACACTCACACACAACACACTCACACACACACTCACACACACACACACACACTCACACTCACACACACATACACACTCACACACACATACTCCCATACACACACACTCACACACATACACTCACATACACACACTCACACACACACAAATAAAAGAAGTAAACAGTTTAAAAAGAGATTTAAAAACAAACAAAACCCACGGATTTTATTTTATCCTTTTACTAAGTGAAACATTTAAAACTAGCAATGAGATTTTTTGAAATGCTAATTCACACGTTTTCCCATTGGGTTAGAACTTTCCCTTTCTGAAAGCCACTCCTCAGCAGGAAAACCGTTCTGTTGGAAATATTGGGCCCTTTATACACCACATACTGACTGCAGAACTTGTTTCACTGGACAAGCACCTGAATCTATCGGTAAAATTTGGCCTTTCATTTATTTCCACTGGGTTTATGATCCTCAATCCCCTGGGTTGGTTGAGGGAACAGATGACACTATTTAAAACAAACAAACAAAAAAACTCAACAACTAACAAAGTTAAAGCCTTTGGCTTTTGTAGCCTAAGACACGTATTAGTTCTTCTAAATCTTTATCCCTTTTGGAAAGCATTCATCATCTTCTCATAAAGTAAGTAGTCAGTGTCTTATAAAAGTTAATTTAAAATTATATGAGCTGTATCAAAGGGAATCCCTACACTATTAGAAGGCACTCTTACTATAACTAAAATAGCAGAATTGGTCATAGTCTTTGCACAGTCAGCTTCCAAGAGATGAAAAAGCATCCGCCCCCAACCCAAGAGGAGCTTTCATCAACTAAAACAAGAGACATTGCATCAGAGTCCCTTTGCCTGGAGGGGAGGGTTCTTTCAGGTACAGCTAACAACTAACTAGCCAGTGCCAGTGCAGTCCGACTTCAGGACATGAACACTCAGGTTTTATTTCTCACCTCAAACTTGTTTCAGTTTCTTCTGAGAACTTGCCCATACAGACCTCAGAAGCACTGGATGGCAGGCATCTTCAATAATATCAACAACTAAGTGTGTAAAGTACCTAAATATTTCTAAATATACTTAGATATGAAAATTTACCCAATCTATTTAGTATTTTGCTTGGTATATGACTGAGTGATAAAATAATGCTAATCTTGATTTTAGGAAGACCTCCAAGTGAGGATGATATCATCTCTTCCCACTAATTGTATTTTTGCTATGACTGCTTGTTTATTTAGAACCCCATCACAAAACCAGATCTGGATCATGGTTGCTCATGGACTTGACATGATCCAGAAGTTTCTTCCATAATGGCTTTACCAGCCTTCCCTCTTTCTCAAAGACCACTTTCTTGCCTATGACGTAGTCTCATCTGTATCAGATCCAAGGAATAAGCTTTCCTAGTAATGGGGGACTTGAAATAGTATTTAGAATGACATTTTGTCTCCACTAGTGCAAACTGTGATGCTGGAGGAGGCTCTTTGAATGAAACGTCCCAGAAAGAAGTTACACGTACACCGAACATTGTACAAAGGCTGACTAATTCAGTGGTTCTTAACCTGTGGGTCATGACCCCCTTGGTAAACCTCTATCTCCAAAAGTATTTACATTATGATTCATAACAGTAGCAAAATGACAGTTATGAATTAGCAATGAAAATAATTTTATGGTTGGGGGTTACCACAACATGAGGAACTGCATTAAAGGGTCGTAGCATTAGGAAGGTTGAGAACCACTGTGCTAATCAGAATTTCAGTGACTGTGGAGTGGTTGAAATTTTGAAGATCTAGAGCCAGACTGTCTCCAGCTATCATTAGATCCTTTAATAACCATTAAGTGCCCACCCCTGTGTCTGACCTAACATTTATGACTATCACAGGAAGCCTTTGGGGATGTACTAACCTAACAGCTTCCACTAACCAAAAAGCTAAAAAATGTCATGAGATAGCAGCATCTGAGGGCTGGGGCAAAGTTTTCCCCACTTTGCTCTGATGGTTAACCTCAACTGCCACCTTGATGAGATATAGAACTGCCCGGAAGATGGGCCTCTGGAAATGCCTGTGGGGATTGTCCTCCTTAGGTTGAGGGGGTATGACCAACCTACTGCCAACAAAGGGGAAAGTGAGCAGAGTGCCAGCATGCTTTGCTCTCTGCTTCTTGACTCTGGATCCAATGTGACCAGCTGCTTCATGCTCCTGATGCTGTGACTTTCCTGCAAATATGTACCGTAACTCTGAGCTGTAAGCCAAAATAAAACCTTTTCCTTTGAAATTGTTTCTGTCAGGGTATTTTATGACAACAACAGGAAAAGAAAGCTAATACAGAAAAGTAGTGCTGAGAAATGGAGCTGTTGATGTGACAAACAGTACTATGTGGTTCTTAGGCCTTGAGATTGTTCTGTGGCTAGAATATGGAACAGTTTGGTACTTTGGGATAGAAAAGAAGCAGAGATTAAGGGGACATTTTGGTAGGTGCTTGGAAGACCAGAATTCTGTGAGAAGACATAACACCACGGAAGCAAAACCTCCCACACAGCCCTGGGACAATAGGAATGCTGTCCTGACTCATCAGAGGCTCCATCATATGAAGATCAGAATTCATCTGAAAAAAATTCTAAGCTGAAGTAGTCCCCTGCTCAGTGATGTGTTTTCCCAGAGTCAACACAAAAAATGGCCCATGGCTTCAGGATATAGCCCAAGGTGGCAGCACTTCCTATGTTGGTATCTTCTTGCAGGCATGAAAGATGAAAGATTGAAGTGATCTTGTGACCTTGACCAGCAGGTCATTCTTCAGTGACAAGGTACTTAGGGGGAGATGACTAGAAGATGAGAATTTAAGACAGGAGAGTTTGTGATTTGCAGGTTTTACATAAGCTGACAGCTCTTGCAAGCAATTTAGTAAGAAATACAAGCCCTTGTATATAGTTTTTAGGGGAGAAATAGGAGTCAGCAGGAAGCTAATTAAGCAACATTGCATGAAGGGCAACATGCGATATCTCAATGGCATGAGAGACTGAGCACAGAGCTTTGGGGGCTGATAACTCCAGTCTCTTCAGGGGAAAAACCAGTTCTCAGGTACTGAAACTTTAACTCCTTTGAGACCCTGGACTCAGCCCTACCCCAGACTTTGCTAAGTCTGCCCCTGAGCAAGGACCTAGAACTAGGTTTCTTTTGTCTGTCATAGGTGCCCAGGAGAAAGCTTTGGTTAGATCCAGCTCTCAACAGGCATGGAGTCCTGTTACATAGAGTGCAGCTGAGGCCAGGTAACTTGTGACAGTCTTTGCAAGCAGGCCTTGGGAGGCCACTGTAGCAGTGTTCCACAGCTACTTGGTCCCAAATAAACACACAGAAGCTTATATTAATTACAAACTGTTTGGTCTATGGCTCAGGCTATTACTAGCTAGTTCTTACATCTTAAATTAACCCATTTCTATTAATCTCTCATGTCTCATTAATCATTAATGTCTCATGGCTTTACCTGTGTTCCATTACATCTTGCTCAAGTTGGTGGCTCACATCATCTTTCCCAATTCTGCCTTTCCTCTCTCTGTATTTTTGTTTGGCTTTCTCACCTGACTATAACCTGTCCTGCCATTGGCCAAAGCAGCTTCTTTATTAACCTATGGTAGCAACACATATTCACAGCATACAGAAAGACCATCCCATAGCACTTCCCTTTTCTGTCTAATCAAAAAGGAAGAGTTTCATTTTAAAATAGTAAAATTACAGATAACAAAACAGTTATCAAGCAAGAACTACAGTTACAATATCTAGTCTATGTGTATTTAGCAAAATTAAAGAAAATACTCTATCATCTATCTTATTTTTGTGAGTCTAAAGTTTCATATCTAATTTACCTTTTATCTTAACTAAGGAAAACTATAATTATAATTATCTAGTCTTCAACTCTATCGAAGACCCCAGAAGAATATAATATCAAGTAAACAGAAAGTATGTTATAAGCAACTTCCAAAACTCTAGAAATGACAAGAGGCATCTGATTGTCTGGACAGCCACCCAAAGTTCTTTTGTAATTGTGGGGCATCCATCTCTAGTCTATAGGCCTAGAGTATCTGGCAGACTTTTCAGTGAAGCAAGAAATTTGAAGGACTGTTCTGCCTATTTTGGCAAAGTTCATCAGTTGCTTTCTTCTGTGTCCTGCAGAATGTCTGGCAGTTTCTTCTGTGAAGCAGGAACCTGAAGGACCATCTTGCCTTGCTTTGGCAAAGTTCAGTGGTCATTTTCCTATGGGTTCTGCATGTTCAGTTTATACAACATACTGTCAAGCAGTTCAGGCAAGAACAGTTTCTTGTCCAAATGGCTAGCCTTTGCCATATTGAAAGCAAACTCCATAATGAGTTTCTTCGATGCCCATCATCCTCTTTGAAGTAAATGGTGCTGCCAGGAGCAGACTCGTCTTTCTGTCTAAAAAAGTCTAAATTCTTAAAACATTTTAAATGTCATAATCTGTAGATCTTTGAAGTGTTTGAAGATTATCTACCTAATTGAAACATATCTTTGTATATCTAGAAAACCTAATTAATGATTATAAATTTGATTATTATAGATAACTAACAATCTGTATTTCTTAATTATACATTACAATTTCAAATGAACTGTATAAACATAATACTCCAAACAAGAGAAATATACATATAGTATAACAAAATTAACTTTAAATTTGTATCAATAAATCAAAATCCATATCAATGTAAAATATGTAAGAGCAATAGTTGCTTTTTGGATTAAAGTAGATTCAATAATATATTCTTTTTTTCCATCATTTCTGTATCATATCCCCCTTTTTCATTTTTCTTTAATAAGAAATTTTCTACTCACTCTACATACCACCCACAGGTCCCATCTCCTTCCTCCTCCCACCCTCTAGCCCTCCCTTCCAAGCCACCCCACATCCGCACATCCCTCAAATCAAGGTCTCCCATGGGGAGTCAGCAGAGCCTGGCACACTGAGCCTAGGCAGGTCCAAGGTGCTCCCCACTGCACCAAGGCTGCACAAGGCATTACATCACCTTCACTGTCCTCCCAAAAGCCTGCCCATGCACCAGGGACAGATCCCAATCCCCCTGCCTGGGTGCCCTCCAAACAATTCGAGCTAAACAATCGTCTTCCATATCCAGAAGGCCTAGTCCAGTCCTATGGGGGCTCCGCAGCCACTAGTCTACAGTTCATGGGCTTCCACCAGTGTGGCCAGTCATCTCTGCATGTCTTCCCATCATGATCTCGACGTCCGCCACCTACAGAATCCCTCCTCTCTCTCATCGATTAGATTCCCAGAGCTCAGCCTGGCACCTGGCTGTGGATCTCTGCATCTGCCTCCATCAGACACTGGACAAAGGCTCTATGATGGCAAGTTAGAGTATTCACTAGACTGGTTACCAGAGTAGACCAGTCCAGGTACCCTCTAGACCACTGCCAGCAGACCAAGGTGGGGTCATCCTTGTGGATTCCTGAGAGCCTCCCAGGCACCTTGCCTCTTCCTATTCCCATGATGTCTTCATCTATCATGGTATCTCCCTCTCTGCCCTCCCACTCTGTCCCTGTTCCAGCTCGACCCTCCCATTTCCCTATGTTCTCATCCCCCACTCCTTGCCCTCCACCACCCCCACCCCCAGTCTACTCATGTAGATCTCATCCACTTCTCCTTTTGCTGGTACATTCATGTGTCCCTCCTAGGGTCTTTCCCTGTTAGCTAGCCTCTCTGGAGCTGTGGGTTGCAGTCTGGCCATCCCTTCCCTCACATCTAGTATCCACTTATGAGTGAGTACATACTATGTTTATCCTTCTGAGTCTGGGTTACCTCACTCAGCTGAGATGATACTTTCTAGTTCCACCCATTTGCCTGCAAATTTCATGATATCATTGTTTTTTTACTGCTGAGTAGTACTCCATTGTGTATATGTGCCACATTTTCTTTATCCATTCTTCAGTTGAGGTGCATCTAGGTTGTTTCCAGGTTCTTGCTATTATGAATAATGCTGATATGAATATAGTTGAGCATGTGTCCTTGTGGTAAGATTGAGAATTCCTTGGGTATAGCTGGGTCTTGAGGAAGACTTATTCTCAATTTTCTGAGAAACTGTCATACTGGTTTCCAGAGTGGCTGTACAAGTTTGCATTCCCACCAACAGTGGAGGAGTGTTCCCCTTGCTCCACATCCTCTCCAACATAAGCTGTTTTCAGTGCTTTTGATCTTAGCCATTCTGACAGGTGTAAGATGGTATCTCAGAGTTGTTTTGATTTGCATTTCCCTGATGACTGAAGATGTTGAGCAATTCCTTAAATGTCTTTCAGCCATTTGAGATTCTTCTGTTGAGAATTCTCTGTTAAGCTCTGTAGCCCATTTTTTTTTTAAATTGGATTGTTCAGTATTTTGAAGTCTAGCTTTTTAAGTTCTTTATATATTTTGGAGATCAGCCCTCTGTCAGATGTGGGGTTGGTGAAGACCTTTTCCCATTCTGTAGGCTATCGTTTGGTCTTATTGACCGTGTCCTTTACTCTACAAAAGCTTCTCAGTTTCGGGAGGTCCCATTTATTAATTGTTGCTCTCAGTGTATGTGCTACTGGTGTTATATTTAGAAAGTGATCTCCTGTGCCAATGTGTTCAAGACTACTTCCTACTTTCTCTTCTATCAAGTTCAGTGTAACTGGATTTATGTTGAGGTCTTTGATCCACTTGGACTTGAGTTTTGTGCACGGCAACAGATATGGATCTATTTGCATTCTTCTGCGTGTTGACATCCAGTTATGCCAGCACCATTTGTTGAAGATGCTTTCTTTTTTCCATTGTACAGTTTTGGCTTCTTTGTTGAAAATCATATGTTCATAGGTGTGTGGATTAATGTCAGGGTCTTCAATTAGATTCCATTGGTCCACATGTCGGTTTTTATGCCAGTACTAAGCTGTTTTTATTACTATAGCTCTATAGTAGAGCTTAAGCCAGGCGGTAGTGGCACGTGCCTTTAATCCCAGCACTCGGGAGATAGAGGCAGGTGGATCTCTGTGAGTTCCAGGACAGCCTGGTCTACAGAGCAAGATCCAGGAAAGGTGCGAAACTACACAGAGAAACCCTGTCTCAGAAAACCTAAAAAAAAAAAAAAAAAGAGCTTGAAGTCAGGGATCATGATGCCTCCAGAGGTTGCTCTATTATACAGGATTCTTTTAGGTAGCCTAGGTTTTTTTCTTTTCCATATAAAGTTAAGTATTGTTCTTTCCAAGTCTGTGAAGAATTGTGTTGGGATTTTGATGGGGATTGCATTGAATCTGTAGATTGCTTTTGGTAAGATTGCCATTTTTACTATGTTAATTCTACCTATCTATGAGCATGGGAGATCTTTCCATTTTCTGATATCTTCTTCGCTTTCTTTCTTCAGGGGCTTAAAGTTCTTATCATACAGGTATTTCACTTGCTTAGTTAGGGTTACTCCAAGGTATTTTATATTATTTGTGGCTATTATAAAGGGTGATGTTTCTCTGATTTATTTCTCAGCCTGTTTATCATTTGTATATAGGAGGGCTACTGATTTTTTTAGTTAATCTTGTATCCTGCCACCTTACTGAAGGAGTTTATTAGCTGTATGAGCTCCCTGGTAGAATTTTTGGGTTCACTTATGTATACTATCATATCATCTGCAAAGAGTGAAAGTTTGACTTCTTCCTTTCCAATTTGTATCCCCTTGATCTCCTTTTGTTGTCTTATTACTCTAGCTAGAACTTCAAGTACTATGTTGAATAAGTCTGGGGAGAGTGGACAACCTTGTCTTGTTCCTGATTTTAGTGGAATTGCTTTGAGTTTCTCTCCATTTAATTTGATGTTGGCTGTCGGCTTGCTGTAAATTGCCTTTATTATGTTTAGGTATGTTCCTTGTATTCCTGATCTCTCTAGAACCTTCATCATGAAGGGGTGTTGGATTTTGTCAAAGGCTTTTCATCATCTAATGAGATGATCATGTGGTTTTTTTGTTTCAGTTTGTTTGTATGGTGTATTACATTGACAGATTTTCATATGTTGAACCATCCTTGCATCCCTGGGATGAAGCCTACTTGGTCATGGTGGATAATTTTTTTGATGTGTTCCTGGATTCGGTTAGCCAGTATTTTATTGAGTATTTTTGCATCAACCTTCAAGAGGGAGATTGGTCTGTAATTCTCTTTCTTTGTTGCATCTTTGTGTGGTTTGGGTATCAGGGTAACTGTGGCCTCATAAAAAGGGTTTGGTAATGTTCCTTCTGTTTCTATTGTGTGGAACAATTTGAAGAGGATTGGTATTATTTCTTCTTTGAAAATCTGGTAGAATTCTGTGCTGAAACCATCTGCTCCTGGGCTTTTTTTGGTTGGGAGACTTTTAATGACCATTTCTATTTCCTTAGGGGTTATTGGTCTTTTTAAATAGTTTATCTGGTCTTGATTTAACTTTGGTATGGGGTCCCTATCCAGAAAACCGTCCATTTCTTTCAGATTTTCCAATTTTGTGGAGTAGAGGTTTTTGAAGCATGACCTGGATTTCCTCATTGTCTGTTGTTATGTCTCCCTTTTCACTTCTGATTTTGTTAATTTGGATATTCTCTCTCTGCTTTTTGGTTAATTTGGATAAGAACTTGTCTATCTTGTTGATTTTCTCAAAGAACCAACTCTTTGTTTCATTTATTCTTTGTATTGTTCTCTTTGTTTCTATTTTATTGATTTCAGCCCTCAATTTGATTATTTCCTGGCATCTGTTCTACTGGGTGAGTTTGCTTCTTCTTGTTCTAGAGCTTTCAGTTGTGTTGTTAAGTCAGTAGTGTGAGATTTCTCCATCTTCTTTATGTGGGCATTTAGTGCTATGAGTTTTCCTCTTAGTGCTGCTTTCATAGTGTCCCATAAGTTTGGGTATGTTGTACATTTGTTTTCATTGAATATAGGAAATCTTTAATTTCTTTCTTTATTTCTTCCTTGACCCATTGGTGATCCAATTGGGCATTATTCAGTTTCCATGAGATTTTAGGCTTTCTGTAATTTTTGTAATTGTTGAAATCTAACTTTAAGCCATGGTAGTCCGATAAGATACAGGAGGTTATTTCAATTTTTTGTATCTGTTGAGATTTGCTTTGTGACCAAGCATGTGATCAGTTTTGGAGAAGGTTCCATGGGGTGCTGAGAAGAAGATATATTCTTTTGTGTTAGGGTGGAATTTTCTGTAGATGTCTATTAAGTCTGTTTGAGTCATAATGTCTGTTATTTCCCTTATTTCTCTGTTAAGTTTCTGTCTGGCAGACCTGTCCATTGGTAAGAGTGGGGTGTTGAAGTCTCCCACTACTAGTGTATGGGGTTTGATGTGCAATTTAAGCTTTAGTAATGTTTCTTTTACAAATGTAGGTGCCCTTGTATTTGGGGCATATATACTCAGAATTGAGACTTCATCTAGTCGGATTTTCCCTGTGATAAATATGTAATGTCCTTCCCAATCTCTTTCGATTGATTTTAGTTTGAAGTCTGCTTTATTAGATATTAGGATAGCTACGCCAGCTTGCTTCTTAAATCCATTTGATTGGAAAGTCTTTTCCCAGCCTTTTATTCTGAGATAGTGTCTGTCTTTGAAGTTGAGATGTGTTTCTTGTATGCAGCAGAAGGGTAGATCTTGTTTTTGTATCCATTCTGTTAGCCTGTGTCTTTTTATAGGTGAATTGAGACCATTGGTATTAATGGATATTAATGACCAGGGATTGTTAATTCCTGTTATTTTTTTGGTGGTAGTGTTGTATGTTGCCCTTCTTTGGTATTTTTTGGTGTGGGACTATCTATTGCCTGTGTTTTCATGGGCATTTCTAACTTCCTTAGGTTGGACTTTTTTTCTAGTGCTTTCTGTGGGGCTGGATTAGTGGAAAGATATTGTTTAAATCTGGTTTTATCATGGAATATTTTGTTTACTCCGTCTATGTTGATTGAAAGTTTTGCTGGGCATAATAGTCTGGTGACCCGTCCAGCAGGTCAGGTTATTCGAGGGTCTCGAGGAGGGAACCACCTGAAAGCCAATGGGGGCGAGAGAAGAAGGAGACCAAGCGCATAAAGAAAGACAGAGTCAGTCTAAGTTGTGTCAAGGTCTCGTTTATTGGTAGGATGTTGCAGCTTATAAGTAGGATTTCAGGCAGGGAGGGGGAGCAGAAAGAGTGGAAAAATTTTCTTGAGAAGAAGTCAGGGTGGTCAGGGTAGGGTGTTTCTTTGGTCCCAGGCTTCTGCAGCTGGCTGATTACAGTTTATGCCAAGTGGTTTATCTAAACGTAAATTTGGTGGTTAGGCCAAGGACGCCCTGTTTTTGCAAGACTCCACTAAGCAGAAAAACTTAAGACATAACAGTCCTGGGTCAAACAGTCCTAGGTCAGTCTCCAACAGTCTGGGTTGGCATCCATGGTCTTTTAGTGTCTGCATAACGTCTGTCCAGGACCTTCTGGCTTTCAGAGTCTCCATTGAGAAGTCAGGTGTTATTCTTATGGGTTTGCATTTATATGTTACTTGGCCTTTTTCCTTTGCAGCTCTTAATATTTATCTTTATTCTGTATGTTTAGTGATTTGATTATTATGTGGCGAGGGGACTTTTTTTTTGGATCCAGTCTATTTGGTGTTTTGTAACCTTGTATCTTTTTAGGCATTTCCTTCTTTAGGTTGGGGAAGTTTTCTTCTATGATTTTGTTGAATATATTTTCTGTACCTTTGAGGTGGTATTCTTCTCCTTCTTCTATCCATATTATTCTTAGATTTGGTCTTTTCATGGTGTCCCAAATTTCCTGGACATTTTGAGTCATGACTTTATTGGCTTTAGTGTTTTCTTTGACTGATGAATCGATTTCCTCTATCATATCTTCAACGCCAGAGATCCGCTCTTCCATCTCTTTCATTCTGTTGGTTATGCTTGCATCTGTAGTTCCTGTTCGTTTACTCAGATTTTCCACTTCTAGCATTACCTCAATTTGTGTCTTCTTTATTGTCTCGATTTCAGTTTTCAGATCTTGAACTGTTTCTCTCACTTGTTTAATTGCTTTCTTTTGGCTTTCTTTAAGGGATTTACTGATTTCTTCCCATTTTTTTGTTTGACTTTTCCTCGAATTCTTTAAGGAAACCTTTCATTTATTCTTTAAAGATCTCTATCATCTTCTTAAGGTCATTTTTAAGGTCGATTTCTTCTGTGTCTTCTGTGTTGGGATGTTTAGGTCTTGCTGATGTAGGTTCTGATGGAGCCATATTGGTTTTTATGTTGTTGACTGTATTTTTGAACTGGCATCTACTCATCTCTTTCTCCACTTGGTGCAAGCGGTGTCTGAGGGAGCCTCTGTTGGTCTGATCGATACTCTTGGTCCAGTGGCAGCTCTTGGTTTAATTGGTGCTGATGAACTCTTTGTCTCAGGGAGTAGCTCTTAGTCCAATGGGCGCTTGTGGGCTCTGTCTCAGAGAATAGCTGCAATCTTGGTGTGGGTGGGTTGGGAGGGGTGGAGCTTGTGGGTTACGGGTCTAGTGAGGGATGGTGCTAGTCTGACCTGTCTGCAGTAGGTCTGCTTGCCCACTGGCCTGAAACTGGGACTGCAATGGGTGGTGGTGTAGGGATGCAGGGTTGTGCCCCTGGGCCCAAAGCCTAGGGGCTGGGGTGTTCGGGTATGAGGATAGAGACTCACCTCTTAGTCCAATCGGGTGCTGGCGGGCTCTGTCTCAGGGGACAGCTGCAGTCTTGGAGGGTGGGTGAGGTTTGGGGGAGGTGGGGCTTTGGGTTACAGGGTCTGGTGGGGGATGGTGGTAGTCTGACCTGTCTGTAGGAGGCCTGCCTATTGGCTTGAGACTGGGACAGCAATGGGTGGTGGTGTGGGGGTACAGTGCTGTGCCCCTGGGCCCCACCTAGACAAAGACTCACCTCTTAGTCCAATTGGGCACTGGCAGGCTCTGTCTCAGGGAACACTTGCAGTCTCGGAGGGTGGGTGGGATTTGGGGGAGGTGGGGCTTGTGGGTTACAGGGTCTGATGGGGGATGGCGGTAGTCTGATCTGTCAGCCAACTGGCCTGAAACTGGGACTGCAATGGGTGGTGGTGTAGGGGCCCATGATTGTGCCCCTGGGCTCAAAGCCTAGGGGCTGGGGTGTTTAGGTATGAGAATAGAGACTCACTTCTTAGTCCAATCGGAGCCTGGCGGGCTCTCCATATCCCCCCTTTTTTTTTCTTTTAGAAAGAGATCGACTATGACTAGTAACAGTTTGTAATCAGACCCCCTAAACAAAGACAAACATCAATAATCCAATTTTTGGGAATGTGGGCATAGTTTTCTAGGCTACTTCCTGCTGATTGGGGGACACTGTTAATCTTTGAGGGACCCTGAGGAAATTTAGAATTATAGTTAAATCTTGCCTGTAGTAGTCTGTGAGGCTGCATCATTTCAGCCAGTTGCCTTGAAGCTGTTCTGGATGTTGGATCACCTGGGCCATTGCTCCCATTGGAGACCTCTCAGGGGATCTTCCTTGATGGAACCATATTAACCTGGAGGGAATCCACAACTTCTCATCTTCTGTGGAAACAAAGGCAGAACCTCTTTTCCAAAGCAACATATCCTTAGACCCAAATTTTGAAATCAAGATACCTTTAAAATATATATGTTGCTTTAGCTTAGCAGCCCCCACAATCAAATATCTCTCTGCAGTTAAAAATCCCAAAGACAATATATATGAAACTGTGAAGGTTAATCCTTAGCTGCAATGGAGAATCCAGGATATTGGTGATGTTAGGACCATATCTACCAGGGAAAGCTGCAGGCATGGGATGGAACTGGTCCTCTGCAAACAGAGTTGAGGGGTGGCAGTTGCTGTGGATATCGCTCTGTATGCTCTGATTTGGTTGATAAATAAAAAGCTGATTGGCCAGTAGCCAGGCAGGAAGTATAGTATAGGCAGGACAAAGAGAGAGGAGAATTCTGGGAAGAGGAAGGCAGAGTGAGGAGTTGCCAGCCAGACACAGAGGAAGCAAGATGTAAAGATACCTGTAACCCATGAGCCACGTGGCAAGGTATAGATTTATAGAAATGGGTTAATTTAAGTGTAAGATCTAGCTAGCAAGAAGCCTGAGCCATTAGGCCAAACAGTTTTAATTAATATAAGCATCTGTGTGTTTATTTGGGTCTGAGTGGCTTTGGGCCTGGGTGGGACTGGAGAAAATTCCAGCTACAGGCAGTGCCTAAGCCTTTCAGAGCATAGTCAGTTTCATTGGGTACCCCACAGAGTTGTCATGGAGTTGTAGGCTTCGATGTTTGTCCTTCTGGATTTTGGTCTTGCTTTGGTCTGATTTTTCTTTGCTATGTCCCAATTCTTCCATTCTGGAACATAAAATGTTTATTCTGTGCAACTGTATGATAGAAGTATGTTATCTGATTTTTATTGCATATGAGCTCACTGTTAAGAGCTTACCTTGAGTCTCAGATGAGATATGGACTTTGGACTTTTAAACTGATGGAATTGTTAAAGAGTATTATTTTGAAGTTGGATTGCATTTTGCATTATGAGATTAACATGAGACTCTGGATACAAAGTGTGGGAAATTATGATTTAAAGTGTGATGTATTGAGTATCAAGTTGACAGTGGGTGGCGCTGTGATGGCTAATCTCAGCCGTCACTTGAGATCTAGACTCACCCGGGAGATGGGCCTCCTGCATGTCTATGGGAGAGTATTGTGATTAGCCTGAGGTAGGAAGAGCTGTACACTGTAGGTGCGCCATTCGTGGAGATGGGATCTTAGACTGCATAAAAAAGGGAGTGTGATCTGAGCACCATCATGTACTGCTCTCTGCTTTCTGACTCTGCATGTCATGTGACCCGCTGCTTCAAGCTCCAGCTGCTGTGACTTCCCTACGATGATGGACTGTGATTCTGAGCTGAGTTGAAGTAAACCTTTTCCCCTTTGGATGTCTTTATCAGGGAGTTTAATCACAACGACTGGAAAAGCCGTACACCTGCCTACCTGAGGTACCTACCAATGAATTTGAGAAGTTGGTTGATTTATGACTTTCTTTGTTCTGTTACTGTAGAAACTGTTAACCATATTAGAACATGGAATTTGGGGCAACCTATATTTATCTAACTGGACCATAGTCACTCATATTTGGTTCCAGAATAATTGATCTTATTCCCTCTGAGGTAATTTTTCTTTTGAGACAGAGTCTCACTGTGTAGTCCTGGCTAATCTGGAACTTTTTATGTAGACCAGGCTGGCCTCAAACTCAAGAGATCTGCCTGTCTCTGCCTCCCAACTTCTAGGATTAAAGATGTGAATCTTCACACCCAGAAGAATTTCATTTAATAAAAGGATTTAAGTGTGTCTGTGTACATGATGAGTGTCTGAGTATAGGCATGCAAATGCCATGGCACAAATATGGAAGTCCGAGGACACATTTTGGAGTCAGTTCTCCCTGTCCCCTGTCAGACTTGAGGGGCAAGTAGTTTTACCCGAGGAACCATTTCTACAGCCTTACCTGCAGTTCAACTCTAGAATTGGTGCTTGTAAAGTCAAACTGTTACAGTGTAGTTAATTTGCCACTGTGATGGTTACTAGTCTTGTCAATCTAGAAACATTTGTGAAGGGCCCCCCATGGAAGAATTGTATAGATGGAGTTGGCTTGTAGGCAGGACTGTGAGGGACTTTCTAAATTGGGTGACTTGAGGTAGAGAGACCTATCTTGAGTGTGGGTGGCAGCATTTTATGGCTGGATCCTACTTCACTGAATGAAAAGGGCATCGTGAGCTGAGTACAACCATGCAGGAATGGATTTAAAAATGGACACTAATGGGGCAGTGGCACACACCTTTAATCTCAGCACTCGGGAGGCAGAGGCAGGCGGATCTCTGTGAGTTCAAGGCCAGCCTGGGCTACGGAGCTGGTTCCAGGATAGCCAGAGCTGTTACACAAAGAAACCCTGTCTCCAGCTCCACCCCCCAAAACGACCACCACCAACCAAGCAGGCAATGTGTAAACACTAGTCGTTGCTGGGAGGAGGGGGCTGGAGAACAGCAAGAAGGAGAGCGAGAAGGCCAGCGGCATTAAGGTCAGGCCATGGAGACGGACAAGCAGCCCCATGGGTCATGGGGTGTTGTGTGATGGACATTTGGTGGGGAGACACCACACATGCATCCATTCACCCCAAAAAGGGAGCCCACAACAGAGTAACGACCACACCAGCTTCCAACTTGGTGAACCAATGAGGTTTTTATTGGGGTCACTATCAGGAGTGTGGGGGAGGCTTACTGACAAGGAGCAGGGGTAATTCAAAAGCAGCTGCATGGCCAGAAAGCCTACCAGATGTGGGTGATGACTCAGAAGATCTACAGCTCTGGAGCCTTCCTTCTATGAAGCTCTCGGCAGCTCTGTGACTGACTATCTCTTTTTATCCTCCAGTTTGGCTTGTGGAGACTCTTTTCACCTCTCGGTAATAGTTTACTCCTTTCCATACCGCTGGGGAGCAGCCCTCCGTAATTTTCCAAGTGCCGGTTTTCATATAACCCTGTGTTTACCTCCCGAGGCTCAAGGGCCTCCCCTTCCTGCTTGGTGCAAATGCTTCAGTTTGGAGGGAATGTTCTGAGGAAGCTGTTTTACCAGAGGGGGCTTCACAGAGGGAATGAGATCATCCATAATGTCAGGGCAAGCGTGTGTAGAATTTTGGCCAATATTAAACAAACAAAACGACAGAAAGAAAAGTTACGTTGTTCTGTTGGACCTCCTGTTCCCTCTTGTACAAGCTGGGACACCCTGTCTGCCGACTTTCCCCAACCCCTCCGGTGCTGAGAAAACTCTGAACCAAGGAATGGCCCCCAGGTGCCCACCCAGGAATCTAGCTTTTGACCATACTTGGACATAGTCCCAGCTCCTGGCTGGCACATTATCACCCCTCACCTAAGGTCTATAAAACCTCCCTGACTTAGCTGTGTGTGCTCAGCTTCTCTGGCTCTGTTCTTTGGGACTGGTGAACCCACCCTGGGAGCCACACCCAATAAACCTGCATTTATCTGTTTTTAATCTGGTCTGATCTGCTCTTTTGCAGTTGGCAGAAATATATCATCTGCTTTTTGAATTAAACCACAGAAGGCAGAGCAGAATTAATGAAAATCTGTAAGTAACTACATCAGGGGAAGGACTTGGGGTGTGTGTTTAAGTACATTATCTCATTAAGGAGATAATTATTCCTTCCATCTCCTCAGCATGTCTTTAGACAAATTAGCTTGGGGGGGGTGTTATGTGCCTGGCCGACTCAGTTGGATTAACTCTAAAGGGAGTGAACAATAGCACAAAAAGAATATAGATTTTGGGCCAGATTATGACAATGTCTCTCTTCACCTAAGGCCAGAGGTAGAATTTAGATTCTGTTCATTTGAGCAAGAGTGTTCTAGTTTGATTTTTTGTTGCTGTAAATAAAACATTGGCTAAAAGCATCTTGGGGCAGGAAAGGGTTTATTTGGCTTACTGGTCCACGAAGAAAGGAGACAAGGGCAGGAACTCAAGCAGGAACCTGAAGGCAGGAACTGAGCACAGCCTTTGAAGGAATGCTGCTTAAGGGCCAGCATCCCTGGCTTGCTCAGCTAGCTTTCCTATGTGGCCCAGCCAGTGGTTCTCAACCCATTCATCATGAAACCCTTAACAAGCCTCTATTCCCAAAAGTGTTTGTGATTCATAACAGTAGCAAAATTACAGAGAAGTGGCAATGAAAATAATTGTATGGTTGGAGGTCACCACAACAGGAGGAACTATATTAAAGGGTCGCATTAGGAAGGTTGAGAACCCCTGATCCATCGGCTCAGGAACAGCACTGCCCACAGTGAGTTTGGGGCTTCCCCACTAACTAGCGACCAAGAAAATGCCCAACAGACATGGCCAATCAATTCCTTAATTGAGGTTTCCTCTTCCTAGGTGTGTCATGTTGACAACTGAAGCTATTACAATGAGGAACCAGCTTGTCCATGATGGGTCACAGTCACAATAAAGCCCTGATAGCTCCACCTTTCCATACAGTGTTTTTTTTTTTTTTTTCTTGAGACAGGATTTCTCTGTGTAGTTTTGGTGCCTGTCCTGGAACTCACTCTGTAGCCCAGGCTGGCCTGGATCTCTGTGAGATCCGCCTGGCTCTGCCTCCCGAGTGCTGGGATTAAAGGCGTGCGCCACCACCGCCCGGCTCCATATGGTGTTTTAAATCTCAAGGGGGAGACACAAGGCTTCCTGGTCTACACTGACCTAGTAGTGGCCAAGTTCCTATCTCTGCCAAGTACACATAATTAGTGATTCCTTCAAGACAGAGACTTTCCAAAATCCTAAATGTTTGTGATAGAGAAAACAAAAAAGATTAAAAAAAAAAAACCCAAGAAAACAAATAAACTAAAAAAAAACCACATTAAAGCCACCTGCTCCATAAATGACAAAGTCTTAAGGGAAGTAATTTTTGATGTTTCATGGGTCCTCAGGAGCATGTTCCCTACCCCTTCCCGATAAAGAATTTCCTCATTTGTAATAGCCTAGTCCTTGGTTTTCAGGACTTTCTGATCCCGGTAAGGGAGGATTTCTAAATGCCACTTCAAACCCAGATCCCGCAGGCACACCAAACTTGAGCTGTGACTAGCGACAAAGCACCTTCACCTGTAAAATATACCCTTTTGAAAGTGGCAGGTCAGTCCACAGGTGGAAAGAAGCGTCGATTCTTTCTATTTTGGGGGTTTCTCTAGTTCAGACGGAAAAAAAGGACTCCTGTCATTTGCTTACGCGAAGGCAAAACAGACTTGGGGCGTGGCAGACGGAGGCCGGTGCCGGAGACCCAGGGGGCGGGGCGTGGGGGGCGGGGCCAGGTGGAGCCGCCCCTCTAATTCGTGGCCGCTTCCACTCGCTCACCTGGGCGGAGCTTCGTCTTCGCCTGACCTCGGAAGGAAGGGGGCGGTCCCTTCGGGGCGGAAGTCGCAATGCATTGTGGGCTCGCCGGCAGCCTCGGAGTCGAACCTGAATGAAAGTGGCGCGCCGCTGAGGAGCCGGGTGGGGCAGCTGGCGCTGGCGTTCGGGCCACTGGCTCCAGAGCGGTCGGCTAGGTGGCGGTGTGCGGCGCAGACATGGCTTACAACAAGATCCCGCCGCGGTGGCTGAACTGTCCGCGGCGCGGCCAGCCGGTGGCAGGTACCCGGGAGGGGGCTGCGGGCGGGTTCGAATCCCACTACTGCGGCCGGGCCTGGGGACCCGCGCGCTCGGCGGCGGCCAGTCCGGGCTCCTTCCTGCAAGACTGAGCAGTGAGGACGGGAGCTGGACGGGAGGCTTCCGGAGCTTAAAGTTCGCGAACCTCTGTGGCCGTTTTGAGACTGCGTCTGGCTGTCTGTCTGGCGAGACTTGTTCTCGGAAAGGGCGCACGAGCGGAGTGTGAGTCTTGAGATTGAGGAGAGCTTGAAGAGAAGTGAGAGGCCGGGGAGCGAGGATTTTTGGGTTTTCTTTTCGGTGGACTTTGGTGGAATGTTTTCATCTTGAGTTTGACAGAGTAGCCTCACTCTCGAACTTCAGAGCTTCTTTTTCTAGCCTCCAGAATACCTGGCATTATAGGCCCGTGCCACTGCTTGGCCGAGGGACAGTGACTTAAAAGTGTACAGTTTGGTGAGTTTGGACCACACACATATACCCCAGGGAATACACATGAAATAACCGAGACACAGTTCTCTGGATTTGTAGAGACATTGCAGATGGTAGCCTCAAGGGACCAGGCTCCACACAGTTCCCAGCAACAAGGTTAGATGGCAATTTGGAACTATGTCGACTGGACCTAGGAGCCAAAAGCATTTTTTTTTTTTAATAATAAAATTGAGGAAGAATTGCTCGAACTGTTTACACTGGATTTACTGTTATAGAATAATTGTCGGACAGTTGTTTGCAGATCTTCCCTGCTAAGCCTTCGTTTCTGAGTTCTCAGTCAGGCATCAACATTTCCTTTCCATCTTTCTAGCTTTTGGTTTTTCGAGACAGGATTTCTCTGTGTACCTTTGCGCCTTTCCTGGAACTCACTCGGTAGCCCAGGCTGGCCTCGAACTCACAGAGATCCGCCTGGCTCTGCCTCCCGAGTGCTGGGATTAAAGGCGTGCGCCACCACCGCCCGGCAAGAAAGATAATTTAAACAAATTGTAGTGTGAGGAAATTAAAAAAGCAAACCTTTTTATTCTCACCACACTCATATATGTGTTTCAGTTATAATGATATTTTTTGATAGTCCTATTGTCTTCAGTCAAGTTAATCATTTTGAGTCTTTTAAGAAATATTTATTTACAGTCCTGGTGGCACATGACTTTAATCCCAGCACTTGGGAGGCAGAGACAGGTAGATCTTCCGAGTTTGAGGCCAGCCTAGTCTACAGAATGAGTTCCAAGATAGTAAGAGCTACACAGAGAAACCCTGTCTCAAAAAACCAAAAAGAAAAGAAAAAAAAAAGGAACAGTTAATTATTTAGTAATGTTGGGGATTTAGTAATATTGAGGAGTGTTGCGAGGAAGGGATAGAAGCCCAAACTCCCCAAGCCTTGTGTTATGGAGGGCAAGGAAGTTTTTCAGAAAGAGGGTTGTTGGGTGCATAAAATGCTGCTGAGATGTTAAGGTGCTGGTAGTTGTTGACAACTGTGAGAAGTGTTTTTTTCTACCTCCCAAGATGTAATCACCTTTGGAAGGAGAGGGATTTAAAGGAGTTGGGGGGAGAATTCTAACTAGACTGCATGAGAACTCAAAATTAGTGTGAATTAGGTGTAGTTATGGACAGATGAAGTCATTACAGTTTTGTCTACATGTATAAATAAGTGTTTGTATTCATTTTATTTTCCTTTTTTGAAGTTATGGTTTCAATATTTAGTTCAGGTTGGTATGAAACTTGGTATTCAATATTTAGAACTTAGAGAGATCTGCTTGCCTCGGCCTTTTGAGTGCTGGGATTAAAGGAGTGCACTACTATACCTGATGGGCTGGAGATGTGACTCAGTAGTAGAGCACTTGGCCAGCATGTAAGAGGGAGGAAAGAAGAAGAAGTGAGGAATGAAATTCAAGCACAGCCTGGGAGAATTTGTTTGGGTCTTGTTCTTTTCTGGTCATGTCTATTCAGGGTTCTAAATGTGTCATGTTTCAATGCCATTTCTTTCCTTAGCTTTAGAAAATACTCTGCCATGATTGGACTGAAAGTTTCCTGTGTCCTTAGTCTGCATCTTAGTTCCTTCTTTTACAGCACAGATTTCTAGGTTTGGTATCTTTTGTTGTTCATCTTGAGTATTGTAATCATAATCATTCATTTCTTCTTTATTATCTGGACGTAGTAATTCCTTAGCCTTGTCTTCATTTATTGATATTCTTTCTTCCACTTGGTCTATTGTGATGCTTTCCATTGTGCTTTTTATTGAGCCATTGAATCTGAACTTTGGGTCCTGGAGAAATGTCTCTTGTTGCTCTTATAGAGGACTCAGGTTCAGTTCACAGCTGTCTGTAATCTTAGTTCTAGGGAATAATGTCTTCTGGTCTCCTGCCATACAAGGCACGCATGTGATCTACATAAATAAACATAGGCAAGACACATGAAATAAAAATAAATAAATCATTAAAAACAAACACAAACAAGTGTGAATTACTGCAGTTGGTTCTCTCATCAACAACAGCCAAAACGTTGAATTCTTGCTTGTCATTCCAATCATTTCAATACTTTTGGCTTCAGTTTGGAAGAGTTACTGACTTTTGGAAGAATTGTGCTGTCCTGCTTTTTTTTTATGTTTCTTGGGTGTCTATGTTGCCCATGCTGTGATTAGTGCACCTATAGGTGGTTAGCACTTCTGGCATTAGCTGAAGGTCTTAGTGAGCACCTTTGAGGGTTCAGTCCAAAGCACTGCTCAGATAGGAGGAAAACTGCTGTAACAGTAATAACATCAAAACAAACCAGATAGAGAAATACAATAAAAATCAACAAGACAGTATACACTACCAATAAATATGAAAATATGAAGTTAAAAATAAATAATGGGGCTGGTGAGATCAGCTGGTAAAGGTGCTTGCTACCAAGCCTGGTGCTTGAGTTCAATCTCAGAGTCTCCAGGCTGGAAGGAGAGGACAACTTCAGGAAATTGTCATCTGACCTCCATGTGCAAGCTGGTGGACACATATACACATAAATAAATCAATCCATGTAACAAAATTAAAATGATACTGTTACCAATTAAAAATTTTAATTACATTTATTTAGTAATAGCCAGGTGTGGTGGCACACATTTGTAATTCCAGCATTTGGCATGGGGAGTTGGGCTCAAACCCAGCCTGGGCTACATTGTGAACTCTAAGCCAACCCCTGTGGAATGGCTCAGTAAGTAAGGTACTTGCCACCAAGCTTTACCACCTGGGTTTGATCCCTGGAGCCCATAAAGGAGAAGGGAACTCTCTTTCCTCAAGGTTGTTTGGTGTTCATAAATAAAATAAGTAGATGTTTAAAAAAAAAACACTGAAAAAAATGAGATAAAGGAGTATGGTAGAGAAATGGGAAGAAAAGTTAAAGGAAAAGTGAGGGGCTGGAAAGGTGGCTTAGCAGTGAGAACATGTACTGCTCTTGCAGAGGACTCATGTTTGGTTCCCAGCATCCACATGGTGGCTAACAGCTGTCCATAGCTCTAGTTCCAGTGGATTCAACACCCTTTTCTGGCCTCTGAAGGCCCTGGGCACACATGTGGTACACATACACACACTTAGGCAAACATAAAAGAAAAATACATGTTAATAAAAATATGACAAGACAAGAGGAAATATGAGGAAACAGGTAATAATAACAGATATTATTAGATTCTGGACCACCGTGGCTGCTCAGAGTCAAAGCACTTGCTCTGTAAGCCTGATAACTTAAGTTTGATCCTCAGAGCTACAGTGGAAGGAGAGAATTGACTCCACTGTTGTCTTCTAACTTTCATACATGTTTAGTGACACATGCATCAGCATTCATACACATCTCTCCCTCCCGTCTCTGTCACACACACACACACACACACATCATAAATGAAAATTTTTGAAAATAAAGATATTATCAGACTCTGCCCTACAGCTACTAAAAGAATGATGCCATTATTAGCTGAGATGAGGAAAAACCAGTAAAAAGAGTTTGAATATTGAGAGATCAAATTTGGATATCAAATCAGAGATGTCTGTTAAATTCAGAGAGTAAGACCGGTGGTTTGATAATAAAATTAAGAAAAGTTTTTAAATTTTTTGTTAATTTTTATTTTCTTTTTTGAGACAGAGTCTCCCTACGTAGTCCTGGCTGTCTTGGAACTCCATATGTAGACCAGGCTGGCCTTGAGCTCACAGAGATCCACGTGCCTCTGCCTCCTAAGTACTGGTATTAATGGCGTGCCCTAACACAATAATTAACGTTTTTGATACAGGGTCTCTTATAGTTCATACTAGCCTTGAATCCACTATATATCTAGATCCCCTGCCTCTACTTTTCAAGCTGAGATTATAGGAATGTCCTTTCATGCATGTCCACCTAAGAGAGAGGTTTAGATTGGAGATAAACGTTTACTCATCAGAACTGGGTATGGGGGTGTATAACTGTAATCTCAGCTCTCAGGAGGCTGAGGCAGGAGGTTAGTCTGGATTGTGCATAGTGAGTTCCAGGCCATCCAGGGATACAAGGGGAAAAAAAGCACATCTTTAGCTATTAACCTTATGAGAGTAGATGAGACATCAAAGGAGTGAATGCAGATGGAAAAGAAGTGTAAGACAAAGCAGGAAGCTACAGTAGGGCCAGGTAGAAGAACCTAAGGCAATGCTAAGCAGGTATAAGAGAAAGCAAGAGGTGTAGGAAAGTCCTGAAAGAAAATGATCTAAGAATTCATTCTTGAGCTAGAGAGATGGCTCAGTTGGTAAAGTATTTTCTTGCAGGCATGAAGATCTGAGTTGGTTTCCTAGTGCCCAAGTAAAAAGCTTGGTGTTGTGCATGCTTGTAATCCTAGCATTGGGGAAGCAGAGATGGGCAGATCCCTGGGGCTATTTATGTAGCCTAATCTGACAGCCAGTGTTCCCAGTGAGAGATAGTTTAAAAAATTGAAAGGTGAGTGTCTCCTAAGGAACAACACCAGAGCTGACCTCTGGCTTCCACATACATACATAGGTATATGTATGCATATACATGTGATTTCACAACACACACACACACACTTAGGCATGCAAAAGAAAGTTCCTCTTTCAAAAAAATTAATCAGTTGTGTCCCCTCCCCCCCCATGTACTGAATGAAGATTGAACCTATGGCCTTGTGCATTCTAGGCAATACTCTTTCAATGAGTTTTATCTACATTCCTTACTATTTTGGCTTTGAATTCTTTCTGCAACCCAGGTTAACTTCGGTGTTTTGATCCTCATTTTTCTGAATAGTTGGAATTATTGGTCTTTACCAGCAGGCTTGGACAGTTGTTTCATATATTTGAGAGTTCAAGTAAGTTGAGAAATGAGACTTGACCATTGAATTTAGCAATGTGGAGGAATGCTCAATGCTTTTGAGTTTTATAAAAAACAAAAATTAAAAAAATGTCATACTTGGGTGAATGGCTTTTTTTTTTTTTTTTTTTTTTTGGACAGGGTTCCTCTGTGTAACCCTGGCTGTCCTGGAACTCAGTTTGTAGACCAGACTGGCCTCAAACGCAGAAAGATCCGATTGCTTCTCCCTCCCAAGTGCTGGGACTAAAGGTGTGTGCCACCAGGCCTGGCCAGGGTGAATGACATTTTAGTTAGCTATTCTTGTTGTTCATATTATGTTTGAAAATATAAATCAGTTTAAGTAGTGCATTATTTATATTTCTATTACTATGACAAAATTCCTGAGGTAATCAACTTGTAATAAAGAAGAAAGGTTTTGGGCTCACTGGTTAAGAGTGTTTGCTGCTCTTACAGAGGACCCAGGTTTGGTTCCCAGAACCCACTTGGAAGGTAACTTCAGTTCTAGGGGCTCTGATTTTTCTTTTGGTTTCCCAGGGCACCAAACACCTATGTGGTGCACATATATACATGTAGACAAACACACATAAAATAAAAATGAATACTTAAAAAAGAAGAAAGGTTGTCTGGGCCTGGTGGTGCACACTTGTAATCAATCCTGCCTATTCAGGGGGCTGATCACAAGCTCAAGGCTAGCTTGACTAACATAATAACCCCTGTCTCAAAATTAAAAACAAAACCAAAAAGGGTTGGGGATGCAGCTCAGTGTTAGAGCACTTAACTAGTATGCACAGAGCCCTAAATATAGTCCATATTACCACAAAAAGGGGAAAAAAGAAGATGATTACTTTTTTTTGAGACACATTCTTTCTATATAGCTAGGTTGGCCTAGAACTTGGGATGCTCCATCCTCTGTGTCCTCAGTGCTGGCATTAGAGGCATTTTCAAGTGATGCAAGAATCTGTTTTTTTTTTTTTTTTTTTTTTTTCTGGTTCATAATTTGAGAAGTTTCAATCTGTAGTTACATACCCTGCTCCTTTGGGTCTTGAGGACATCTAGTAAGTCAGAACATCATGACAGAGATGGTATGGCAGAACAAACTGTTCTCTTCTTGGTGGCCAGAAAGTAAAGAAGGGTCCAAAATCAAGGTATAACCTTTAAGGATATGCTTCTTTCAGGGACTTCTTCCAAATAGACAACTCCTGTGAGTGTTTCTGTCACCTCCTAGTAACTCATTAAGTTAGGAATCTATGAATGAGTGAATTTGTTCATGAGGTCAGAGCCCTCATGATCCACTCACCTCTAGATGTTGTGTCTGTGAACACTGCCACATTAGGGAATAAACCTTCAGCACTGGATGTTTGAGAGATTTAAGAACTACAAATCAGCTGTAATGTAATCTCAGCACTTGGTAACAAAGGCAGGAGATTCATTGCTAGTTCAAAGCCACCTTATCTATATAGTGATAGCCTGGGCTATATCATGAGGCTCCCTCTTTTTCTTTTTTCTTTTTGTTTTTTTGAGACAGGGTTTCTCTATAGCTTTGGAGCCTGTCCTGGAACCCACTATGTAGACCAGGCTGGCCTTAAACTCAAAGAGATCCGTCTACCTCTGCCTCCCTAGTACTAGGATTAAAGGTGTGTGCCACCACCACCTGGCATGAGACTCTGTCTTAAAAATAGTCAAAAATCTAAACCATGACAAATAGGTATTTAAAAATTGCTTATTTAAGGTGATTTCCCTGGACTTATACTGTTAAAAAAAAAAAGGCACCAAACAAACAGTCTTTAGCAAGTGATTTTGGTTAATACTATTTTAACACTATAACAAATCCTCCATGATCTTTTTCCCGAGATGTAGATAAAGTTCAAAGATGGCAATACTTTACAACCCTCACATATGACCAGGGCTGGGAGAGTCCTTTAGTTAGTAGATGACTTGCCTAGCATGCACAAAGCCCTGGTTTTGATCTCTAGCATTACATGAACCAGTTCTGTTGGGGGAGTGCCTAGGATCCCAGCACTCTGAAAAGTGAGGTAGGAGAATCAGGAGTTCAGGGTTATTTCCAACTACATATCAAGTTTGAGGCTAAACTTGATAATCCCTGCTTTAAATAACAAATAAACAAACAACAACAACAACAACAAAAGAAAGCCCCAAATACCAAAGCCATGTAATTAAGAACTTGAAAAAATTGAGTTAAACTGGATGTGTTGGTACACACTTGTAACTCCAGCTTTTGGGAGATTGGTATATTTTGTGAGATACTATTCCTGGGTAGATGTGAATATCTATTCCTGCTTACCCCAGATAGGGAAATGACAATAGACAAGAAGTAAGGATATTACCAAAGTCCAACTTGGTGAGCTAATGAGTTTTATTGGGGTTATTGCTTACAGGAGCAGATGACTCTAGTGGTTTAAAGTTTAGATTCCTTAAAAAAAGGATTTTTTTATTTATGTTTTATTTATGTATATGTGTGTGAGCCGGTGTAAGTTTACGTGCACCATGTGCGTGCAGGAGTCTGTGGAGGCCGGAAGAAGGAATCGTATCCTTTGGAACTGGAGTTACATGCGGTTGTGAACCACCATGTGGATGCTGGGAATTGAACCCAGATCCTCCACAAGAGCAATAAGTGCTCTTAACAGCTCAGTCATCTCTCCAGCCCCAAGTTTAGATTCTTTATGGAAGTTACATTAATTGGTAATTTTTCTTTGTTTATATTGTCAAATTCTAGAATTAATTCAAATTAATTAATCTGTGTTTCAGAGTTTCAAAATAGTCTCATTTTAAAATATTGTTCATTGTGAAAGTACATTATGGGTAGTTGCATTCATACTTTTGGGTTTCATTTTAAGATATTACCAAAGTGGGGGTGGGATGTAGTTCATTTAATATAATGTTTGCTTACCACTGTGAAGCCCTGGGTTCCATACTCAGCACTGCATAAAGCCAGGCCAGTGGTACAAGAGAATCAGAAAATCAGGTCATCCTCAACTACACAGTGAGTCTGAAGCCAGCCTGGCATATGCGAGCCTGTGCTTTAATGAAAAACAAAGACAAAATGTTATTTTAAGAAGGCAGGTTTGAAATAGCAAATTATAGAATTTTAGTCCTTTCTTTAAATAATGAAAATTATCAATCACCTTAATGTTTAGGAAGATTCTTACCTCTGAAGACAATGCTGGGGCCAAGATATGATAGTCAAGTTGCTGAAGAAAACCGGTTCCATCCCAGTATGCTCTCAAATTATCTAAAGAGTCTGAAGGTAAGAATCAAAGCTCTTTGCTACTAATGTAGTATTCCCTCCCTGTTTTAATTCTTCAAGGGCTTTCCTGTGAGGGATATGTGTGTACACATGGGTATAGAGGCCAGAAGACAACCTTGTGTATGGTTCCTCAGGTGCTGTTCACCTTTTTGTTTTTGAGATAAGATTTCTCATTGGTAGATTCTTTTCATGTATGTATTTATTTCCAGAAGCTTCTACAGCAGTAGGTTTCCATATGATTTCTAAAATGACCTTTAGTGTTAGTTGTCCCTCCCCATATTCCCTCCTCTTTTCTCCCTTACTCCTGTCCTTCCTCCCTCCCCTCATTTAATCCTCTAGTCTACTTTCCCCCTTATTTCTCCCTAGCACTATATTCTATTTTCTCCTTCCTTGGGAGATCCTCTCCTCCTCACTGGTCCATTACTAGGTTCCTAACCCCTGTGGCTATTCAGTTTGTAGCACACATATTGAAAACTTAAAACTAATTTCTATATATAAGAGAATAGTGTACAATATTTGTCTTTTTGGGTCTGGGTTACCTCTCTCAGGATGAATTATTCTCACTTCATCCATTTACCTGCAAATTTCATTTTTTTTAATAGCTGAATAATATTCCATTTTGTAAATAAATTACATTTTCATAGTCCATCAGTTGATGGACATCTAGGCTGTTTCCAATTTCTGGCTTTTATGAATAGAGCAGCATTGAACATGGATGAGTAAGTATCTCTGTAGTAGGAAGTAGAGTCCTTTGTTTATGTGCTTAAGAGTAGTATAGCTAGATCTTTATGTAGATCGATTCCCAGCTTCCTGAGGAACTGCCACACTGATTTTTATTAGTGACTGTACCAGTTTGCACTCTCCCCAGCAATGAGTAAGTATTCCCCTTTCCCAGTGTCCTTGCTATCATTGTTTTATTGATCTTGGCCATTCTGACTTGTATAATATAAAATCTCAAAGTCATTTTAATTTGAATTTCTCTGATGTGTAAGGATAGTGAATATTTCTTTGTTTCTCAGCCATTTGTATTTCATCTTTTGAGAACTTTATGCTTAGTTCTGTACCCCATTTTTTAATTAGTTTATTTTCTTGATGTTTAGTTTTTTAAGTTCTTTATGCTTTCTAGATACTAATCTATCAGATGTATAATTGGTAAAGATCTTTTCTCATTCTATAACCTACTACTCTGTTCTGAATGATGGTGTCCTTTGCCATACAGAACTTTTCAGTTTCATGAGGCACTATTTATTGATTGTTGTTCTTAGTGCCTGTGCTATTGGTGTCCTGTTCAGAAAGTTCTTTCCCATGCCAATGAGTTCAGGTCTATTTCCCACTTTCTCTTCTATCAGATTCAGAGTATCAGGTCTTATGTTGAGACCTTGATCCATTTGGATTTGAGGCTGCTGTGGAAAGTACTATTTCCCTGTTTTTTTCTTAGTATGTCTGTCATTTGCATATAGGAAGATTACTGATTTTTTTGTGAGTTAAGTTTGTATCCTGCTACTTTTCTGAAAGTGTCAGCTGTAAAGTTTCTTGGTAGAATCTTTAGGATCTTTTATATATAAAATCATATCTTCTGCAAATAAGAATACTTTGACTTTTCCCTTTCCTGTGCATATCCCCTTCAGTTGTCTTTTTGTTCTAGCAAAGACTTCAAGTACTATATGGAATAGGTAAGGAGAGAGTGGACATCCTTATCTTGTTCCTGATTTTAGTGGAAATGTTTTTTTGTTTCTCTCCATTTATGTTGATCTTGACTGTTAGCTTGCTTTACATCACTAGTCCATCCTGGACTTTTATCTTGAAGGAATGTTGAATTTTGTTAAAGATGCTTTCTGCATCTGATGAGATGATCATGTGATTTTTGTCTTCTATCTGTTTATGTGGTGGATTTACACTTATAGATAATATAAGGCCTTCAGTAGGTAAATCAATTCAGCTTCAGTTTCATTGGTTATATTTTCTTGCCATCTTTCAAATTATGTATGACAGAATGTTGTGGAGGATATGTGAACTAACTCTTTCTGGAGCTCAGTTTAGGCATTTATTTCTTCTCTCTTTCTCTTTCCCCTCTATTTTATTTTATGGATTTTTGGACAGAGTCTCATGTGACTTAGGCTGTGCTTAAAGTTGCTATATAGCTGAGGATGACCTTGAAGTCTTGTTTCTCCTGAGTCTACCTTCTGTGTACTAGGCATGAGCCATTACACTAGGCTTTGGAACTGCATTTTAAAAATAACCATTTAGATTATAATTATATTCTCATTTTTATTGAAAATGAAGTTAGGATTTTAATTTATTTTCAAACCCTTATCTTGTTTTTTTCTGATATCCAGGAAGAGAAATATACGTGCAGAGGCCAGAGGTTGATGTCTGATGTCTTCCTCTATCATTCTCCAACTTATTTTTTTGAGACAAGGTCCTTCACTGAACCTGGAGCTTTCTGATTTGGCTAGACTAGCCGGACAACAAAGCCCCGAGGATCATCCTGTCTCCACCTCCCAGCTCGGGGATTACAGGTGTGTGTTACCACACCTGCCTTTTTATGTGGGTGCTGGGGATCCGAACTCAGGTTCTCATGCTTGCATAGCAGGCTCTTTGTCCACTGAGCTATCTCCTCAGTTTTCATTTTTTTTTCCCCCCTCTGTGTAGCCCTGGCTGTCCTAGAACTTCATCTGTAGACCAGGCTGGTCTCAAACTCAAGAGTTCTGCCTGCTTCTAGGATTAAAAGTGTGTGCCACCACACTAGGCTTCTGTTTTCGTTTTTACCGTGCTTCTTTAGAAGGAGTATAGTTCTAGGCATTAGTATATTTTTAGGAAATAGAAGAATAAATTAAATTGAAAAGGAACACACATTTGTTGCATAAATGGCTTCTTAACATATTTTAAGGCTGGATACAGTATAGTGAATAGATATAAGTAGCAGTTGTGGTGGCTACTTCAAACCTGGATGATGTGCACCTGGGGTTAGAGCTGTGCTCTTTCAGAAGAGTGCTGTCCTGCTTCTAAGCTTCAGGCTTCTAAGGACCAGAGGTAGATACAGAAAACAGTGGCAGTCTTTGCCTCTTTGAATTCACATTGTTGACAGTGGAGTCTGTTTTGCTTATACTGTCTGTCCTCCTTAGTTTAGAATTACTTTCCAGTGCCTGCCTAGCTCTTGTTTCTGGAGTACTTGGACTCTTAGTTGAGAAGGTACTTTCCACTGTCAGTTGCTTGGTAGCAGTGAGCATGCACTCCTGCTCAGTGGAGCGGATGAGCTCTGCTCTTGTCACCTACTCATTGTTTGGAATAGATGGAGTAACTAGCAAATTCACTTCTTTTTAAAGGTTAAAATGAGCTTGTTGGTGGATCTGACAAATACTTCAAGGTTCTATGATAGAAATGACATAGAAAAAGAAGGAATCAAGTATATCAAACTTCAGTGTAAAGGGTAAGTTATAAGTTACTAACATTGAAAACTTTAATTGAAGTTTGTAATTTCTTTTCCAAGCAACTTCTGTTTGTGTTCTCAGACATGGTGAATGCCCCACGACTGAGAATACTGAGACATTCATTCGCCTGTGTGAGAGGTTTAATGAAAGAAGCCCGCCTGAACTTATAGGTATGCTTGACTTCCTTAGGACAGTCCCCCTGATTTCTGTTACAGAAATTCACAAACATACAGAAGTAGTAAGTAAAATAAGACTCCATGTACTCAGTAATTACCATTTGCTGATATTTTCATATTCCCACTGGTGTATATTGTATGTACATGTTTATGTGAGTGTGTGTGTTTGTGTAGCTTAAGACAGGGTCTCTCACTAACCTGGAGCACATCAGTTTGGTTAGGGTTGCTGGCCAGTGAGCAGGGGTCTGCCTGTTTCTGTGCCCTGGTGCTGGCGTTAGTGATGTTTACTGTACCCAGCTTTTTATATCGGTGCTGGGGATCTGAACTCAGATCCTCAGGCTTGTGTGGCAAGGTATTTTCTGACTGATTCATCTTCTCTGACCTTTTTTTTTTGGTGTATTTTAAAGGAAATCATAGAAGTCATGTCATTTCATTAAGAATATTTTAGTATGTATTTTTAATTGTTAAGGGATTTTGGTTTTTATATAATCACCTTGCAATTAGTATACCAAACAGAATAGTTACAAATTCCCTAATGTCATCTAAAACCAGTCCACTTTAAGATTTCCTCACTTAATCTAAACTTTCTTTTTAAATTTTATTGTTTTGGGACAGGGTGTGGAATGACCTCTGGTCTCCATATAGTCACACAAAGAAAAAGAAAAAGAAAAACAACTGCAACAATTGGTTATTTCCTGTGTACTGTGAAGCATACAGAGCCGTCTATACAATATTTCTGTCTGAAGTGCTAGAATGCATCTGGATATGAATTTAGTAATGTTTCTAATCTAAATTCATGGACTATATAATAGACAAAGAAATAGTTTATAGGTTAGAAATCCATAGTCTGTACATCCAAAATTCAAAATGCTTTTAAACTACAAACATTTTTAATATAGTTATAACACTACAAATAGCAGATTTCTCCCATGAAATTTTGTTTAAAATTTTGTTAAGAGTAGTTCTACAATATTACTTTCAGGCTAGGTTTTTATGAAGCATAAATTACTTTCATATTTAGACATGAATTCAATCCCCAAAATAAAATTTCCAAAATTGGAAAAGAAAACCAAGACCTAAACCACTTCTGGTCTCAAGCATTTTGTATAAACTGTGATTAATACCATGGGAAAACAAGCAGAGGAATTTAGAGTGTAGATTATTTTTACAAGAAAATGACTTATTTCTCTAGGAAACTTTTTTTTTTCTTTTTTTCTGGAGACAGGGTTTCTCTGTGTAGCCCTGGCTGTCCTGGAACTCACTCTGTAGACCAGGCTGGCCTTGAACTCACTGAGATCTGCCTACCTCTACCTCCCGATGTGCTGGGATTAAAGGTGTGTGTCACCACCACCCCACCTTATCTAAGAAACTTTTAATGGCTTGAAAAAAAGAGAAACTAGAGAGACAAGGTACAACAACAGAATTTCATATGTGAATGTTGTTAGATTGTGTTTCGAGAAACTAACTTTAGAAAGGCATTGCTGGGGCTGGAGAAATGGCTCAGAGGTTAAGAGCACTGCTTGCTCTTCCAAAGGTCCTGAGTTCAATTCCCAGCAACCACATGGAGGCTCACAACCATCTTTAATGAGATTTGGCACCCTCTTCTGGCCTGCAGGGATACATGAAGGCAGAATACTGTATACATAATAAATAAATAAATCTTTAAAAAAAGAAAAAAAAGAAAGGCATTGCTGGCCTGCGTATGGTGATGGTTCTCTTTTACCTCATTCTAGTGTTTGAGAGGCAGAAACAGGGAGAGTCTATGAGTTTGAGGCTAGCCTGGTCTATCTAGCAAATTCTAGGACAGCCAAGTATACATAAAGAGACACTGTCTCAAAAGAAAAAAAAAAAAAGCTGAGTATAAGTACAAATAGCTGTCAGGTTTTCCTTGCCCAGCAAGCCTTTCCTGCTAAACCATCTTACTGGCCTCCAGAGGATTTTGTGGAACTGTGTTTGGCATTACTTTCTTAGGATATCCCATGTGTTAGCCACTGATTGATTTATAGTTTGCTACATGTGCTTTTTGATTACTATATTTACATTTGAACATATTCTTACTATCTGTTCTTTCTTTGTATCCTTGTTTATGAGGGTTGTTTATGTAAAATATTTTATTTTTAATATTAATGATTATTTTATGTTATGAAGGTGAAGGTGAAATAATTTGGCTCAGCTAATAGTCATTTTCAAAACTGTCATTTTAACTAACAAAAACACTTTTGTAGAGAAATCTTACATGTAGAAATGAGATGAAAATGATACTTACTTTATTCAGTTTTTGAGATAGGCTCTTTGTAGCCTATGCTGGCCTGGAACTCAGAATCCTTCTGCTTCTACCTTCTGAGGGCTGGGTTTTTGAGAATGTACCACAATGCTGGAAGTTGAACTCAGGGCCTAAATATTGCACCTTAGTTGTTACTCAAACAGTTTTTTAAAAACATTTGCGTGTGTGTGTGTGTGTGTGTGTGTGTGTGTGTGTGTGTGTTTGCCTGTGAATGTGCCTGTGCCTGTGACTGTGACTGTGTGGGTGTATATCTGCCACAGCAAGTATGTGGGGGGGTTAGAGGGCAATTTACAGGAGTTGGTTCTCTCCATATACAGATTTTCAGGATTAAACTCAGGTGGTTAGGCTTATGACAAGCACTTTTACCTGCTGAGCCATTTTGTTGCTCTCTCTCTTTTTTTAAATTAGATGTGGCTTTATGCCCTAGGCTGACCTCAAACTTGCCAAATTCCTGCTTCATTCTCCTAAACATTGGGATTTCTGGTGTAGAGTACCACACCTGACTTCTGTGAGAGTTCATTTTGAGTCTGCTGGATAGTCAGTTGATCTGGCAGTAATATTATATTAGTAATGCCATAAAACTCTTAATTACTTTTTTTTTCTTTTTCTTTCTTTCTTTCTTCCTTTCTTTCTTTCTTTCTTTCTTTCTTTCTTTCTTTCTTTCTTTCTTTCTTTCTTTCTTTTTTTTTTTGTCTTGTTTTTCAAGACAGGGTTTCTCTCTGTAGCCCTGGCTATCCTGAAACTTGTGCTGTAGACCAAGCTGGTCTCAAACTCAGAGATCCACCTGTCTCTGCTTCCTGAGTATTGGGATTAAAGACCTGTGCTACCACTGTCCAGCTTTAATTACTATTTCCAAACTCTTATGTTTTGTTTTGTGCTTTGAGACAGGGTCTTACTATGTAGTTCAGACTGGCATCACTCTTGGACTAATCCATCTGCTTCAGGCTCTTAAGTGCTGGAATGAAAACAGGAATGAAAACTTAAAACTGTTAAAATGATCCCCTCCACTCCCCTCCCTCCCTCCTTTTGGAGGCAGAGTCTCCTGTAGCCTAGCTTAGCCTTAGCTTGATGTATAGCTGAAGATGACCTTGAACTTCTGATCATCCTCATTTATTTCCTAAGTGCTTTAATTACAGGGTGTACCACCACGCCCAGGAAAATAATCTTGAATATATTCTGAAAGAAGGTTTAAGAAAAATACATTTATTTTCTTCATGTGTTTCTTTCTTGTAAACATTTGTATAAGTCCCATGTAAGGATACACTCAGTTGGTTTATAAAGCACTTCAAAATAGTATAGGTTTACTATACTGAGTTAATTAAGTTATCTACAGCTGTCTTAGTAAGTATGTGTTTTATTGCTGTGAAGAGACACCATGACCATTGACAACTCTTGTAAAGGAAAGCATTTAATTGGGGCTGGCTTACAGTTTCAGAGGTTTAGTCCATTGTCATGGCAGGGAGCGTAGTGGCTTGCAGGTAGATCTGGTACTGGAGAGGTAGCTGAGAGTTCTCCATCCGGAATGTCAGACAGCAGGAAGAGAGTGACACTGGGCCTGGCTTGACCTTCTGAAACCTCCACACCCAGCCCCAGTGACACACTTGCTCCAACAAGGCCACATGTACTCCAGCAAGGCCACATGTACTCCAGCAAGGCTATGTGTCGTAATCCTTTCAAATAAGGTGTGAGCCTATGGGGGCCAGTTTCATTCACATCACTATAGCAGTCAATGACTTCAGTTGATTACAGTCAACTACTGTTAATCCTCTGATGATTTTATATCCATATAATTATTTTTGGTCTGATTTTTACTTTCTTTCCCAATATAGTTTGACTGTCTTTCATGTTGATCATAAGAAGGGCTGGAAAAACAGGATCAAAGTTGTGGAATATAGGTGTCTTGTTTTTGTGTGTGTCCTTCTGACCTGTGTGTTTAAAACTAAAATTCTTGAAAATTTTTAATGATAAATTTTAGACAGTAGATAGTTTTAAACCAATAAACTAGTGTATTGTTTTTGAATTTTTGTCTAGTACTCTAAGTTAGATCCTAAGTCACTTAAATTGACAAGCTATTAAGTTAAACGAGTATTTTGAGTGGAATGTACAATTATGTAGTGTAATTAAGTCACTGAACTGTTTGGAAAGCAGTTGTCATTTAAAACAGAATGTGGCCTTTGGAGTGGTTTAGTTTAACCCGAGCTGCTTTCTCTTCTAGGTGTTCACTGTACCCATGGCTTCAACCGGACCGGTTTCCTCATATGTGCCTTTTTGGTGGAGAAGATGGATTGGAGGTATATAGGTTTATTATAGTAGAAGAAGATGTATGTGACAGTTCATGGTGCTTATGAATCCTATAAATGGTGTACTTACTTTTCCATGTTTTTCTTGTATTTAGAATAAGCAGAGGTTGGATCTTCCAATGTTTGTGTTTGTATTCAGCTTTGGAAATGTCTGTTGTTTTCCTTTGAAATTTATTTTCTATAGCTGTTAATTACTAGGAAAAGCATATAATGCTATATGAAGGAAGCATTTTAGGATGGCATTACTCTATTTTAAACAAATCTTGTCTTTATTGAGCATGTTACTTGTAAAGTATATTTTTAGATTTTGAGGGATTAGAACCTAGTTACCAGAAATTCTTATGAGAATAGAATATTGCTGACTGGATTTTCTTATTACTGCTCTAGGTTCATAGTTTATATTTCTAAAACCTTTTACCCAATAGGTCCTTTTTTTTGAATATAGTCAGGCAAAACATAGATCTGATTGTCTGTTTTCTATTTCTTTTACACTCAGTGGTTTTCTGCCTTGTGCATTTTTCAGCTTTGGCCATTCAAAATATTATATACAATAAATCAGACTCCTATGTCAGACTCAGCCAATAGTTACCTCTCTCTCAAGATGTATATTCTTGGTGCCTGGGTCTGGATCTGTTGGTAGTTTCTTAGAAATTAATGTGTTTGTTGACTTTGCTGTTCACATTTTCTTGACTGCTCTTTTCTCTTTGAGACCTTGACCTTCAGTGCTTTATTAAAATTTTTTTTCATTGGCTACCCATGTCTGTCATAAACACTCATAGCAATGTGCTTTAGACATTTATAGTGTACCATATATTTAGAAAGTAACATATATTATAGTGGACCATATATTATAGTGGTCCATGTATTACGGGTGGATGATCTATGTGTACCATATGTTGCAGTGTATTGTGTATGTGTTTTTAGAATCAGTTTATTATTGATTGAAAGCTTTGCTGGTAAAGAAAGACTTTGGTTTGTCTGTTTTATACGCCTGTTACAATTTGAGTATGAATTAATTATTGGTAAGTCCACATAAACGGACACTAGTGAGAAAATTGCATTGTTTTCCGTAGTATTGAAGCAGCAGTTGCTACGTTTGCCCAAGCCAGACCACCAGGAATCTATAAGGGTGATTATTTGAAGGAACTTTTTCGTCGCTATGGTGATATAGAAGAAGCACCACCACCACCTGTCTTGCCAGATTGGTGTTTTGAGGATGATGATGAAGATGATGAGGATGAAGATGGAAAAAAGGACTCAGAACCAGGGTCAAGTACTTCCTTTGGTAAAAGGAGAAAAGAACGGTTAAAACTGGTAATGTTCACAAATACTGCAATATTCTTTTAAATTACATTTATTTATTCATTTATTTTGTGTATATGCATGCTTGAATATATGTGCCTTGGTGTGGGAATGGTACAGTATGCATGTGGAGGTCAGAGGGCAACTCATGGGTCCTGGGGGTCAAATTCAGATTGTCAGGCTAACTGCAGGAACACTTACCTGCTGAGCCATCCTGTTGGCTTCCAAATACCATAATACTCATATTTTTGTTTAAACTTATTGTGGGATATTGGCTATATTTCTGTTATTTATGTCTTTCTCTTTCTTTCTCTATATGTGTTGAAGAACATAATAATGGCCTCTGTTTTTATGAAATTAATTTTGATTCTACCTGAAACCCATTAAATAACTCCTGACATCACGGGCCAGATGGAGACCTTAAGAAGGTGTGATGTGGTCTTACTATGAAGCCCAGGCTGGTCTCAACTCCCAGTTGTCCTGTCACAGTGCTGAGTAATATTCTTAGTGCTGAGATAGATTATAGGCATGCCTCACCATTGTTTCACTTTTAAAATGAGTCAGCAATTTGTCTTTAAAATTTTGTCTTACAGAATTATTTATTCTTTGGGTAGAGGGGCTTGCCTATTGTGGTGGGAATGAGAGGTCAAAGGACAACTTGTGAGACTCATTCCTCCCCAACCATCTTGTGCATTCTGGGATCGAACTCAGGTTGTCAGGCTTGGCAACAAGTGCTGAGCCATCTTGTAGCCCAGCAGTCTATTTTTTCAGAGAAAAGTTGGAGTTAAGAAATTTCATCCTAGTTTTGTTTCGTATGTAAACCAAAGAACTCTTAGATGTTAGATTGAGATTAGGTAGTAAACTAACTACATTTAGTGTTAACAATAGATTTAGTATATTACCTAATAACCAGTGAGAATGTTTTTACAAAATAGTCATAGAGTTAATGTAACTGTCCCCTGCCATAGGTGGTGTTTCCTTTGTACTATATACAACTTAGAAGACTTCTACTTCTAGTCAACTTTTCTTCTAGGAGTAAAAGTCTAATGAAGTTGGGTTGTGGCTACAACTCAGTTGGTAGAATACTTGGCCAAGCATGCATGAAGCATTGGGTTCATTTCCTAGTACTGTATAAATGATGCATAGTGATGCATGCTGATTCCAGCACTCAGGAGTTCAAGGCCACCTTCTGCTACATAGTTGTAGGTAAGGATGGGATACATGAGACCCTGTGTTTAATTAAAAGTGATAGAGTGGAGTTATGTAGATGAAATTGTAAATGGTCTTATTAAATAAGAAACACAAGAGCCAAATACAGAGTTAAAAGCCCAAGAGGTCAGAGCCTTAAACTTACCACTCGCTGCCGTCCTTTCCCTCAGAGAGAGACCTTCTTCCTGTGTCTTATCTTTTTATTGCCTTTCTGTTCTGCTTTCTCATTGGTTCTTAACCCAACCACATGACTTCCTCGTCACTGCCTGTCTATACAGACCTCCAGGTCTCTATGGTTTGTTCTGAGATTAAAGGTTTGGGTCACCACTTGGCTGTGTCCTTGAACACACAGGAACTCTGCCTGCCATGTGATCGCATTAAGGGCGTGTGCCACCACCGATGGACTTCTGCTAAATGGCTTGCTCTTAGCTCTGATCCCCAGGCAACTTTATTTATTAACATACAAATAAAATTACATTTCAGCACAAATAAAATATCACCATATTTCCCCCTTCTATTCTAACAAAAAGAAAAAAGTTATAAGAAAAATTATGTACAATAAATACAATAACTATATATAATATATACAAGCAATAAATACCTAAACAATGTCTAGTCCATTTGCGTTTGACAAACTCAGAGAAAATATTCCATTATCTATCCTATTTTGGTAAGTCCAAAATGTACCTGATTCACTTTCTATCCTAACATATTACTAACAGAACTATCTTATAATGTCTTTCAAATTTATATACTTATACCTCTTTAGTGAGTTTCTTTTCTGAAATTATTAACAAGGAAAACTATTAACTATAACTATCTAATCTGCAACTCCCTCAGAGACCCAAGAAGGAAATAATATTACCTAATAAAACAGGAAGCGCAAACAAGCAACTTCCAAAAAAATGTGAGTTGACAGAAACAGCCAGCTGCCTGGACAGTCATTTGAGGTTTCTCCACAACATTGGGGCATCTTCTTCAGCCTATAGGCTTAGCGTATCTGACAGACTCATTTGTGAAGTAGAATGTACACAAAGCCTACAGTTTGACCTCACATTTGGTGAGAGTAGTGCATTTACCAGAGACACCTGAATTCCACTAGTGTCCTGTCATGATTCAGGATTTTAAATTCTGGAAATTGTTGATGTTTTTTGAATTAAGCTGTCCATTTTTCTTGGCTCGTGGGTGGCTTCACCTCTTTTATTAAATGCCAGTCTACCATTGAGAGGTTAGACTCTGTCAGCTTAGTTATTCTTTAAGAATAACTGTTTCAGCTATTGTTCCACTGCACACGAGAAGCCATCGGTCCACTATCTGTTCAGCTGCCTTAGAAGAAAGGGGCACTGTACCTTTTCCATATTGCAAAGGCCACTTCAGGGATGGTGCCATATTGGCCTGGCCTCAGAAGATTCCTGTTGTTAAAGCCACAAACACACTTTTCTTGGCAAGAATCGATAGTCCTTTGTTTTGTGTCCTGTCTGTCCATTTTGTCCTGTTTGTCAGCAGTTGATTCAAGGATAATTCGTTGTCCAGTGGCTAACTTTTGCTACAATGAAAGTTAATTCCATATGCAGTTTCTTCAATGCCCATATCTTCTCTGAAGTAGATTGGTGTTGCCAGGAGTCAACATGTCTCATAGTCATAAAAAAAGAGAAAATTTCTAAGTTATTAAAACATTTTAAATGCTATATTCTGTAGATCTCTGAAGGGTTTGAAGATGACCTGTCTATCTAAAATATATCTGCTTGACCTTGAAAACATACCTAAAATGACTACCAGTTCGAGTGTAATGTCTAACTACTAACTTTCATTTCTTTATATCCTAATAGTTGGTAATAATAACATTCAAGGATTAGCAAATTGCATTACATTGGGAGACTTAATGACTTTTAGGTTTTCCAGTTTTGTGGAGTACAGGTTGTTTTTTTTTTTTTCCCCCAAGACAGGCTTTCTCTGTGTAGCTTTGCGCCTTTCCTGGAACTCACTTGGTAGCCCAGGCTGGCCTCGAACTCACAGAGATCCGCCTGGCTCTGCCTCCCGAGTGCTGGGATTAAAGGCGTGCGCCACCACCGCCCGGCGGAGTACAGGTTTTTAAAGTATGTCTTTATGATTCTCTGGATTTCCTTGGTGTCTGTTGTTATGTCCCCCTTTTCATTTCTGATTGTTAATTTCAGATACTCTCTCCACGGATATACATATGCACATCCATCCACACCTGTGGAGGTCAGAGGACAACTTGGAGTCTTGTCTGTTTTTCAACCCCACCCTGGGGATCAAACTCAGGTCTTTAGGTTTGGTTGAAATGGCCTTTATACCCTGAGCCATTTTACATGCCCTGCTTGCTCTTTATGATACATTTTTGTAAGGAAATCGAAATACGTAGATGATTTAGATTGCAGTCATGTCCCACCATGTCTGGCTTTCAAATACACTTTTTAAAAGCAACATTAATCTTGAGCATATGTGCTTAAAATATTTTTGAAAATAATATTTTTTATTATAATAGTTACTGATTTGCACAATGAGATACAATTTAAAGGTTTATTTTTTATGCCTTTCCAGTGGAAAGAGCTTTAAAAGTTACATCAAAGGACTGGTAGAGTGCTTGCTTAGCTTTTGCAATGTCCTTGGGTGCGTTTCTGTCCTTTCTTTTTTAAGGAAGATTTGGTATTTTATTAAAGAAATTTTAATATTGACTTTTAAGCATGCTAGTTTAGAAAAGAGGGGCTCTTAGGTACAAGGCACAAGCTGGGCATATTTAAGATAATATTTTATAGGGATATTGACACCACTTGGGTATTCTTAGTCACTGTATTGTGAGTCTTAGAGCTTTGCTTTCAGGATGTATTTTTCTTATTTAGTATTTAATAATAGAAATGACCTTATTTTTAAAGAGTTTTCTAAACAGGCTGTCAGTATATAGAGCCTAGCTGACCTCAAACTTATTGTGTAGCCCAAGCTGGCCTTGAACTTGTAGGCTTCCTCCCTTAGGTTCCATAGTGCTGGAATGATAGTCATACATCACCACAGCTGACATTAGAAGAGTGTTTTTATTTTTAAGATTTATTATTTTATGTGTATGAATGTTTTGCTTGTATGTATGTATGTATGTGCACCACCTGTGTGTCTGGTACCCATGAAGGTATGAAAAGTGTGTTGGATCACCTGGGACTGGAGTTCCAGATAGTAGTGAGCTGCTGTGTGGGTGCTTGGAATTGAACCAGGGTCCTTCTACAAGAGCAGTAAGTGTTCTTAACCACTGAGCTTCTATTCAGCCCCTAGATGTGGTTTTAAAACAGAAATTTTGTTGTTGGGTCAAGGTAATGTTATTAACAGGAAAGTATTGGTTTCTTTGATCCTTAGGTCATGGGATCCCTACATTATCATTATTTTAAGGCCGTCAGAGTTGAAGATTTATTAGATGACAATACATATTAATTCTGAGTTTGAGGCAGAATGTAGGAGTGCTGTCTGCTGGAAAGACTTAGGACTTCTGTGGACCTGACAGTGATGTATATGTGGATGAACTCTGAATGCTTTTCTTCCTCTTCCCAAATGGATTGCTTGCCAGATCTTGGCCAGACAGTTGAACTTTGTAACTTGTAGACCAGGTTTTTTATTCTTTAATGACATCATCAGCTAGAGTTTTATGTAGATTTTACTTGAAAGTGAAGCCAGAAGGTCTCTGATGTGTCTGAAACTAATTTAGTATACACTTAGACTAATGTTTTAGTTTTAAATAGTGTAAAAACACAAGTGTAGAAAATTTTATAGACTTCCCTAGAGTACACCTTTTCTTTTCTTTGGCTTTGAGATGGGATCTTGCTATATAGCCTATGTTGGCCTCAGAATTATAATCCTTTTGCCTGAGCCGCCCGACTTGTTGGGTTATAGATGTTACTATTACTGCAGGTGAAACAGACCATTTCTGTTTGATATGTTTTCTTAGGTTTGTGAAAATAAACTTATTTATTTGTAAATACATTTGTCCTTTAATTATATATATATATATATATATATATGTGTGTGTGTGTGTGTGTGTGTGTGTGTGTGTGTGCATATATATATATACACATATATTTATTATTATCATTTTATTCTCTCTTTTCTTTAAAGGGTGCTATTTTCTTGGAAGGTATAACTGTTAAAGGTGTAACTCAAGTAACAACTCAACCAAAGTTAGGAGAAGTACAGCAGAAATGTCATCAGTTCTGTGGCTGGGAAGGGTAAGGAATATTTTCAAGTTTCTTTGTGTAACGCGTAAAATTAATTCAGACATTCCCTTTTTTTTTTTTTTTTTTTGACTCCCTAAAGTTAATGTGTACATTGTAAGAGGATGTCAGGTGTTTTTCACGGTAATCTGTAACCGTCAAGTTGAGTCAGGATCAGCTGACTCACATTGTCCTCAAGAATATATTACTGTTGTCACTAGAGTTTTTTGTTTTTGTTTTTTTTTTTGATCTCTGTTTCTGTTGGTGCTGGTTAATGTTGGACGCGTCTTACCAGTGGAGAATAATAGAGGAAGACTCCCAGTGTCAACCTCTGCCTCCACTGTGCACGTGTGGGCTAAATGTGCCCCTCCCCCCCATAATTGATTATGCATGATTTAAATAGTAAAGCAGGTGTGTTTTAAAGTCTTATACTTCCGAGAAAAGCTTGAATATTAGCTTAATTACCTTAACCCCCACTCCCTATCCCTAGTGCTGGGATTAGAGCACCTGCTGCCAGGCTTGGCTTTTTACATGGGTGCTGGGAACCCCAACACAGACCCTCATACTTACATAGGAAGCATTTTAGCCACTGAACTTTCTCTCTAGTCCTGCATAGTAACATTTTAAAATTAGCCCAGTATTTAGCAGTGGCAATTTAGTACCCTGTAAACTTGTATTATAAAATGTTAAGAGAGTGATAATCTTTTTTTTTTTTTGTTTTTTTGTTTTTTTGCTTTTTTGAGACAGGGTCTCACTTTGTAGCTCTAGCTGTCCTGGAACTAACTATGTAGACCAGGTTGGCTTCAAACTCACAGAGATCCATGTGCCTCTAACTTCTGAGTGCTGAGATTAAAGTAATTAATTAAATTATCACTCCTGGCTGAGAGTGATAATCTTTGTTAGAATTTTTGTGACAGCTGATGCTAATCCATTTGAAATCAATCTCATGATTAATCGCTTTATGATCAACATGTGAGCCATTGGTTTAACACAAAGATAGCATTATATGGGTTGTAGCTATGACAGAATAGTGTTTTTTTCTTTAAGGTCTGGGTTTCCTGGAGCACAGCCTGTTTCCATGGACAAGCAAAATATTAGACTTTTAGAACAGAAGCCATATAAAGTAAGCTGGAAAGCAGATGGTACTCGGTAAGTTTTACTACTCAAAACAATTACACAAATAACTCTCATGTTTAAAGAATATTACATTGTTAGGGAAAGTGTATACTCCTCAGGGTGTGAGTTTCTGATTTGAACAGCGAAATATATATGTTTTAGAAATTATGTATCTTTCATCTCATTGGTATTCTAAGCTGTCTAAAGTTTTAGTTCACTCTGCTGAATTTTGGCTTCAGAATTCTAGTTTTTATAAAAAGTTTTTTATTTGTTTTAATTTTTTGAGACAGAATTTTACTTTGTAGCCTGGTGTAGCCTTAAACACCTGATGAACCTGCAGCAATCTTCTTCCTCACCCTCCCAAGTGCTGGGATTACAGGTATGAGCCATCATACCTGCCTTATACTGAATGTATGGAAGGAGCATGCGATCCTCTTACGTCTGTCTCCCAAGTATTGGGATTATAGGCGTGTGCTGACATGCCCACATTTGGGGTCTCTTTTTATTAACCTTATTTCATAATTTAGTTGTCGGTTGTATCTTCTCTTATTCCACGGTCCTTATATATACATATTTCAGTAAAACTTAATTTGGGGTTAGGGATATAGTTCAGTTGGTACAGTGCCTGCCTAGCATGGGGTAGGCCCTGAGGTTAGTCTCTGGCACTGAGTAAAACTGGGCAGTAGTGACTCAAGCCTGTAATTCCAGCATTTGGGAGATTGTGGCAAGAGGATCAGAAGTTCAAGGTCATTCTCAAGTATATAACAAGTTCAAGGTCAGTGTGAGGTACAAGAGACCCTGCCATAAACAAATCAACAAGCTAACTTTGTTTACAAAGCAGTAGTCCACCTTTTTCTTTTGGGTCATAGTTTGCCAATCCATGCCTGAATATATTCTTCTTAAAAGACTTTTTTTTTTTTTTCCTTTTTAAAGATAGGATCTTTGTAGCCTTGGCTGGTCTGGAACTTACGATGTAGATCAGGCTAGCCTTGAACTTGTGGCCTTTCTTTTTCCTACCTCTGTCTTCCCATTTCTGGGATTAGAAATGTGACCCACCACACCTTGATAAGATATTTTTTAACTTAAAAAATTCTTGGTTTTTATGTATATATGGTGTTGTCTTGGTTAGGTTGGATGTGATAAAACATCCATGACCAAAGCAGCTTGGGGAGGAAAGAGTCTTTTTTTTGTAGACCAGCATGAAGGGGTATCAGGACAGGAGCTCATGCAGGGCAGGAACCTAGAGGCAAGAACTGAAGCAGAATCCATTGAGGATTGCTGCTTATTGGCTTGCTCCTCCTCATGGCTTGTTCAGCCTACTTTCTTATATCATCTAGGACCACCTGCCCAGGGATAGCACTGCCCACAGTGAGCTGGACCCTTCAGCATCAATTATTAACCAAGAAAATGCCCCACAGGCTTGTGCACATGCTGATCTAGTGAAGGCATTTTCTCAATTATGGTTCCCTCTTAGACTAACTGGGATATGTGTGCTTGCATGAGTGTGTACCCTGGTTGTTCAGGAGACTACAGAGGCAGGAAGACGGACGGTGTCAACTCTTCTAGAGCAGGTATTATGAGCTACCATGTGGGTGCTGGGAACTGAACCCAGGTCCTTTTCAAGAGCAATAGGTTCTCTTAATTGTTGAACCATCTCTCCAGCCCCAGATAATTTTTTAAAATCTAACTTACTAAATGTGTATTTCAAAGGCAAATAGGCCCGATTTTCCTCATAAAAATTACGTTCTATTTCTTGGTTATAATGTGGTGTTCAGTGTCTGGTTTATGTTACATGTGCTGATGTAAGTATTTAGTGACCTGTGACTATCTTGTTTTAAAAATAGCTGTTATATGAATGAACTAATTATAATATGTTGCCACAGATTCTGTATTTGCTGCTGTAATTGTTTTTGTACAGAACAGTGCAATAACCCCAGGTAGTTTACTTGAGTACCTTGAGTAGGTATTTTGTCAATAATTCTTGTAGGTGATGTTTATTCTGGTGACTGGAGCTAAATGTTCAGACAGCAATGATGTGGATAAGGTAATGAGACTCTAGAATTGTTTGCCATTTAGTGAACAGTAATAAAGAGGCTTCAGATGTCTCTGGGATAATATTCAGTCATTTACAAACTGTCTTTTATACTATGTAGAAATAGAATGACCAAGATTAGCCATTGTATATATATGCTTTTATATTTGTTCACCTTGCTCTTTTTGAGTTCTACTTGAGGCAAGATATCAGCTCAAATACACATTTCTGCTTAGCCCTTGTTTCTTTCTGGCATTACATTCTGAGTGGTGTTTTTTCTTTCCAGTTTATCATGACACCTTTTAGGACAATACCCAGATAACAATTATGAATCATTGTAGGAGGTTTATACTAAAAGAAAAAAAAAGCAGAGATTTAAATCAAATAGGACTGGGTTGGCTTTGACAGTGCACATTTTTGAGAAGCACTCTAGTTTCATGGTTGATTCTGACTTTTATTGGGTTTGATAGTTAAGTCAGCAACCTAATTTAGAGTCATTGAATTAAAGATATACCAGAGAATTTGATTAAAGGAGAGCTACATGTGGTAGGTAATTGTTACCATCGTAGCTGACATTTTTTTTTCTTTTAGGGTCCTTTTATTTTTGAAAATTACTTGCATATGAAGATGCTTATCGAAAGTATGTATTAAACTCAATTTCTGATATCAAACTTTTACACAGTTATAACCACAGTAGAACTGACAGTTAATAGGCAGCTTTACAGAAATGTTTACAGAATAAATATTCTTCACACGTATAGGTTCTAAAGAAAATAAGAATTGCCAGGCGGTGGTGGCGCACACCTTTAATCCCAGCCTCGGGAGGCAGAGCCAGGCGGATCTCTGTGAGTTCGAGGCCAGCCTGGCCTACAGAGTGAGTTCCAGGAAAGGAGCAAAGCTACACAGAGAAACCCTGTTTTGAAAAACCAAAAAAAAAAAAACAAAACCAAAAAAAAAAACCCGAAAAAAGAAAATAAGAATAGCTATCTGAGCAAAATGAGACAGTAAGAATATCTGAGTTAGGGAACAGACTGAAAGGACTGGGCATATAACTTACTGGTAGAATACTGCTTAGCATGACAAAGTCATGGGTTTAATCTCCAACAACACGTAACTTTACGTAAGTAAGTGAGTAGGTAAGTAAGTAAGTAAATAAATATAAGCTTTGTCAGCTCAGGATGATGAATACAAGCTTAGAACCTTAGCAATACACAGTGCAGTAAATCATAAATCATTGGTAATAAACATCTAACTCTAATTCTTGTAATTTTTCTAGATACCTCTCAATAACTGCATTTTCATCAGTGATATTGCTCTCAAACAAATTTGGGACTCAAATAAGATAAAACTGTATGACCTTTGGGGTAAAAACTAGAACAGGTTTTGAACTTAGTAAGCAAGCATTCAGTCTTTAGTTCTATTTCTCAGTTCTGAATAGAAAAACCTCTTTGAAATGGCATTTGTAACAAATGTAAATCAGATTTATTATTCCACAATCTGTTCAATTTAGAACTAAACAGATACAAATAAAACTTGTGCTACACACACAGCTAGCATCCTAGTTGAGAATTTTTAGATGCCTGTATTCTAGGGATAACAGATTTGAAGCTTGGAGACACTTAACAAAATCCTGTTTTTTATTTATTTATTTATTTATTTTGGGTGTTTTTGAGACAGAATTTCTTTGTGTAACAGCCCTGGCTGTTGTCCTGGAACTCACTCTATAGACCAGGCTGGCCTCAAACTCACAGAGATCCTCCTGCCTCTGCCTTATGAATGCCGAGATTAAAGGTGTAGGCCACCACTGCTTGGCTTAAATAAAAAAAAAAAAAAATCCTGTTTTTGGTTAGTATTTCTAAGCTTTATTTTCAAAATAGACTAGGCAGATGGACCCAGATATCTGAGAAACAGATAAGATAGGGTGAAGACATTGAATTATCTTTCTTCCCTCATGCCATATGCTCTTTGTGATATGTGAATATGTGAAATTTGCTGCTCTTTGAAAATTGTTAGATCTAAACTATATGATGTGTCTTGAAAAACAAAAACAAACAAAAAATTGGATTGCTGCTGAGAATTATTTATTCTTGAGGCATTGAGAGTGTTACCAGTTTTTTGTTTGTTATAAGTAACCATACAGCTTTCTTTATACCTGTCTTTGTATAGATGATGAGAAAAGTAGTATTACCTGGATAGTGAGTGTGGTCATAGGTGTCTTGCTGAAGTTTGTTACATTTCTAAGGTTGTCCAGGAGTGCCTATTTCATTTCATCACTGACAGTTTGAGGAGATAGCCAAGTTGACAATTGGAAAATGAACTTTTCCTAGAAAAGAAAGCCAAATTTCACTGATATAAACACCCACAAAACTAAAAGAATAGTAAGATTTATTATTGCTTTAATTAGTACTTTTTAAATAGTGGCATGGCTGCACAGTATTCATTGTATATTTTAGTTGTAGGAAAAGCTATGACAGGTAACACTTATTGACTTCTTGGTATTAGGCATTTTCTAAGCACTCTATGTAGAACATCTCCTTTAATTCTTACTACTGTAGTACAGCTACTGTTATCATTCTAGTCTATAGGTTAGAATGAAACACATAAAGGGAGGCAACATTTCTGAGGTCACAGAAGTATAGTAAGCAGCAAGAGTGGGTTTGGAATGCAGACAGAATCTTTACTAGTATGCAATCATGTAAACTATTTTTTCTTTCTTTTGGTGGTTCTAGGAATTCAATCTAGGGTCTCATGTGCATGTGATCTCTGTCACAGTTGCCAAATGATGTCTTCATTGTTTTACAAAAATTCTTTGGCTATGTTTATTACTTTCGATAATTTCTTCTTTATCAAACCTTAGTTAGAGAAATTAAAACATCTTCTCATGAAGATATTTGTCTAATCTCTTAGAGTAAATGGTGTTAAGAACTGGGTGTTCCTTCAGACACAACTCCTCAATCTTTCTGCCTGCCTCTTTTCCCTCATTTTCAGATCTTCCATGTGAATGAGAAATGATAAGTACTGTTCTATTATAAGTGAGCTGTAGAAAAACCTTGTTGATTTTCTTTTACCTTGTTTTGTAATGTTAGTTAGAATTGCTCAGTACCTGTCACTAATGGGTGATCAGTGTCTTTGTAGAAATACTCTTTGTTGCTCTAGTAGCAAACACCTTATCTGAAGTGCTGGAAGCCAGAGTGGTGTGAACATTTACATGTAGAGAATTAAATTTTCTGGGGATGGGATTCATGGAAATGATTCTAAAGGTAATTATATACAGTTCTTTAAACAGTTTTGTAGTAGTGTGCTTTCAGATCAGTCAGTACCCCATAAATCTCCAATTTTGAGTATTTTGGATTACAGATGTTCAGATTATGGAAATGTTATTCTGTGTCTACCCTCAAGCTTCTATGAAATGAAGTAATAAATGTGATTTTTTTTTTGTTAGCTGAAGTAAAGGGAACCACACGTGTGGTGGCTCATGTTTGTAATCCTTAGTATTTCCTTTTCGTTAAACGTCTTTCTATTAGATGTAAACATAAAATTATTTCCTTATTGATTCCTGTATTTGGCTCAAGAATCAAATAATACTGGGAAGCTTATAATGGAGAAGTGTTATAGTCTGTTTCTGTCCCTTTTTCCTTACGTCAGTTCTACTCCATAAAGCAACTGCTTTCAGCCATTTTTACATTTTGCTACTCTAAAGCTGTCCCAAGTCTCTAAACTCCATTTTATGTTTCTACTTACCAGGTGTGAATGAGTTGCTGTTAATAGAATTCACCAAAATCTTTGTATCCACCTTTCCCTTTATTATTCCATCATAGTTATTTCATTGTTATTCTTCATGGCTCTATTTTTAGCCCTTCTTTTCTTCTTTTACTAACCTTTCACAGTGCTTCTTGACTGTTCATCTTATAAGATAAAAAGGTTAGAGTCCCCTTTCTCCCACCTACCTCTCATTACATTGTTGAGTGGAGCTAGGGATGAAACCTAGTGGTATGCCAGGCAGGCAGTCTGCTACTGAGCTGCACATCCAGTCCTAACTTAAAAACATTTAATGCTGTATTTTGTGTGTGTGTGTGTGTGTGTGTATGCGCGCGCGCGCGCGCGCGCATATGGGCAGGTGTGTGCTGCAGAACACACATGGAGGTCAGTTGGTGAATTGGTTCTTTCTTTCCATCGTGTGTGTCCCTGGGATTAACTAAGGTCTTCAAACTTGGTGGCAAGTGTCTTTACCTGCTGAGCTATCTCTCTGCTTCCAGTCCTAACTTTTAATATTTTCAGCTGTTGTCATTTATAGACTTTGGGGAACATATTTTTTTTTTTTAAATTTAATTTGTGTGCATATATGAATGTCTCAGTATGTGCACCACTTGTGTATAGGAACCAGCAGAGGTCAGAAGAGTCATCGAAGATGGAATTACAGACAGTTGTGATTCTTCATGTGGGTGCTGGGAATTGAATCTGGGTCCACTGCAAGAGCAGTGAGTGCTCTTAACTGCTGAGCCATCTCTCCAGCCCTGGTAAACAGTTTTTAAAAAACATTAAAAAAATGTGTGTGTATGTGTGTGTGGGGGGGGGAGGGTAGGTGTTCATGGAGACTAGAAGATGACATCAGAACCCCTGGAGCTAGAGTTATAGGCAGTTATAAGTGCTGAGGATCTAATTCAAGTTCTTTGGAAGAGGAGCAAGTATTTTTAACTGCTGAGCCATCTCTCTAGCCCCTTAAAAAAATTAAAAACAATTCTGTGGTTGAACTTATTTATTTATTGTTCATTGTTATTACTATTACTACTATTATTATTATTTTTATTATTATCAAGAGAGTCAAGGTCTCTGCACTACCTAGACCAGCCTGGAGCTTGCTGCATAACAGAAGTTGACTTTGAAGTACTGATTCTCTTGCCTCCACCTCCCAAGTACTGGGATTGTAGGCCATGCTCAGCTTTGTGGTTGAAGTTAAGTGGTGAAAATAATTTTTTTTTTTTTTCGAGACAGGGTTTCTCTGTGTAGCTTTGCGCCTTTCCTGGATCTTGCGCTGTAGACCAGGCTGGCCTCGAACTCACAAAGATCCACCTGTCTCTGCCTCCCGAGTGCTGGGATTAAAGGCGTGCGCCACCACCGCCCAGCAAAAATAATTTTTTATCCCTATTGGAAATATTTTTAGATTAGCGGGGGTGTATTACATTCCTACTTTTAATGGCAAGAGGAAAAGTCACTTTAATATATCAGAGATACAGGAATTTGATATGTGAATTGCTTCCAAAGGCATTTGATAGTGAAGTCAAAGGTAGAAAGGGTTCCAATGAGATCATGAGCTATTACTGCTCTTCCAGCCTGGTTAGCACATGGGTTGTTTGTTTGCTGGAGGAGGGCTGTTGCTAGAAGTGTGCTCATTGTGGCAGTACCTGCAGCCACCACTCAGACCTTCCACCGAGCAACTGGAACCCACACTGCTGCAAAGTCGAGATCAGCTTGGGTTAAATACCCACTCCGCCAGCAGAACTCAGACTGCAAAGCCATGAGGCAGAAAGCCTCTTGGAAGCTCTTGGACTATGGGCTTCTGACTTGAACAGAACACAGCTGTTTGTGCTGGAGGACCCTCTTTTTCTATCACTTTATGTGTGTACCTTAAGTACGAATTTTGAGAATTTTAGTTTAAAAAATACATTTCTTTTTTAGTCCACATGTCATGTCATTCTTTCAGTTGATGTTGGATCTGGATCTTGGGTTGTGTAAAATGGCAGCTCCATCTGTGGAGATTATTGCTGCCACTGTGCATGCTTCTTGGTTGGCCCTTGTTGTTGAAATAGTATACTTGTTACCCAGCATTTAGCAGTTTAAAACATCAAAATGTATTATCTCACTGTTTCTGAGAACAGTTTAGTTGGGTGGTTCTGACTCAGTGTTTTCATGACATTGAAGTTAACCAAAGCTTCTGTGTATCAAACCTCTGCCAGCATTATTTATATGGTTGATGGTAGTCCTCAGTTCCTTATTGGCTATTGAGTGAGCTAGTTATACAGTAGTACTGTTATAAAAGCAAAACTTTCAGGTCAGGCACTGTGGCATAATACCTGAGGTCCTTGTTACTCAGGCAGCTGAAGCAGTAGGATTTCTTGGACTTAGGAACTGAAAACAAGTCTAGGCAAAACAGCAAGACTCTATATTAATCTTCCCCTCCTGCCCCCCCCCCAACAATAGCAGACCTAAAAGCTAAAAATTCCAAGCATTTTAAATTTGAAAATGCAAACAAATTTTCTAAGTACAGTAGTTTCACACAGTGGAATAAGGATTCAGAATGATTCCGCTGGCTCTTAAGACACCATCAAATGATAGCGAAGTGTTTTTTTTTTGTTTTTTTTTTTTTTTAAAAAAAAAACAACAAAAAAAGCATGTTCATAGATCCTCTGGTACTCCCATCAAAGATGGTAGGAGGTGAGCACCTTGTATGGGCTGTCCTGTACTGACTGCTTGGGTGGAATGTGGCCAACACATAATGAGGATACTCAGGATCTGTGCAGTCCAGCTGCAGCCTAAAGCTTTAGTATGAAGATGATTCTAACCTGAAGTCATGTCAGCGTCAACAGATGCAGAAGGGAATCTTTGAGCTTCACTTATGAATTTAAAAATAGAAACTTCAACCAGGCACACTCTTTTCCAGAGTTAAAAACTTAGAAGCAAAAACTTCAGTGGTAGTGCATGCCCCTGACCCCTGCACTTGGAGGCAATGACAAGGGGAGGATCAGGGTTCAAGCTAAAATCTTGGCCATATATCAGATTCAAGGCAAATCTGGGCAACATGAGAACTCCAATATATTTGTTACAGAGTGTTTCTGCACACATAGATCTGTTTGCCTTTGCCTCCCATGTGCTGGTATTCTTAAACATTTTATTTAATGATTTATTAAAGAGTTTCATGGCTGAAAACTTCCTGGTTTAGGGTTGGTATTTTATGACCTCAACAAGATGGTAGTAGAGGACCAGCTTTGATTTGTTGTCTTTGTAAAGCAGTAGAATCATAATGGTAGTTAATATATTACACATATCAGAATACTATTTATTTTGTCATTAAGAATTTAGTGATGATCAGGTGGGTTCTGTCCACATGGAAAGTCTAGCTCATTTGACAATGCTGACATATTCTTTTGTGCATTGCAGTCACCTTTGTAAAAAAAAAAAAAAAAAAATTCCCACATGGCCAGGTATGGACAGGTACGGTGCTGCACACTTGTTAGTGTGAGGCAGGTTGAAATAAAGTCCAGGTCAGCTTGAGCTACAAAGCAAGTTTCAGACCAGGTGGAGTTATCCAGTGAGAGTGGATCTGATATTTTTGAATTGTATTAAAGTTAGGAATGGTTTGTCAGCCTGAGGAAATAGACCTTCCTAAGTCTATTCCTGGAAGGAACTAAGTGATGTGAGGATTCTCTTTTCATCTCATGTTTATTTTCCCTTAACTGTGTTGGGAGTGAAGAAATTTAACAGAAAAACAGGTGTTGGCTGGTAACTTTTCTGATTTAGATATGAAGGTTGATGTTGGTAAGGTCAAGATACTGACGTTGGCTTAAGAAGAACAGTAATTCTGAGAACAAGCTTTGCTTTATAGTTTGGAAACACTTTGATCCTGCATTTTATTTTGTCGTTCCCCCCTCCCCCCCAGCTGAGGCCCGAACCCAGGGTCTTACGCTTGCTAGGCAAACACTTTATCACTGAGCTAAATCCCCAAACTCAATACTGCATTTTAAAACTGAGTTCTATTTCTACCTTTCTTCTTTTTTAAAATCTATCTTAAGGAACTAAATTCAGATTTCATTTGTTTGATAGTAGTTTGGTCCCCAAAAGGAATTACTGTCTGTGAAATTAGTAAAGAAGTGGGGAACTGAGTGAATTAGTTTTGACAGCTCCTTTTCAAATTGTGCAGTCTGATTTAAAGATTTTTATAAGTAGCCCATCTTAGTACAATGTGTCTCTGGCTTTCAGCCTGGTTTTAACGTAGCTATTGCTGATAATTTTGCTGGCAGGTGAGCTTTCTTGCATTGGTTTTAATAACATTTTGGAATTTAGGAAATAATTTAAAAAATAGTCTTGTATGATAGAGAACTAAGTTTTGTTATTTCTTAATTATGTAGAATGACCTTCAAGCTTTGTGTGTGTTAGTTTTACCTGATAAAAAGTAAACTCCCAGAGTTACAGAATACAGAATATAATTAGAACAAAATAAATTGCTGCTTGAATTATAAAATTAAAGTATGTGTATATTGAGAATTCTTTGAGATCTGGCCTTCCTAGTTGTCTTTTGAATATACATATATATGATCTTTTTCTTTTCGTATTCCTATTTTTTTTTCCCCCGAGACAGTGTTTCTCTGTGTAGTTTTGATGCCTGTCCTGGATCTCACCCTGTAGACCAGGCTGGCCTCAAACTCACAGAGATCTGCCTGGCTCTGCCTCCCGAGGCTGGGATTAAAGGCGTGCGCCACCACCACCACCACCACCACCACCACCACCACCACCACCACCACCGCCAACCTGGCTTGTATTCCTATTAGTGTTATAGACACTTGTTTTTAGCTGTTAGAATGTTCCATCTAGAATGTCTCATGGCACTGTTCTGTCAGTATGGACAAAGTGGCATCCAGTTATTATTTAAAAAAAGATTATTTGTATGTACATATCTGTGTAAGTATATGCTGTGTGTATGCCGAGGCACTCTTAGGCCAGCTCGAGTTACAGGTAGTTTTGAGCTGCTGGATGTGAGTGCTAGTAATGGAACTCGGGTCCTCTGGAAGAGCAGCAAGAGAAGCACTGAGCTGTCTCCCCAGCCTCAAAGCATTTGTTTTTCAATAGTGTAATCCATTAAACATTATTCATTAATATTAAAAAAATGAAGATGGAGGTCACAGTTTAGCTTTACCCCAAGACAAGTGCTTATAACCTTGTAAGTCAAGTAAAAGTCATTTTGATTTTTCCAGAGTGCTATCTCTATGCATAAGAGAGACAGAAAGCAAGCTTTACTCCTTGCCAGCATGGCTCAGTGACATCAGACCAGAGTTATAGACAGATTAGATTACACAGACCTGCTTGCCAGAAAAGAATTCTTCAAGCATAGTAGCCAGCCACCAAAGTGATGAAATGCTTCATACTTTATGTGCTATCTACTGCCATCACTCACTATCAGGCAAGCTTCTTGCCACTTGGTATGAACACACACACACACACACACACACACACACACACACACACACACACACACTTACTTTGAACAGCAGTAAAGTTTTTAAACTTTTCCTCAATCTGACTTTATTTCATTTTTGACGTTAACAAATGGAAAAATTAAAACTCATTAAAAAATGTTCTGAGTGGCTGGAGAGATGGCTGAGTGGTTAGAGAGATGGCTGAGTTGTTAAGAGCATTACCACTCTTCCAGAAAACCTGGGTTTGAGTCCCAGCACCCATACAATGGCTCATAAGGTCTGTAACTCTAGTCCAAGAGAATCTGGTCACTGTCTTCAGGCCTTTGAGGGTACTGGCAGGCATGTGGTATACCAACATACATGCAGACAAAACAGTCATACACATAAAATAACTAAATGAAAAATAGAGTGAATGTCAACATTATGCTATTTATTCTCTTATTTATTTGTGCATAAACTAAAACCAAGTATTTCTCACTATTTTTTAAGTTTTAAAAATTTTGAGGTAGGGTCTCATGTAGTCCAAGTTGGCCTTGTGCTGTCTGCATCCTTCTCCCAAGTGCTGGGATTACAAGCGTGTGCCACCACATATAACACTTCCACATTTTTAATTATCTTTCTTAAAAATACCATAATTTCATTATTAGCTCATTTCTAATTTTTGATTTTTTGAGACAGGGTTTCTCTGTGTAATTCTGGCTGTCCTGGAACTCACTCTGTAGAGCAGGCTGTCCTTGAGCTCAGAGAATTGTCTGCCTCTGCCTCCTGAGTACTGGGATTAAAGGCATGCACCGCCAACACCCGTCTCATTTCTAATTTTTATTTCTTTTGTGATAGTAGGGAAGTTTATTTAAAGCAAGCAATAGAAAAGATCAAAATAGTGCAAGAGAGCAGCTTGCTACTCATTTGGAGATACTCAAAAATTTTGCTTCTGAGTTGTTAACAAATAATGGATATTTATTGTAAGACACTTATAGTACGTTAAAGGTAGTATCTTAAGTTTGTTATAGATTAGCTCTTTTCAATAAAATATTTTCTAGAAATATTGAGTAAAAATTACAAGAGAATATAGAGATATTGCTTATTTTAAAGAAAACGTTCAGTATTTGACAAGTTTTAGAAGGCTGTTTGGACAGCCCGTTCAGAGCCACTTAGTACCATATTGTGATGGCTGATCAAATATTTAAATATACAGTAGTATTGTTTTGGGAGGACAGTGAGTTTGTACATATTTACTTTTTTTTTTTTTTTTCTCTGAGACAGAATTTCTCTGTGTAGCACTGGAGCCTGTCGTGGAACTCACTTTGTGGACCAGGCCGGCCTGGAACTCACAGAGATCTGCCTGTCTCTGCCTCCTGAGTGCTGGGATTAAAGGCGTGTGCCACCACCTCCCGAGTTTGTACATATTTAAAAAAAAATAGACATGGCTTATGCCCTAGAATGGATCAAAATCAAATTGATGTTTTAAAAAGAGAAGACACAGGAGAACAAAATGAAGTGTAATTGTCTTGAAGGGCCTGGCACACTCTCTCATAATGCAGGGCTCTTAGGAAGAGGGTTAGTGACAGATGCTAATGGCAGCACAGGAAGAAGGAAGCTGGGGTTGGTTTGCCGATGTACATCTCTATGAGTTCTGGTCTTTAGACACTCAGATGCTATCTATAGGGAGGAAATTGTTGCTGAAGTGACAACATCATCCCTTCATTCTTTGGAAGCATGACAGAGTATAGTGATTGTCAAACTACAAGTCTGCTGGATTTGACTACTCTGTCTGCTCCAGCAAATTATAGATAGAAGATCATTTATTTTAGTCTTCATGGGGTGTGGACCTTTGAGGCCATAAAATAACTTTCTCGTTAAAAAGATTATTTTTAATTTCTTCCTCCTCCTCCTCTCCCTCCTCCCTCCTTCCCTCCTCCTCTCTCTGTCTCTGTCTCTCTGTGTGTGAGTGCCTGTGCAGGTCAGAAGAGGGCATCAGATCTCTTGGAGCAAGAGCCATCCTTGTAGCTCTGGGAGGACATTTCCTTGGTGACCTGGAAGGCAGAGTGTGCACTCTTGGAGGGATAACTGCCATGTCAGTGCTTTATTACCTTTGGCAACTGAAAGAGAAAAGATGATGATAACCCAGAGAGCTACACTCCGTGTCCCCTTGCCAAGGCCCCTTCCAGCAGGAGGCAAGGGGGAATTGGATGGTCATTTATCTTACACTTATTCTCCTAAGTCTTCAATTCCTTATTTTCAGTTACCTAGTAAGGGAATCTTTTTTGGTACTTGAACGTTTGATGGAAGATTATAGTAATAGTTAATTAGTCTATCCAATAATCAGTTTCAAATGTTATATATCATGTATGAGATGCAAAAAATAGAAGGTGGAACTAACTTGTGATCATGGTTATTCTTTATTATTACTATTTACTCCTGTCTGTTCTTTTATCCTCAGGATCAAAATAAGAACTTTTATATGGCCAAGAAGAGAGGAAAGATTTATTGAATGTAACTTTTGGGTTGAATCTTCAGTGGTACTTCCCTTTTTTCCTTATTTTGTTATCAGTTACAGCTTTCCTTTTTTTTTTTGAATGTTAAAGATAGTGAGTGGATTTTTAATTCAGCTGAGTTTCTTGTTAAGTTGCAAATTTTATTCTTCAAATAAGGGCTGGGGCCCAAGCCTAGATTCTTTGGTACCAGCAGGTTTCTGGGTAAGGCCAGTATACATCTGGGACCACACTTTAAATAGCAATAATGGACTTCATTTTCCCAAGCTACAGGTGAAGAGAACAAAGATGGAGAAACAAAGTGGCTTGTTCAAGGTCCTTTATTAATCAATTACTGGAGACCGTAATTTTTCTTGCCTATTTAAAAAATGAATTTAATTACATTTTAATTTATTTTGGGGGTATGTATGTCTGTGAGTGTTCATGTGTATGTTCTCCAGTGCACACACACATGTGGAAGTCACGAGGACACCTTGAGGAGTCAGTTCTCTCTTTCTACCATGTAGTAGTCCAAGGAATCACAATCAAGTTGTCAGGCTTATTGATAGGTGCCTTGCTTAGCCACTTGGCTTGTTTTTGTTAATTTTTGGAGGCAGGGAAGCAGGATTTCATGCATCCCAGGCTAGCCTTGAATTTGTGTAGTCAAAGATGTCCTTGAACTCCCAGGTATCCTCCTCCTACCTCCAGGTACTTGGATTACAGACATATCCTACCAAATTATTGTTTGAGTCCTTGCATTTTTGGATTTAGGTGTTGACTTAGGAGAGATTAAAATATCTACATTAAAAGGTATTTTTTTGTAGAAGCTTCTTGTTATGGTAATACCATCTCGCTTTCTCTCTCTCTCTCTCTCTCTCTCTCTCTCTCTCTCTCTCTCTCTCTCTCTCTCTCTCTCTCTCTCTCTCTCTGTGTGTGTGTGTGTAAGGTGAAGAGCATAATAATGACCTGATTTTATGAAATTAGTTTTGGTTCTATCTGAAGCCCATTGAATAACTCCTGACATCATGAGCCAGAAGGAGATGGAGACCTTGAGATAAGGGGTCTCCTGCAGTTTGCAGGTACCTCTTTCTCACCTAAGGCCCCCACTGGGTTTTAGTTCTTGTAGCTTCATAACCTTCAGTACTGCCACTGTGGGGACCAGGGTTTAAAGTTGTTCTTGGGGGGAACTTCCATTCCATACCTGGCACTAGTGTTTACTGTGTCTTGGGCATATGCTGTAATAGTGGGTATTTCCTTTCATTAGGCTAGCTGTTCTGTTATATGTTAATACATTTACTTATTTTTTAACTTCTAAAATTGTGGAAAATACAAGTAACAACATTTACCATTGTAACTACCCTCTCCCTTTTATCTCTCTTTTGAGACAGGGCCCTTTTATTTGTTCTGCTGCCTGGAGCTTGTGATCCTCCTGCCTTAGCTCCAGTGTGCTAGAATCACAGAAGTGTGTCACCATGCCCAGCTTATTTTGCCACTAGTGGGTTCAATGGTATGAAGTTAGATAGTCGTCATCACCATCATCTCCATTTAGAATTCTTTCATCTTATGAAACTGAAAGTCTATACCCATGAAACAGTAATTCCTCATTCTTCTCTCCCTGTCACCTCTGGCAACCCCATTCTGTGTGTATGATTTTAACTACTCATGGTACCTTCTATGAATCCATATAGTGTTTGTCTCTTTGTGACTGGCTTATCATATTGCTCTCAGGGATAATCCTTATCATGTGTGAACATTTTCTTCCTTTTGGAGACTGAGTAATATTTCATATATGTACCACATTTTGTTTATTTATCACTCAGCGAATACAGGAGTTGCTTCCATGTCTTGGCTGTTGTGAATAATGCCACTGAAAACAAGGACATGCTAACTCATTTAACTTTTATGAACAAGTGAAGACTTTTGGTGAGGAAACTGGGATTGAGAATGACCAGTGAAACTGTACTAAGATATAGCAGGTTTTTCTTTTTTCTTGTTTTGGTGCATAGGTATATGTGCATGTTTGTGTGTATGTGGGTGAACTTGTATGGGTGGGTGTGGGTTTATGTATGTCAGTTCACACATCAAGGCCAGAGGTCAACCTTGGAGTGTTCTTAGGAATACTGTGCACCTCCTTTGAAACAGTTTCTTTCATTGGCCTGGAGCTCACCGATTAGGCTAGACTGGCTAGTGCTTCCTGTTTCTGCCTTCCTATCCCTGCCTTTTTACCTAGGTCCTGGGGGTTGACCTTAGGTCTATGCTTACAAAGTGGACACTTAACCACATGAATCTTTTCCTCAGTCCCCTTTTTTTTTCTTTTAAAGATATATTTTGAGATAAGGTCTTATTGTGTATCCTTGGCTGGCCCAGAACTTGCTATATAGATCAGGCTGGCATTGAACTCATAGTTACCTGCCTGCCTCTGAACCCCAGGTTCTTATATTAAGGTGTGTACTACCACACCTGGCTATTTTACTTACTTACTTATTTAATTAATTAATTTATTTATTTTTTGGTTTTTCAAGACAGAGTTTCTCTGTGTAGCTTTGCTCCTTTCCTGGAACTCACTCTGTAGACCAGGCTGGCCTCGAACTCACAGAGATCTGCCTGGTTCTGCCTCCCGAGTGCTGGGATTAAAGGTGCCACCACCACCTGGCTGGCTATTTTATTTTTATTTGTGTGTGTGTGTGGTCTCTGCAAACACTTCCTCCAGCAGAGTGTTGATCCAGGGGAGGCAAGAAGGAAAGCCAGTTCAGTAGCTGGTGTTGGTTCAAACTTCAAGGGTCTGACACCAGGTAGTATTTTAGGCATATTTAAGCATGGCACAAATTGGAAAAAAGTTTCCTGGTGATTATTAACTCAGTTCCGTTTGCACAACAAAGCTGAAGGCATGACTATATAGAGAAATTTTTGTAAAGTACAAGGATATCTTCCATAAATATAGTTCCTATAGATTAACTGTGGAAACAGGCTCGAGGTAAATAAGGGTTTGGGGGAGGACAGACAGCACCTTAGACTGAGTGAGATAAACCTCAAGATAAGGGTCTAGGAGCCAGTGTGGCCTGGCCATACAGATGGCACAGTGATCATCAGGCTATTAACTGCTTCCACTCCCAGCTTTCTGGGTGGGAAACAGGTTTATATATATATATATATATATATATACACACACACACACACACACACATATATATATATATATATATATATATATATATATATATATATATACCTCCTACATACGGGTATGTGCAAGTAAGTATAGGTTCAAACAGAGGCCAGATGTGTTGGATTCCTCAAGCTGGAGTTACAGGCTATTGTTGATTTGCTTTATGTGGGTTCTGGGACCTGAATCCAGTGCCTGTGCAAGAACAAAAGTTTTTTAACTGATGAGTCGTATTTTAGTCTTCCGATGGTTTTAAAATTGAGTGGTTTAGAGCAGCAGACTTTATCTCTCTCTATTGTACACTTCATTCTTGGTATTTCCTGTCATTTGTTCATGAGGTAGGACGGAGGAGTCTAGAATCTGATGCTGGGTCCTGTTCTCAGGCAAGCTCTCTGCTAATGGTGTGTGGGGTTTTTGTTTATTTTGTTTTGTGTGTGTGTGCATGTGTGTTTATTTTTAGAATAAACATGTGTGTGCTTTGTAGAAGTCTAAATTTTTTTCTGGTTGAAGGAACTTTTTTGAAATAGAAGGATCTATAATTTTGAAAATGATCAATTTCTGTTGATAGAAGAACACTCATGACATTTGAGAATGCTTGGAGATTTAGCTGTTAATTCTAGGCATCCCAAGTTCTTCATTATTTAGTTGTAAATTAACTAAAATTGAAACAAAAGTTACTTTTTTGTCTAATGAATTTTCCATAGACAAAGTTTACCAAGATATAGTAGGACACTTGTAATATAAACAGCATATGAAGTAAAAATGATTGAAATATTGGCAAGTTGTGTAACTGCTGCTAGCCTTCCATTTAATGTACAGTTCATTGTAAGATAAGAGATTGGTTAGAAGGAATTGATATTTCAATTAGTGAGGAGGTAATGGGCTTTGCAATTATATTTAAATAGTACATATTGTCTGTTTAATCACTACATGCACGCAAGTCATCCTATAATAGAGGGAAGCTGATGGCTTGTAGTGAATTTAAGATCACATCTGTTTCATGACTAAACATGTGATTTGAGGATTGAAGGAAAGCTAATCCTTGTAAAGTATTTTGCTGTGTGTATAAACTCAATATATCCAAATTAAAATACCTGTAGAATTGGAGTATTTTAATAATGTTCAATGAAAACTTGTATAGTTTGTGTATTGTGTATGTTTTCTTCTTGTGAAAATGAAGACTTTAATGTGAATTTTTAGGAATTTAAATGATGGATTTCTCTTCCAGTAGTTATTACTTTAAGGTGCTGAAATGTTATATGTGCAGGTAAACACAGTAGTCATAGGTTTGAATTCAAACTCATCTGTTGGATTATGTTCTTTCATTAACTTGTTTCTTTTGTGGAAATATCTGAAACAAGATTTTGAATTACCTTGTTTTTTTTTTCCCCCCTGTGTTTCCTTAACTTTAAATTGTATTTTATAGAATTTTAGCTTAAGTAGTGATTAGATTCCCAAATTAGCGAATGAATTTTACTTAATTCCTAGGGTAGCTAAATTACCTACTTTGTATATCTGCCACAAAGATAGTGAAACGTACTATAATTGTACTGTTAATTAAACAACATAAGCAGCATTAGAAGTTTATGCAAAATTATATTGGATACTTTAAAAACTCTTAGGGAAAATAGAATTTTATGAGATGAAGAGGCATTTCCCATGGAGGTTAGGGACTCTGTTATCTACAGGGGATAAAATTTAGTACTTGTAGTTTTGTTTGATGCAGATATTGCTGGCTTTGGTTCATGACTGGAACTAAGTAAAGGAGATGAGGAGGAAGGAATAAAAAAAAATAGAAAATGTGCGGGGTGGTGGTGGTGGTGGTGGCGGTGGCGGCGGCGGCGGTGGCGCATGTCTTTAATCACAGCATTTGTGAGACAGAGGCCGGCAGATCTCTTTGAGTTTGAGGCCAGCCTGGTCTGCATTGTGAGTTCCAGGACAGCCAAGGCTGTTAACACAGAGACACCCTGTCTTGAAAAACAAGAACAAACACAAACAAAAAAGTGCTTAAAGTTTCAGTTTCTTTTAAAAGTTAGGAAGAATCTAAAAAAGTTTAGGTTAAAGAGGCCATGGATATAGGATTTTTTTTTTTAAATAACAAAAGAGGTGATGAGGGATGGAGTTTACTGAACAGTGAGCTAGTGAGAGACACAGAGGCCCAGTGTGCATATATCCCATGGGGAAGAAAGGAAGCTAGAAGCTAAAAGCTGACAAATCAGTAGTTTTTGTATCGCTTTTAGAGCAAAATGTGAGAAGAGTGTTGGTGAGTAATGGCCAGGTCTGACTAGCTTTTTTTTTTTTTAATGTCAGAAAAGTTTCTAAATTGTCTTTTGTAAAATGACTCTAAGCTCTGCATTTTCTTTTAAGATGCGTGCAAGTTTACTGGGATTATAAGTGAGTAGAAAGATAGCAGTGGTTAGGTAATGGAGTCTTGTGAGGGAAAAGATCCACAGGGAAGGTTAACTGAGCTTAGCCTTATGCACTTGTCTCTGCAAAGGATGAGATGTAGGTGTCTTGCCTCTTGGTAGGAGGTTATTCTATATAAATAGCTAGTATTATGCAACCCTTGGTATTGAGGATATGCTGGGGACATAACAGTGGTGTTATATCATAGGCACATTTAGTTTTCACCCAGCTGAAGAGAGTTAGGGAAAACGACAAACCCACAAAGGTAGTATGGGTACGGGGACAAGTATACTTAGTAGCATTCTTGATGGTGCAAATCATTTTGACTAATTTATCTAAAAGAGTGTCTTGAAAGCTCTTAAAAGAAGTAATTTTTTAAAAAAGATTTATTTATTATGTGTATGGTATTCTGCCTGCATGTACACGTGCACACCAGAAGAGGGCACCAGATCCCACTGTAGACGGTTGTGAGCCACCATGTGGTTTCTGGGAATTGAATTCAGGACCACTGGAAGAGTAGCCTGTACTCTTAACTATTTCTCCATCTCTCCAGCCCTGGGAGAAGTAATTTTAAGATGTTGTCTTTTGACAACTTAATACCAGTCTTGATTTCCATCTCAGAAGTTCTAGCTCCTGGGTGGGGAATAATGGAATGCCACTCTCTCCAGCTCTAAGTCCTTGTGATTTTGTTTGGTGCAGATATATTGCTAATTTGGTTCATGACGGGAACTATGTAAAGGAGATGAGGAGGAAGGAATAAAAAATGGACAAAATATACTTAAAGTTTCAGTTCATTTTATTTATTTATTCATTCATTTATTTATTTATTTTTGTTTTTTTTCGAGACAGGATTTGTCTGTGTAGCTTTGCTCCTTTCCTGGAACTTGCTTTGGAGACCAGGCTGGCCTCGATCTCACAGAGATCCGCCTGCCTCTGCCTCCCGAGTGCTGGGATTAAAGGCGTGCGCCGCCACCACCACCGCCCGGTTCAGTTCATTTTAAAAGTTGGGAAGAATCTAAAAACGTTTTGGTTAAAGAGGACGTGGGTAGAGTTTTACAAAAGAGGAGATCAGGGATGGAGTTTCCATATTAATGCATGTTTTTGTGTTTTAAAATAGTGGAATACTATGCTTTTCTGAGGATATCCTTAATTTATTTAGTCTATTTGTTCAGTGAATGTAGGGTTTTCATCAGTACAAAATAGTGTGATGAACTTTCTTGTACATAGCTTGGCTGAACATTTATTGAGTGTCCTGTGTGTATTTAAATAGACCTGGTCTATAAAGAACAAATAAGAGATAGATCTTTGCTTTCAAAGCCTAAGATAAATTTTTTGAAATGTAAATTTATCATCAGAGTTGTGAATTGGTGATACGAAATCAGCATTATTTTCCCTTTAAAGTACTGGTAGGAATGTGAATTAAGACTTTAATGTGCCATTACTTACAACTTTATCTGTCAGTCCTCTTCTGTGTGCTTCCTAATTTTTACTAATGCATATTTTAGGGATTTTACTTGACCATACAATCTCAATGATGAAAAAAGATAAAACTAGATTGTTTCTAGGTCAGCTGGAAAGGTTACATTTACAGTAAAACATTCTATCAGTATGACTTTTCTATACTCTATAATGACTGTGTGTACCTTTATAGAAGGAACACTGCAAGTCTAGATGTGGTGATGCATGTTTGTGGTTCCTGGGCTGGGGAGGCTTCCTAGTGCAATGCAGTTTGGGAATCTTGAGCCTGAGCTCAGCCTGGGCTACATAGCAAGATCTGTACAAAACAAACAAACAAACAAACAAACAAACAACAAAAAGCATGACAGAAAAAGAAAAGGTTTTAGTGAAATTTTGTGTCTTAATGAGAATACATATGACATGAATAGTTCTGAATATTAAATTTGCATCTGAGATAATTTTCTAAAGAGAAATTATATTAGACTAATGGTTCATGGTCCATGAAATTAGATCTATAGTTAGGTACTGAGCCAATATCTAGCAATGTGTGAGATAGTTGTCTCTTTCTAAAATAATCTGATGTATTTTCGTGGTCTTGGGTGTGATGTGAGAATACTTTCTGTAGTCTTTTAGTCTTTGTTCATGAACATGAGATAATTCATTACTTAGTTATTTATTTTGGTGTTGCACATGCTGGCAGGGCCTTGTACATGCTAGGCAAGTACTCTACCACTGACATGTATTCTTAGCCCTGCTCATTTCTTCCTGTAAGTATCACATAATGATTAGAATTGAGGCCAAAAATTGTACTTCAGCATCTTGTTTCAAAATACATGTAGAGGAATCTCTGAATACCAGTGAATAAATAATTTTTTGTTATCTCTCTAGATATAGCTGTTTTTCACATGAACAGTCCTTTGAAGTAAATTCTATCCTCCAAAGTCTTTTTTGTTTTTGGCCTTTTTAATCTGTTGATATGCATGGGGACACAGTATTTTATTTTATGTATATGGTATTTTTGTTTTTTATTTTTTGCATGCATCATGTGTATGTACCACATTCCTGCAGTGTCTATGGAGACCAGGAGAGGCATGGGATCCCCTGGAACTGCAGTTCCAGATGATTATGAGTCACCATGTGGGCACTGGAAATTTGAACCCATGTTATTTGGAAGAACAGGTCAGTGTTCTTAAGCACTGAGCCATGTCTTAAGCCCCTACACTGTTTTTTTTTTTTTTTTTTAAACTGATAATCTATTCAAAGTAGAAAGAAAGTTCAGCTCATGAATAGATACATAGGGGTGTGTGTGTGTGTGTGTGTGTGTGTGTGTGTGTGTGTATCTCAAGTTAGTATATCACTACTCAAGAAATTACTATTTATTTTATATGACCATCATTTCTTAATTTCTGAGTAGCAAGTAAAGAGAAATACAGTATCTGTCTTAGGCTCAGAAGAGGCAAAGCATTTCTCAAATTAGAAAATGTATTAACATAGGCCAGTTTTTTTCTTGAATTTCGAATAAATATTGGGGTTAAGTTTAGAAATCTGGGGCTCAATAAGACAGTTAAACTTATTTATATGTTTTCTCATGATTTTAATTTCTTTTAAAAAGTTTTTTGTTTTTAGATTTTAAAATTTTTATTTTGTGTATGTTATATGATTGTTTTGTCTACATTTTTGTATAATAAGTACCTGGTGTCTAGGAAGTTCAGAAGAGGACATTGGATCCCTGGGTACTGAAGGTTACAGATGGTAATGAGCTATCATCTGGGTGTTGAGAATTGAACCTCTGTTCTCTGCCAGAGCAGCAAGTGGTCTAAACCTCTGAGCCATATGTCCAGCCTGTTTTTGTTTAGTTTTTGATACTGATTCTTGGGCTATATAAAGAGGCCTGGAACTCCAGAATCTCCTGCTCCTGCAGTACCTCTACATTACTACACCTTACCTATGATTTAAAATACCCTCATAATGTATGCATATCTTGACTTTCTAAGAGAATGACAGTGTTTTCCTAACTTGTGTTTTCATCAAACACCTTTTATTAAATATTGGCTCAAGACCTTAAAGATGATGGATTGTGTATCTTCTATAGCATATTTGTAGACAGTGTCATAATTGCTTCTCATTTGACATTTTCTTGTGTTGATTTTCTTGTCTTGCAAGAAGCCTAGTTTCTTTATATATGCCGGGAATCACTACTTTTACAAAGCATCTGCAAGAGAGCCTTGAGTATTAACTCTTCCTGTTGCTCTGGAGCCTGCTGGATAGTATTCGGTCCATCAGTTCTTCTCTCCAGACTGAGGCCGATTGATTTTTTTTTTTCCTCTGTGAAACTGAGTTTCTGCCCTGTTTGTCTGTTAGGGCAGCAGCTATTTCCACATGTAAGAAGGGCCTGAACAATCTGTCTCAGGGCCAGTTGGAATAACTACTTTAGGAACAGCGAGGAGTACCCTGATACGAGCCCCTTGGATGTTCACTGCTGCTCCTTCTCTTGTTGTTTGTGTTCCTCTTGCACTTTAATCAGTTTTCCTATTTCTCCTTACCTTTACTAAACACACACAGTAAACAATTACTGTGTTAGCTGCTCTCTGTTCATTCAGTGTCTCTTCTGTCTCCTGATTTTAGTTTGCTTCCCCTCCATCTTTTACTTGTTTCTGACACACTCTATTCTTTGGGTAGGTGGTTGGATGGGTCATTATTTCCCTCTATTTTCAGTGTTATATCTTGAATATTCTTCCACATCAGTGTCCCCTGGAAATCACTCTGTAACCAAAGTGGACCTTAAACTTGTGATCATCTTGCTTCCTTCCATCTTCCGTGTGCTCTGATTACAACTCTTTGCCACCATTCTGGGTTTGCATGCTAGGGCTTTGTGTATGCCAGGCCAACACTCTACCAACTGAGCTGCACTCTCTAGCTCTACCCTTTCTGACATCCAACACAAATTGCTTGGCTGAACTATATTTGCTTTTGCCAGGATATTGCTATGTAGCCCAGAGAAGCCTTCAACTCTTGATCCTCCTACTTCTACCTCCTGGGCTTTATGTTTATGTGATGTGAAATTTGAGCACTGTTTTTATTTGAGTGCACATGTGGAGGGTTGGTTTTCTGTTTTGTTTTTTTAGACAGGATCTCTCACTGAGACATGGGGCTCACTGATAGAGCTAGCTTGGCTGGGTTGTTAGCCCCAGGGTTCCACCTGTTTCTGCTTTCCTAGCATTGGGATTACCAGTGTGTGCCTTAACACCTGTTTTTTTATGTGGGTACTATATTACTTTTCCATTGCTCTAAGAGACCAAAGCAACTTATGGAAGAAAGGGTTTATTTCACAGAATTAAAGTCCATGATGCAAAACAGGAGGCATGTGTCTAGCCCCTAAGAGCTTACATCTCGAACCTCAAGCGGGTGGCAGACAGAGCACTGGGCATAGCACAGCATTGGAAACCTTGAAGCCCACTCCCAATGACACACCTCCTCCAACAAGACCACACCTTCTCATACTTGCTAAACAGTTCCATTTACTAGGGATCAAGTATTTAAACACAAGCCTATGTGTGACGTTCTTATTCAGGTCACCATAGGTACTACAGATCAAACTCAGATATTCATGCTTGCATAGCAAGTACTTTACTGAGTTGTTTCCCCAGGTCCCCACCATTTTCTGTTTTTTTTTAAAGAGAGACAAATTTACCCCCCCCCCCCCCCCCCCGCCTTCCCCCTCAAGACAATAGTCTTGCTATTTACTCTGACTGTCTTGCTCTATAGACCAGGCTGGCCAGGCTGGCCTCAAACTCAAGAGATCTGCCTGCCTCTGCCTCCCAAGTGCTGGATTAAAGGTGTGTGCCATTATGCCTGGCTGAGCCATGGGAAGCTTTGGAGCCTGTCCTGGAACTTGCTTTGTAGACCAGACTGGCCTCGAACTTGCAGAGATCCTCCTGCCTCTGCTTCCCGAGTGCTGAGATTAACGGCATGTGCCACCACCGCCCGGCTGGAGCTCCATTCTTGACTTGTAGACACCATACATTTAACTTGACTTATGAAGTATGACTGCCTTATTAAGTGCATAAATTTCCCCATATGAATGAGAAGAATTCTAATATTGTGATATTTTGCATATTATAATATTGATTCAAAGAGAAAACTTGTGCAATTGGTATGGTAGAAATAGGATTGAATAATTTGAGCTCAGTGTTTTTTCACCTTTGATATGGAAAAGGTAATATCTAATTTGTAAAATACAGTATATATGTTTGTGTGTTTATAAACTTTGAAATTTTTTGATAAAAAATTAATCAAAATTAGAGAAGCATTTCTTCTTATACATCATATATGCACTCCCAATATCACATTGTCTTCATAAAAATCAGATTTCCCTATTTTTATGTTTCCTATAGAAGGTAAAATAAAAAAAAATTGTAGTGTTTTAATTTTCATGATCAAGAGAGGGACTTTAGTAATCATTCCATGAAAATGTTGTCAGTCTAGGGAAAACAAGTTCAGCTGTTCTAATGACCCTGTTCTTGATACCATGTGTTAATACTACCCTTTTAATGTTTTATTACAGTTACATGATGTTGATTGATGGCACAAATGAAGTTTTTATGATTGACAGAGATAATTCGGTGTTTCATGTTTCAAACCTGGAATTTCCATTTCGTAAAGATCTCCGCATGCATTTATCAAATACCCTTTTGGATGGGGTAAGTAATTTATTTATATGTGTGTTTTTTTTAAAAAAAAATTAAATAGTGCAGTCATTGTTAGTATGTCTAATTTAGAATCAAATATAATTTTTATTTGAATGTTGAATGTTATTTCTTACCTGTACTTATAGTGAGTAAATTCCTTTTTAAAGATGGATCTAGCTGAGAATGATAGTACACTTTGTAGTCCCAGCCCTGGGGTGGCAGAAGCAGAAGAACTGCAGCAAATTCAGTGCCATCAAGAGCTAACATAATGAGATCCTGCCTCAAAAACCAAACAAACAAGCCTCAAATATTTATCTTTGAGTCTAAACAAGCATTTTTCAGATATTTTCTTTAGTAGAGAAAATTGGTCATGATATGGGAAATGAGTTAAATAAATCTGGTATTAATCATAAGGGAACAAAATAAAATCTTTGTTTTTATTATTGAAAAGTAGTTGTTATTTATTTTTAGTAATTATGAAGTGTTTTTTCACTCTTTTCCTTGTAAATAGCTTTCCCTTAATCAGTCCTTAGAGGGGGAAAAAAAACAGCAGGTAATTTTGAAAAGAAATTAAAATAATGTAGACCAACAAATAGTCTGGTAAAAGCTGAGCATGGTGGCACCTACTTTTAATCTGCGCACTTGGAAAGCTGAGACAGGAGTGTATCGGTGCAAGGCCAGCCTGGGTTTTGTATTAAGTTGCCAGTCTACCTTCATAGTAAGACTGTCTTTAAAAAAAATATAATCAAAAGCAAATCAAGCCAAACAATAAAAAAAAAAAGCTAATAAAAAAATCACTGAAACTTCTAATGTTGGAATAACTTACGTTGCTATTTTGATGGCTGTAACTGTAGACTTTGCTCAGTGCAAGGTATTTCATGTTGAAAAATACAGCACATTCATATCAGTAACACCAACTTTGAGAACTGAATTTTTTTTTTTGAAATAGGTTCTTATATAGATAGTCTAGTAGTCTAGGCTTGTCTTGAATTCAAGGGCTCCCTGTTCCTGCAAGTGGTGGGATTGTGTGTGTATATCACCACAGCTGGTTTTAGAGGGTAGATTTTTTTTTCTGAGACAAGGTTTCTCTATATAGCCCTGGCTGTCCTGGAACTCGATCTGTAGACCAGGCTAGCCTCAATCTCAGAGATCAGCCTGCCTCTGCCTCTGGAGTGCTGGGATTAAAAGCATGCATCATCACTGCCTAGCTAGATTATAGATTGCCCCCCCCCCCCCCCCCCCCCCCCCCCCCCCGAGACTGGGTTTCTCTGTGTAGCTTTGCACCTTTCCTGGAACTCACTCTGTAGCCCAGGATGGCCTCGAACTCACAGAGATCCACCTGCCTCTCCCTCCCGAGTGCTGGGATTAAAGGCCTGCACCACCACTGCCCGGCGATTATAGATTCTTAAACAGAGTTTGTTAGAAGCTTAAGGGAAGCTAGGGGCCTAATTTAGTCTCAGAGTTTGAATATTCACAGAATCTTTAGCTTGGCTGAAAAAAGAAGTGCTCTGATCAAGTATGTGTACTTGTAGATCATTTCTTGATCTGTTCGTTTGCATAAAGAACTAAATGTTATATATGGTCTTTAAAGTAATTTTCTACTTGCAGTTTGTTTTGGACTTGTTATTTTATATAGATGTCTGAATGGTGTACCTATATGTATAAATACCGTAATTTTGGATTTCCAAACTGTTTTTAGATTCCTCGAGACTGGAGTTACAGGTGATTATGAGCTACCATGTTGTATGCTGGGAGTTGAACCTAGGGTCTTCTGAAAGAACAGTCTGTGCTCTTAAGCACTGAATCTTCTCTTCAGTCATTCCAAACTGTTTTGATGGCAGAAATCATAGGGTTAAAAATTAGTTAAGTGGTGGGAAAGATGGCTAAGTCGGTAAAGGTGCTTTCTGTGCAGGTCTGGTGACCTGAGTTCAATCCCCGGAACCTATGTACAGTGGAAGGAGACAACCTACTTTACAAGGCTATCCTCTGATCTCCACACATACCATGGCACATGAGCCCTCACATACAAGTTGAGTCCGGAGATTGATAAGTTCAAGACCAGCCTGGGCTACATCGTGAACCTGTTTCAAAAGTATCAAAACAAGGGGTACTCTTGAGATCGCTGAGTGGATAAAGGCTCTTCTGCAAGTTTGATAACTTGAGTTGGTTCCCTCCACCTGGTTGGAGGGACCTGAAACCTGTAGTTATCTTCTGATCTCCATACATATGCCATAGAATACATACAATCCTCCCCACACATAAACCAATATAATTAAACACACAGACACATATATAACTAAATATGATATAGTAAAGCAAAGCAAACATCTCTTCCAACAGCTGGTTCTAGATATCCTGAATTACAGTCTCCAAAAGTATCTTTATAAGTGACCAAGTGGACAGTACAGTTTTTTTTTTTTTAGATTTTTTTCTAAGCATAACTTAAATGTACATCTTGTGTGTTCAAAATTGTACAGTTTTATAATAATGAGTCCTTTTTTCTAATAGTACATTTTTATTGCATTTTATTTATCTCTGTGTGTGTGTGTGTGTGTGTGTGTGTGTGTGTGTGTGTGTGTAATTGTGTACATTCCATGGCTTGTGAGTAGAAGTCGAGGACAACTTCTAGATGGAATTCAGGTTGTCTAGTTTAGCTCTAAGCATTATTACACACTGTGTTAGCACTGGAATTTGATTTGGTATTTTCTCATTTAAAGAGGGTCAGAATGACTTCTTTGTTTTAAGGAATAGTATGTATAGCAACGAAACCTTAACTCCAAGTGCCTCCCTGGCTTTATCAGTTATTCTATGAGGGACCTTACAGTTCAGTCAGTTTTCCCCTCTGTGGTGAAATGGGAAAGATTAGGAAAGTTCGTAAGGTGGTTTGATAGTGTCTGGCACTTAGTCCTTGTTTATGTGGTCATTATGAGATGTAACATTTTCTCACTCCTTCGTGAGTTACTATTTTGATTCTGAGAGCTCCCGTTCAGATCTTTTCTACAGTTTTCTTCTGGGTGTTCATTTCTCTCATATTGGCTTATGAAGTCTTCTTGCTTACTGGGGCATACTTTGTTACATATGTTGAAAATTATGTTTCTTTTTTTTGTCATTTCATGCACTGTACAAAAGGTTAAATATATGTAGGTCAAATATAAAGATCTTGATGCTTACTCTTTGGCTTTTTCACATTTTAAGACACCATTCACCACAGGATGATCATAATACTTATATTTCTTTTAGTGTTTTATTTACACATTTGAATATTTCATCCAGCCCAAATACTCTTGATAGAAGCAGTAGTATGCAGGTACTATTTTCTTATTTTCAAATGTCTAGGCTGTTGCCTCAATAAACACTTAGCTACTCTGTTTACCCTTTCTGGTTGGAAGTATAAGTTTTTGTATGCTAGATTCCACTGTTACCATAACATCTCCTTGCTTTCTTCTTTCTTCTAGTCTTCCCTTCCTTCCTTTCACAGGGTCTTGCTCTGTAGCTCAGGCTGTCCTCAGAGCTGAGACCCTGCCTCTGTCGCCTAAGTGCTGAGATTACAGTGTGTACTACCATAACAGGCTACCGCTGCTGCTTTCTTGATTCACTTCCTTTTTCCATTAATCTTTGTTCTTCTAGTGATGGTTTTAGATTCTCTTAATCCTGTGAGTTTAATGCACATCTCGGGACCGGAGAAGCCAAGTGTACCCAGTCTCCTGGATGCTCTGATGTTTGCCACTGAGATTTTACTCCTTCCTTTGTTTTTTGAGTGAACCAACTATGCATAACAAAGTTAGACTAGATTGCTGTGTTATACACTGGGTGTTATACACTGTGTGCTGGTCTAGATGGCAGTAAGCTTATGTTATTTTCTTCTGAAGAATTCTGTGAGGCTTATTTTCCGACCTTTCACTTTCTTGGTTGCTATGGTTCCTCATGGTTGATCTTCGTGCTACATCAGCACAGGGCAGTGCAGGGTGAAATACTTTAAAATTAAAAGAGTCTTTCTGATAGTTGGGGTAGTTTATATTGAACTAGTATTTGTTGAGTATCTCTTATGAGTGCAGGCATTGCTTAGAGTGTGGAAGTCTCCTCTCTCTGGAAACTTTCCTATTGGGAAGGATAGAGAAAGATTGGAAACAATTGGGGGTACCCTTAAGTAAAACAGTAGCTCTAAGATGTATTCAAAACAAGTCCTGTGGACATTTGGAGGAGAAATGAATCCCATTTAATGATGTGGAGTGGATCTGCTTTATGTAGGAGTTTGTATTAAAGATGGAAGATGTGGGGGCTAGGGAGATGGTTCATTGAGGAAGAGTGCTTGCTATGCAGGAATGAGGACCTGAGTTTGTATCCCAAACACCCATGTGAACCTAATTGTGGCAGAGTGCTTATAACTATAGGGCTGTGGAGGGCAGGGACAGAAGGATCACTGGGGCTTGCTTGCTGGCAGCTGACCTACCTACAGGTTCAGTGAGAGACCATATTTCAAGTGACTAAGTCTGAGACTAAGACACCTTATGTCCTCTTCTGACTTTCACAAGCAGGGGCAGGCACACCATACATGTACACTTAAACTATGCATGTATACATACACATAATGAAAAATGGATATATGGAGATTTCTGTTATTCTGAGGCCAGTCCATGTAGGAAATAATGCCTCAGAATGAGATGTGCAACAGTCTGCAGATCTAACTTGGTAATACTATTTATTTTCACTTCAAACTTGATAACTGAGAACAACGTAATAGATTCTTGTGAAGTCTCTCTCTCTTTTTTATTTTTATTTTTTGTTTTTTCAAGACAAGGTTTCTCTGTGGCCTTGAACTCAGAGATCCTCCTGCCTCTGCCTCCTTAGTGCTGGTATTAAAGGCCTGTGCCACCACTGCCTAATTTTTTTTTTAATTGAAAATAGATTCTCTGTCATACAAAACATCCTGACTGCAGTTCCCCCTCCCTCCACTTCTAGCTTCCCAGGGGTTGTGTGCCCTCTCCTCCATTTCCCCTTCAGAAAAGAACAGGCCTCCAAGAGATGACAGCCGAACAGGACAAAGCAAGATACAAGACAAGGCGAAAAGCTCTCATATCAAGGCTGAAACAAGGCAACTCAGGAGGAAAAGAGCCCCAAGGGCAGACAAAAGAGTCAGAGACACACTTATTCCCCCTGTTAGGAGTCCCACAAAAACATCAAGCTAATAGTCATACATACACGCAGAGGAGCTGGTGCAGAATTATGCAGGCCCTGTTTGCCGCCTTAGTGTCTGTGAGCCCATATGAGTCCTGCTTAGTTGATTTAGAGCTTCATCTTCTCCTGGTGTCCTCCATCCCCTCTGACTCCTACAGTCTTTCGTCCCGTTCTTCCCCAGAGAGGGACCCAATAGAGACCTTTAATTTAGACTCTCTCTACATAATGTTTGGCTGTGGGTTTCTGCACCTGCTCCCATCTGCTCTTGGAGGAAGCCTCTTTGATGACTGGACAAGGCATTGATCTATGAGTATAGTAGAATATCATTAGGAATTGTTTTATTGTGGGTCATTCTTCCCCTTCCCCCAAGGACTCTGGGCTGTCCAGTCTCTAGTTCCTGGCCATCCAGGCAGTGTTGGGCATGGGCTCCCTCTCCTGGCTTAAGCCACAAGTTAAACCAGACATTGGTTGGCCACTCTCACAAATTCTGTACCACCATTGCCCTAGCACATCTTGCAGGCAGGACAGATTATAGGTTGAAGGTTTTGTGCCTGGGTTGGTGTCCAGGTTTCTCTTTTGGTAGCCTATAGAGTACCTTCTCACACCAAAGAGACTAGAACATAGGGGTGAAGGCTCCATGCAGGCGCTAGCTCAATGAGCTGTGTGGGTCTTGGCCTCAGCAATGGGGCCCTGCTGTCAGTTTTGGAGAGCCACTCTCTGTCCTAGCATCATCCTGGGCTGTTAGGGATCTCCATGGAACCCCCTTGGCCAGCAACTCAACTGAATGCAATCCAGACTCACCACTGGAAGTCTTGCCTGATTACAAAAGATGATCACAAAACTCCATTTCTAGGAGTTCTCACTAGGGTCTCTCTCACAGATTTCAGGAAGTTCTTACTGAACAAGACTTCCACACTGCCCCCCAAACAACCCCAAATTCCAGCCCACCACCTGATCCCTACCAGGTCCATCCCCACCTGCCCCCATTCCACCTGTAAAATGTATTATTTCCTCTTCTCATGGAGATCCGTGAGCCCCCTGAGAGCCCTCTTCTTTACCTAACCGGTTGCTCTTGTGAGGTTTTAAATAGCTTTTCGGCCCATGACAGTTTACTTGGGCCAGAATTACAATCGCCATATCTGTTTTTTTCCAGTTAAAGTCCAGTGTAGTTTGCTATTTCTTTTTCATTTTCATTTGCATATTGTTTTTTAAATTCCAAATCCAAAGAAAACCCAAATTTTTTAAATGGATGTGGACATTGATGTTCTTTTATGCCCTATTAGGATATATTTCTTTACCTATAAAATATGGCAAATAGAAATTTAGAAACATAATAGTAATTTACTCAGGACAAATCGGTAAAGTTTAATGAAGTGATCTTTGATGAAAATTTAAAAAGCAATACAGGAAATTTAGTCTGTAATAAGACTAAAGTAATTAGCATATGACACAATTTTAAACAGTCATGATTAAACATAATTATTTATCAAAATGATGCTGAATTTCAAACTTAGTTATTTATTCTCAAATATTACTAGTAATACAAACATAAAGCAGAATGTATTGTAGCTATTCAACTATAAAAAGCATTTAACTGGTTGTGATGGTGCAAGTCTATAATTTAGCACTTTGAAGGCTGAGGCAGGAGGATTTCTGAGAGTTCCAGACTAGCCTTGGCTATCTCATGAGCTGTAGGTTAGCCAGAGGCTACATAGGAAGAACCTGCCTTTAAACAAATCTACACACTCCCAACCCAAAACACAAGGAGATAACATCAGAGATTATTTCAACATATATTATAAATACATAGTTAAGATTTTTGACATGTTGAAAACTTACATTGATTTGATGTGAGTACAAGTGTGCTCCCTTTGAAGTTTCATCAAAGCATATATTGAAGATTTATATTCTTTCTCTGTGTATTGTATTCTATCAAATTAAGGTAATTGCTATTAAAGTAAAAATTAATCTTTTTTCTTTCAAGGAAATGATCATTGACAAAGTAAATGGACAGGCTGTTCCAAGATATTTGATATATGACATAATTAAATTCAATGTAAGTACCTCTTATAATTTATAAAATTATTAGAATTGTCACTGAGATAATGTGTATGTTTATATATATGTTATTTAATACTTTTTTGTGGTTGAGTTGAATTCATGGATTCACATATGCTAAGCAAGTGCTCCACAATTGAGCTACAATTCCAGTAATAAAATTACAAATGTTTTTAATAAAAAAATTTTAAAGAATGTGTCACATATGGTGACACAGCTTGGGGGAAAGGGCAAGGAGGATCAGGAGTGTGAGGACACCTCACGAGATCCTATCTTGAAAAAACAAAGGTTATATAGTCATTTACTTATTTTATGATTTTGGAATTAAAGCATTTAAGATTTGAAGATGTGTAGTAGTATTTAAAAAGCCAACTTTAGGGGGAATATATTTTATTTTAACTGTAGTATTAAAATTCAGGATTACATTAATCTCAGTTATTAATGGGAATTTTTTTCTGAATATTTTCAATGTATATAATTTAAATTTTTGGTTGAATTTCTGTAATTTACAGATTTATTTATTTTTATTTTTTGTGCATGAGTGTTTTGCCTGAACGAATGAGCTCCGCTTGTTTGCAGTGCTCATGGAGGCCAGAAGAGGGCATCAGATTCCCTGGAACTGGATGCTGAGCACTAAACCTGGGTCCTCTGCAAGAGCAACAAGTGCTTTTTACCTATGAGCCATTTCATTTCTCCAACCATTTGTTGTTTTTTTATTGCTATCTATAGTCCTTAAAACTAGTACTTTGCAAAATTGGTGACTCTTACCACCCATCAGCAAATGATGTTTCTCATCTACAACTAGACCCACAGACCAGGGGAGTGGCTTTGTTTCCTTGTTGAACGGAGAAATGCTATCTTCTTTTAACTCTGATTTTGAGCTGCACTTTAATATGTGATAAATTGCTGTGAAGACACTATAACAAGGCAACTCTTAAAAGGGAAAGCATTTGATTGGGAACTTGTTTACAGTTTCAGAGGTTTAGTTCATTGTCATCATGGTGGGAAGCAGACAGAGGGAGAAGGAAAAGGAGAGAGAAGTAGGGAAGAGAGACACACAGAGAGGGAGAGAGACAGAAAAAGACAGATACTGGGCCTGGCATGGGCTTTTGAAACCTCAAAGCTCACCCCTGTTAACACACTTCCAACAAGCCTATACCTCCTAATCCTTTTCAGACAGTTCCACTCCGGATGACTAAGCATTCAAATATATGAGCCTGTGGAAGGCCATTCTCATTCAAACCACCACAGCAGTTTTTCTTGGCTTAGGAACTCTCTTTGAACTAATAGCTTCAAATACTTAAAAAAAAAAAAAAAGAAATATTATATCATGCAGAAATGCACAGAACAATATGACTATTAACATTTATTCATTTATTTTATGTGTATGTGAATGTATGCCATACCTTACATGTAAAGGCTCAAGGACAACTTTTAGGAAATGGTTTTCTGCTTCCACCATGTGGGGCCAGGGGATCAAATTCAGGTTATTGGGCTTGGTAGCTAGTACTTTTACTGATGAACCATTTCCCTGGTTCCAGATTTGTTAAATCTTAATAATTTTTTCTGTATTTTTTGTGTGTCTGCATTTGCGTGTGTGTGTGTGTGTGTGTGTGTGTGTGTGTGTGTGTGTATGTATGTGTGTATGTGTGCGCTCCCCTGCTTGCCTGTGCATGCCTGTGTGGAGGCCAGAGGTCCTTGTAAGGTGTCTTCTGCTTCTCTCCACCTTATTTTTTGAGACAGAATCTCTCACTGAATGTAGGGCTCCTTGTTCTGGCTAGGCAGGCTAGCCAGAGAGCCCTGGGAGTTGCTTCCTCCAGTGTCAGGGTCACTGCCTTACTTTTTCATGTAGGTGCATGCATCTTATCTACTGAGTCCAGCTCTACACTTTTTTTTTTTTGATAAGAAATAATTAGTTATAAATCCAAGAGCAAACTTGTGTGTACTGCTCATCCTGTTCTTAGGTCTCTTTCCTCTTAAGATCCCCCTCCTATGAATTTAATGTGTACTGCTCCATGGATGTTTTTAAACACTTTACCCACCTCTGTGTATATTCATAGCATACATTTGCAAGGTTTCTAGAGTTAGCTATATAATCTGTGATCTTTTTTTAATTTTTATTTTTTCCATTATGTTCTTGAAATTTACTGGTTAATGTATGAAGAGTTAACTAGTTCACTTGAATTTTTGCTAGACATTGTGCTCTATAATAGAATTGATCATTTCTTTTGATATACAATGAGGTTTCTTTTGTTTGCTTTTATTCTCAAGTTTTTTCTTGTATACATAGTGTAAGTTTCTCTAGCACAAACTTCTTACTGTTGGGATGTATTCAGGAGAGGTGTGTGTGTGTGTGTGTGTGTGTGTGTGTGTGTGTTTAATGTATGTGTGTTTGACTGTGAAAGAACTAAAAATCTTCTTAGTTCTTCTTAGTTCTTTCACCTAGGTTTTCTGTTAGGTTGTTCATCTTTTTTTTTTTTAGAAATGTGTTGGATTATTCCTTTTGAAAAATGAGTCCTTTCTTTGGTTCTGTGCGTAGCAAACAGTGTTGTTTCTCAGTCAGTGTCTATGGACACAAACAAGTGATGTGTTAATGTGAAGACCTTCTCAAAAAGTGTGCTTGGAGTCTTGTTTAAGAAATTCATCTATACTTTAGCCTATAAATGGTTTAGTTATGTTTTTCACCTAAACAGTTGCTCATTTAGTAAATATTAGTTGTATGTCTGTTACTGTACCTCATGATTTAAAGCCACCTATTTTTCACATATCTACTGCTAGGATGGATTTCTAATGGAAAGCATTGTATGTTTTATTATTTAACCACTATAGAACTTGCACTGCTTTATTAGTCTTAATTTATATTGCTAGCCCCCAAATACCTGATGCTGGGTGATTTGTAATGTCAGCAAGTTAATTTGGCTCAAGTTACTGGTTAGAAAGCCAAAGTCTTAATTAAAATATTTTTAGTTCTTTCCTTTATTATTTTCCTCAAAGAGAATTTAAGTGATCATCTTATATATGCTAGGTTCTATAGTTATTGAATATAAAGATAAATAAGACTGATTTCTGATTTCTTCTCTTCATGCCATTTCTATAGCAGTTCATTGGAATTTGAGAACAACAGAGGAAAATTATTTTAATGCATTTATTCTATTTGGTTTGCCTTATACTATACAGTTGTACCTGCATACAAATTGTTAGTGTTAATGGCATATATTGTTTACATTTGTAAGGATATATGTTTAGATTGAATTTAATATCAAAATCAACTTGCAGACTGCTCATCTGTAGAGGTGAATAGAAAAGTAAAGAAATATGGCTGGGCATGGTGGCTTACACCTTTAAACCCAACACTTGAGAGACAGAGCCAGTCTGGTTTTGTTTTTTTTTTTTTTTTTAATTTTTATTTTGCAATACAATTAAGTTCTACATACAGGCACAGATTCCCTTGTTCTCCCCCCTCCCGCCCCCCTCACCTTCCCCCCAGCCCGCCCCCCATTCCAATCTCCTCCAGGGCAAAGCCTTCCCCACAGACTGAGATCAACCTGGTGGACTCAGTCCAGGTAGGTCCAGTCCCCTCCTCCCAGGCCGAGCCAAGCGACCCTGCATAGGCCCCAGGTTTCAAACAGCCGACTCATGCAATGAGCACAGGACCCGGTGCCACTGCCTGGATGCCTCCCAAACAGATCAGGCCAATCAACTGTCTCACCCACTCAGAGGGCCTGATCCAGTTGATGACCCCTCAGCCATTGGTTCATATTTCATGTGTTTCCGTTTGTTTGGCTATTTGTCTCTGTGCTTTATCCGACCTTGGTCTCAACAATTCTCTCTCATATAAACCCTCCTCATTCTCGCTAATTGGACTCCCAGAGATCCACCTGGGGCCTAGTCATGGATCTCTGCATCCAGATCCCTCAGTAGTTGGATGAGGTTTCTAGCACGACAATTAGGGTGTTTGGCCATCCCATCACCAGAGTAGGTCAATTCGGACTGTCTCTCGACCATTGCCAGCAGTCTGTTGTGGGGGTATCTTTGTGGATTTCTGTGGGCCTCTCTAGCACTTTGTTTCTTCCTATTCTCATGTGGTCTTCATTTACCATGGTCTCCTATTCCTTGTTCTCCCTCTCTGTTGTTGATCCAGCTGGGATCTCCCACTCACCCAAGCTCTCTTTCCCTCGACCCTCGCCCTTCACTACCCCCACTCATGTCCAGGCTGTTCATGTAGATCTCATTCCATTTCTCTGTCATTGGGCGATCCCTGTGTCTTTCTTGGGGTCCTGTTTTCCAGGTAGCCTGCCTGGTGATGTGAGTAGCAGTCCAGTCATCCTTGTTCCACATCTAGTATCCTGTTATGAGTGAGTACATACCATGTTTGTCTTTCTGAGTCTGGGATACCTCACTCAGGATGATTTTTTCTAGGTCCATCCATTTGTCTGCAAACCTCATGATGTCATTGTTTTTCTCTGCTGAGTAGTATTCCATTGTGTATATGTACCACATTTTGTTTATCCATTCTTCAGTTGAAGGGCATTTAGGTTGTTTCCATGTTCTGGCTATTACAAACAATGCTGATATGAACATAGCTGAACAAGTGCTCTTGTGGTGTGGTTGAGCATTCCTTGGGTATATGCCCAAGAGTGGTATAGCTGGATCTTGGGGGAGATGGATTCCCAATTTTCTAAGAAAGCGCCATATTGATTTCCAAAGTGGTTGTACAAGCTTGCATTCCCACCAGCAGTGGAGGAGAGTTCCCCTAGCTCCACATCCTCTCCAGCATAAGGTGTCTTCAGTGTTTTTGATCTTAGCCATTCTGACAGACGTAAGGTGGTATCTCAGAGTTGTTTTGATTTGCATTTCCCTGATGATTAGGGATGTTGAGCAATTCCTTAAATGTCTTTCAGCCATTTGAGTTTCCTCTGTTGAGAATTCTCTGTTTAGTTCTATAGCCCATTTCTTAATTGGACTGTTGGGCATTTTGATATCTAATTTCTTGAGTTCCTTATATATTCTGGATATCAGTCCTCTGTCAGATGTGGGATTGGTGAATATCTTTTCCCATTCTGTAGGCTGTCGCTTTGCTTTGTTGACCGTATCCTTTGCCCTACAAAAGCTTCTCAGTTTCAAGAGGTCCCATTGATTGATTGTTTCTCTCAGTGTCTGTGTTACTGGTGTTCTATTTAGAAAGTGGTCTCCTATGCCAATGCGTTCAAGACTACTTCCTACTTTCTCTTCTAGCAGGTTCAGAGTAGCTGGATTTATGTTGAGGTCCTTGATCCACTTGGACTTAAGTTTTGTGCACGGTGATAGATATGGATCTATTTGCAGCCTTCTACATGTTGATATCCAGTTTTGCCAGCACCATTTGTTGAAGATGCTTTCTTTTTTCCATTGTGCACTTTTGGCTTCTTTGTCAAAAATTATTTGTTCATAGGTGTGCGGATTAATGTCAGGGTCTTCAATTCGATTCCATTGGTCCACATGTCGGTTTTTATGCCAGTACCAAGCTGTTTTTATTACTGTAGCTCTATAGTACAGCTTGAAGTCAGGGATCGTGATGCCTCCAGAGGTTGTTTTATTGTACAGGATTCTTTTGGCTATCCTGGGTTTTTTGTTTTTCCATATGAAGTTGAGTATTATTCTTTCCAGGTCTGTGAAGAATTGTGTTGGTATTTTGATGGGGATTGCATTGAATCTGTAGATTGCTTTTGGTAAGATTGCCATTTTTACTATGTTAGTTCTGCCTATCCATGAGCATGGGAGATCTTTCCATTTTCTGACATCTTCTTCAATTTCTTTTTTCAGGGACTTAAAGTTCTTGTCATATAGGTCCTTCACTTGCTTGGTTAGTGTTACCCCAAGGTATTTTATGTCATTTGTGGCTATAGTAAAGGGTGATGTAGCTCTGATTTCCTTCTCCGCTTTTTTGTCCATTGTATATAGGAGGGCTACTGATTTTTTTGAGTTGATCTTGTATCCTGCTATGTTGCTGAAGGTGTTTATAAGTTGTATCAGTTCCTTGGTGGAATCTTTGGGGTTGCTCAAGTATACTATCATGTCATCTGCAAATAGGGAAAGCTTGACTTCTTCCTTTCCAATTTGTATCCCCTTAATCTCCTTATGTTGTCTTATTGCTCTGGCTAGAACTTCAAGTACTATATTGAATAAGTATGGGGAGAGCGGACAGCCTTGCCTCGTTCCTGATTTTAGTGGAATTGCTTTGAGTTTCTCTCCATTTAATTTGATGTTGGCTGTTGGCTTGCTGTAAATTGCCTTTATTATGTTTAGGTATGTTCCCTGTATTCCTGATCGCTCCAAGACCTTTATCATGAAGGGGTGTTGGATTTTGTCAAATGCCTTTTCAGCATCTAGTGAGATGATCATGTGGTTTTTTTTCTTTGAGTTTGTTTATATGGTGTATCACATTGACAGACTTTCGTATGTTGAACCATCCTTGCATCCCTGGAATGAATCCTACTTGATCATGGTGGATAATTGTTTTGATGTGTTCTTGGAGTCTGTTTGCCAGTATTTTATTGAGTATTTTTGCATCAATGTTCATGAGGGAGATCGGTCTGTAGTTCTCTTTCTTTGTTGTATCCTTGTTTGGTTTGGGAATCAGGGTAATTGTAGCCTCATAGAAGGAGTTTGGTAATGTTCCTTCTGTTTCTATTGTATGGAACAATTTAGAGAGTATTGGTATTAACTCTTCTTTGAAGATCTGGTAGAATTCTGCACTGAAACCATCTGGTCCTGGGCTTTTTTTGGTTGGGAGACTTTTAATGACTGTTTCTATTTCGTTAGGGGTTATTGGACTATTTAAATAGTTTATCTGGTCTTGATTTAATTTAGGTATGTGGTAACTATCCAGAAAATTATCCATTTCTTTTAGGTTTTCCAGTTTTGTGGAATAGAGGTGTTTGAAGTATGACCTGATGATTCTCTGGATTTCCTTAATGTCTGTTGTTATGTCCCCCTTTTCATTTCTGATTTTGTTGATTTGGATGCTCTCTCTCTGTCTTTTGGTTAGTTTGGATAAGGGCTTGTCTATCTTGTTGATTTTCTCAAAGAACCAACTCTTTGTTTCATTAATTTTTTGTATTGTTCTCTTTGTTTCTATTTTATTGATTTCAGCTCTCACTTTGATAATTTCCTGGCGTCTATTTTTCCTGGGAGACTTTGCTTCTTCCTGTTCTAGAACTTTCAGGTGTGCTGTTAAGTCACTAGTGTGAGATTTCTCCAGCTTATTTATGTGGGCGTTTAGTGCTATGAATTTCCCTCTTAGTACTGCTTTCATAGTGTCCCATAGGTTTGGATATGTGGTGTCTTCATTTTCGTTGATCTCTAGGAAGTCTTTAATTTCTTTCTTTATTTCTTCCTTAACCCATTGGTGATTCAGGTGGGTATTGTTCAGTTTCCATGAGATTGTAGGTTTTCTGTAGTTTTTGTTGTTGTTGAAATCCAACTTTAGACCATGGTGGTCTGATAGAACACAGGAGGTTATTCCAATTGTTTTGTATCTGTTTAGATTTGTTTTGTGACCAAGTATGTGGTCGATTTTAGAGAAGGTTCCATGGGGTGCTGAGAAGAAGATATATTCTTTTTTGTTAGGATGGAATGTTCTGTAGATGTCGATTAAGTCCATTTGAGTCATGACATCAGTTAAGTCCTTTATTTCTCTGTTAAGTTTTGATTTGGGGGATCTGTCCAGTGGTGAAAGTGGGGTGTTGAGGTCTCCCACTATTAATGTGTGGGGTTTTATATGTGATTTAAGCTTTAATAATGTTTCTTTTACATATGTGGGTGCCCTTGTGTTTGGGGCATAAATGTTCAGAATTGAGACTTCATCTTGGTGGATCTTTCCTGTGATGAGTATGTAATGCCCTTCTTGATCTCTTTTGATTGATTTTAGTTTGAAGTCTATTTTGCTGGATATCAGGATGGCTACACCCGCTTGTTTCTTAAGACCGTTTGATTGGAAAGTCTTTTCCCAGCCTTTTATTTTTAGGTAGTGTCTATCTTTGAATTTGAGATGTGTTTCTTGTATGCAGCAGAAAGATGGGTCCTGCTTTCGTATCCATTCTGTAAGCCTATGTCTTTTTATAGGTGAATTAAGTCCATTGATATTGAGGGATATTAATGTCCAGTGATTGTTCATTCCTGTTATTTTTTGGTGGTGATGTGTGTGTACTTTTCTTCGTTGGGGTTTACTGCTGTGGCTTTATCTATTGCCTGCGTTTTCTAGGGTGTATCTGACTTCCTTAGGTTGGAATTTTCCTTCTAGTGCTTTCTGTAGGGCTGGGTTTGTGGATAAATATTGTTTAAATCTGGCTTTGTCATGGAATGTCTTGTTCACTCCATCTATGATGATTGAAAGCTTTGCTGGGTATATTAGTCTAGGCTGACATCCATGGTCTCTTAGTGTCTGCATTACATCTGTCCAGGACCTTCTGGCTTTCAAAGTCTCCATTGAGAAATCGGGTGTTATTCTGATAGGTTTGCCTTTATATGTCACTTGGCCTTTTTCCTTTGCTGCTCTTAATATTCTTTCTTTATTCTGTACGTTTAATTGTTTAATTATTATGTGGTGAGGGGACTTTTTTTGGGGGTCTAGTCTGTTTGGTGTTCTATAGGCTTCCTGTATCTTCATAGGCATTTCCTTCTTTAATTTGGGAAAGTTTTCTTCTATGATCTTGTTGAATATATTTTCTGTGCCCTTGAGTTGGTATTCTTCTCCTTCTTCTACCCCTATTATTCGTAGGTTTGGTCTTTTCATGGTGTCCCATATTTCTTGGACATTTTGGTTCATGATTTTGTTGGCTTTAGTGTTTTCTTTGACTGATGAATCTATTTCTTCTATTGTATCTTTAACCAGTCTGGTTTTTATAGCAGGTTCTTGGCCAGCCAAAGCTACACAGTGAGACTTTGTCTAAAAAAAAAAAAGTAAAGAAACAGAAACAGCATGGTAGTGCTCTAAGTAGTACAAGAAGATTTGTAAGAGGTAGAGTGGAGCTGGAGGGATGGGAGCACTTCATCCTTCCCTGGCTGTTGTTGAGTCCTTGAAGGATGGAGTTAGGAACATTAGATGGTTGTTGCCATACTTGATGTGTGCTGAGGAGTGGGTCATACAGTAGATTGGTGATAGGGTGGCAGATTACTTGACTATGGTGTTTGAACTTAGATTTTAATGTAACAGACTGTCACTTAAGGATTTCAGGTATGGTGATGGTGGGATAGTATTTTTACTTCTTTTAAAGAACTCCATTGCCAGTGTGGGCTGTGCTTGGAAGTGAGAAATGACTGATGGAAAGGAGCCCAACACACTGCATTGAGTGTGTCTTGCTATCTGCTCTCAATGCTTCTACATCTGGCTGCCCAGTGCTTCCTTTGTGGGAGTGACAGTGATCTGCCTCTGTTCCTGTTTTGGTCACATAATATGTATTTTAGTAGAGGATTTAGACTACTTTAAGATCTTCATTAAAATAAAAAAGGCTTGTTTGTGCCTTGCTACTTTTATAGGTATCTGAGTACTCCTAATAGGCCTAATATGTAAGCCTATCACTTTAGGTTTTCCACCGTGGTGGGGATTGTATAGAGAAGGTCCTACATCGACTTTGTCCTTGTTTATTAACTTTTCCTCAGTAAATATCCTTTATGAGTTGTTGTTCCTCTTTTTTTTTTTTTTTTTTTTTTTTTTTTGAGACAAGGTTTCTCTATATAACAGCCTTGGCTGTCCTGGAACTCACTCTATAGACCAGGCTGGCCTCAAACTCACAGAGATCCGCCTGGCTCTGCCTCCCGAGTGCTGGGATTAAAGGTGTGCGCCACCACTGCCCGGCCGTTGTGCCTTTTTGTAGAGAACATCTTAGAAATTGTTCCTAGCTCCTGCTCAGTTTGTTTTCACTCCATGTTCTTAGTTGAGTGTAAAAGTTGTCATCCTTCCAAAGCTGAGAGAAAGACATCCTGAAGCATGTGCTGGCGCTCTCGTGAAACATTAGATTGGGTAATAGAGATTGGAGAAGAGGAACAAGAAGGTAGTGATGGTGTCACAAGTTTTCAGGAGTTGTTAAGGCTGTACTTTCTATCTTAGACAATTACTGTCAACCAGGGGATGTGTTTCTATGTTTATATACACCATGTGGCTGGATAGGACATGAACATATGTAAACTTATTATTAGTTTTTAGCTTGAGGATGTATCTGTATAATAAATGTCTTCTTACTGATGCTGTGAAGTCTGATCACAGTAGGTAACTATGCTATTTATTTTGAGTACTTATACTTTACCAAATTTGGGTTTTAGTTTTTAGTAATATAGTTAAGTAGTAAAATATAGTAGTTACATTAATATATTAATTCAATTTGAAATCTGAGCTAGCTTATAATAGATATATTACATTTTCTTTTGCTGCCATATGTAATTACAACTTAAAAATAGATATTGTTAGTCTATTGTTACTGGGATGGGCATCTATTGTGTGCAAGATGTTCACTAGACATCTCCAAAGATTGCTATTTGTATAGTGTATAGTATTGTATATAGTGTTACAGCCTTGACAGTTATGCTGATAATATAGTTGTTAGTGTTCAAATTAAAATAAAATGTTCTCTCATTCAGGCACAACCCGTTGGAGACTGTGATTTTAATATTCGCCTGCAGTGTATTGAACGTGAAATCATAAGTCCACGACATGAAAAAATGAAGACTGGGCTCATTGACAAAACACAGGAACCATTTAGTGTGAGACCTAAACAGTTTTTTGACATCAATATTTCAAGAAAGGTAAAGTTTATTTATTTTTTTAGTTGGTAATTCAAGTTCTATTGTTCAGCTTTTGAGAGGAACATGGATGACTGTCTTTCCCAGGGTGATGCTCAGGGTCTCCTCTTAGCCGTGTTCTCTGTGTGGACACAATATCATGCTGCTTCCCTGTCTCTTGGAATAGTTTGTGATTAATGATCATTGGTCCATATTCTCATTAAAAAAAAAAGCTACAGCTCACAATGAGTCATTTAGAATGAACTGGGAAGAGGAGAGGAGAAAAAAAGAAAGACAAGGAAAAAGAAAGGAGAGGAAGAGGAAGAAGAAAAGGAAGAGAGGACTCAACCTAGCTCTGTTCACAGCCTCTTCACTTTGTTTAGTGTAATACAGCCAGGACAGTGAAGGAGTGACGAGCTGCTCAGGATTTAGGTTCAAATATGTATCTCCTAGTCAAGTTGAGCTTTTCAGTATTTTGGTAGAGTTTCTTAAATTTTTGCATATGTATGTCTAATTTTTAATTTTTTGAGCTCTTTGGGAGTTTATACAATGTATTTTGATCATATTCACTCCCATTCCCCAATTCCTCCCAGATCTATCCTTCCCCTTTTTACCACCCAACTTTGTTTGCTCTTTTTTATTCATTTGGGACACCCGCCCCTCTTGGAATGGTACTGCCTACCTCAGTTACCTCTATTAGATACTATGTCACAGACTGCACAGA